>NC_083730.1:26062916-26368333 GCF_028564815.1 Eubalaena glacialis | reverse complement strand
TATTATTATTATTATTATTTTTTAAAAAGATACCTGTGGACTTCCCTGGCGGTCCAGTGGTTAAGACTCTGCCCTTCCAGTGCAGGGGGCACGGGTTCGACCCCTGGTCGGGGAGCTAAGATCCCACACGCCACACAGCACGGCCAAAAAAACAAAAAGTAACTGTGAACAAATCTAGCAAAGCGCATGAAAGAATTTTAGGGAGTAAACTATAAAAATGTTTTAATATTTTTAAAGAGGACATTAAAAATACTATTTTCATCGTTAGAATACCATTTTCATGTCTAGAATATCATATAGATGTCAATTCTATAAATTTAATACAATTCATTCAAATTTCAATAAATTTTGTCATGGAACTTGACAAACTGAAATTATTAAGGAATAAATTTTAAAAAGCAAAAAGCCTATAGTAACAAAGACAATTTTGAAGATAAACAAGGTATAAGGACTTGATGTAGAAGCTATCAAAATACAGTATAAAGCTAAAGGAATTAAAATGCTGCATTATTAATGCAATAACAGAAAAATCAACCAATGGAAAAGAATAGAGGTCCCAGAAAAAAATCCCTACATGCACAGGAATTGTTTTTCAACCTAGGTGGCTTTGTAAATTAGCAGGGAAAGGATGACCCATTCTATATATGGTGCTGGGTTTATTACTTAATGGTATTTAAAAAAAAGTCAACTCAAACCCACATCACACATAAAATCTATTCCAGGTGAATTAAAGACCTACATATTTTAACTTTCTGAAAAAAATATAAAATCTTTATGTACTTGGGGTTGGGAAACCAAAAGATCAAAAGCATAAACCATAAACAAAAATACTTGTCCTTCCTACCACCTGAAAACATTTTTTACACGCCTGTGTATAAAAAGACACCAAAATAAAACAAAAAGACAAACCATGTAGCTATGCCTAGCTCTCAAATATATTCATGCATATTTTGTTTGAAATAATAAGAAATTCAAAAGAGGAGAATGGAAAATTGTGGTATACTCATACAACAGAATATTATACAGCAGTGAAAATAAACTAGGCTTACACAAATCAACAAGGACATCTCAAAAAGCTACCATTAAGTGGAAAAAAGCACAGGTTTCAGAAAGATACATACTGTTTGATACATTTAGATAAAGTTTTAAAATATGCAATTCTACCATCTATGGTTTAGGAATACATATGCATATAGTAATAGTGTCAATGTATACATGCAAAAGATAAACACTAAATTTAGGATAGTAGTTCCCTTTGTGGGGTAGAGTGTAAGGAGAAATGCGATTGAAGAAGGGCCAGGAAGCTTCAACTATATTTATTTTATTTCCCAAGATGAATGTTATGTTGTTTTCTAAATTTTTTTTGTATGTTTTATATACATCATAATTTTTTTTAAAAAAAGAGACTGTGTCCTTGGTGAAATCATCAAGCTGCTGGATCAACTTTTCTGAGTTCCATGAGCCAATACAGCCTCATAATCATCTCAGCCAGCTGGAGTATGAGCTTTTTGTTACTGTCACCAAAGTTTCCTAAGGGATTAGGTCTCCTCCACGAGGCCTTGCTTAACCACCACGGCTCTTGGATCAGCTTCTGTCTCAGCTTCTATAAACTATGGTGGCTTCCCCCGGCCCAAAATTGTGTAGATTTATACCCTAATCATCTCAACTACACTCATCTACCGTAAAACAGCAACAGTAATAATATCTACCATTTTTTGGGTGCTCTCTGCGTGCCAATGTAGTACTTAACCTTCTACATCCATTAATTTAAACCATCCTTACAGTAACCCTGAGTGTATTACTAACTCCATTTTGCAGACCAGGAAACCGGAGCTCAGAGATGCTAAATGACTCATTCGAGATCACGATCACGCAGCAGAAAAGTCCTAAGCCCGCCCATTTTCTGCCAGCTCTTCCCAGCCTCTCTCCTCCGTCTCCCAGGGCTACCTGCGGCTAGGTCCTCTTGGATTCTTGTGTGGGCTGATGCAATGACAGACTCTGCCCGGGAGTGTTGTTTTGATGGCACAGAGTCTTAGTGACAAGGCCAGCTGCAGGGTGAAGGCTGCACTGACGTGGCCCCTGAGCCCTGTCGCCCCAAGTGTGCGGGCCTGCGCCACAGCTGTACTGCCCACCCGGTCCCCATCGGTCATCAGTCGCAGGCACTCAAACTAGCCTGAACATTAGCTACCAGGGCCCGCTAGGGGTCTCTGTTACTTTATTTTTCTGGTGACTGAAGGCAAACTAAACTACCTTAAATCTATTCAACCCGGAATTCTGTGGTCTTCAGAGAAACCAGACTCCTGCAGCCAAAGCTGGGGGCATGAGAGGGTGAAGAGAAGAGAGCTCACATTTATTGGAGGCCTTCTGCATGGCAGCCAGCTCACATACCTTAAAGTCAGTAAGCCAACACTTAAGTAATACTTGGCACGTGCAAGGCACCGCTGTATGCTCTTTATAAATATTAAATCACTTAAGCCTTAAGACAACCTAGGAGATAAGTAGAGAAGTACAGAGAGGTTAAGTAACTTGCCTTAGATCACACAGCTAGTAAGTAGTATGGTCATTTGAGTCATTTTATCCTCATGACAACTCTGGAAGGTAGGTGTTGCCATCCTTATTTTGCAGATGAGGAACCCAGGCTCAGAAAAATTAAGAGGCCAAAGTTATACAGCTAGACAGCGGCAGAAGCAGAATTCAAACATAGGTCTATTTGACTTAGGACAAAATATGAGACTTGACCTCACCTTTGAGAGGAAGAAAAGACCATTTCACAAGGAGGGTCCTGTGTCCTTAGCCCCACGTGGGTCACATACACAGGCCTATGGACACCATAAAGGATTGGGCAGCCCACCCTTCACTGTGGACAGGGCAGAGCTGCTCTAAACTAGTTCAAGGATTGCTTCAAAGGAAACAGAGCAGTGACAAGGTCTGTCATCTTGCGTGCAAATCGCCATCCCTCCAAACCCTCCCCCCCCACCACCCCGCAGGGTGTGTACAGAAAGGAGCACGTGCCTGCCCCAATTCAGGAGGATGAGGGAGCATTGCCTTGGGGGAGGGGCGAGTTCTTGGTCAGGGCTAGCAGAGGTTACTGTAAGGTGGGATCTGAGAGGATCTACTGAAAGCCTCAAAAAATTCCTCCTTAACCCAACTTTTAACTGCTGCCCAGAACCCCCTCAGCCCAACCTTTAGAGATGTATTTATTTGGCTTAATGCATTGACCTCTGTTAAAACACAAATATCACCCGTGGTGGTCTTAGTGTCATTTACCAAACATTTCTAGTTATCCATCCAGGCCCATGGTGGGATGGCACATCCTGTCCCTGTGGACTTGGGAATGGTCATGTGACTGGCTGTGGACAAGGAACCATGAGTGGGCATGATGTGGGTCACTTCCAGCTGGAAGCTTGTCCATCCCATGCACGATTCTTCACGCTGTCTTTCCCTCTGCCTCAGTGGCCAACAACACTCCAGGCAGTGTTAGGTCTAGCAGCCTGGGTCCCAGGGTACAGATGTCAACCTCTGTGGACATGTAGTTTGAATGCAAAAGAGCTCTGCGGCATTAGCCTCAAGATTTGGGTGTGATGTGTAACGACAGTATAACCTAGTCCACACTGACTGATACACCAGCAGGGCACACTCACCCAGAGTCTGCTCTTAACAACTTAGTGTGAATTTGCACACAGCTAGGACTTTGGAAAACCTGGAGCTTTACCGGGGAGGCGAGGGGTGGAGGTGGGAAATCTGAAGTAGTTAATCCCCAAAGATGGTCCCAAAGAATTCCACTCCTCTGGTACATACATGTGGTTCCTCAAATCAAAAGGTAAAGACTAATTTTCCTGACCTTGAATCTGGGCTGATTTTAGTAACTTGCTTGGCCAACAGAGTGAGTTGGAAATGATATTCTGGGATGGCCAAGGCTAGGTCCTAAGAAGTCTGGACCCCTTGGAACATTTACTCTTGAGATGTTCCCTCTCAGCAGTTGTCACGCTGGAAAAGCCCAAGCAGTAAGAGGCCAGGTGTGGGCACCCTATCCACAATCCCCGCTGAGCTCCAAGCCAACTGGCAGTCATGTGAGCAAGTCATCTTGAACATCCAGTCCTGTGAATCCTTCAGTCCCAGGCACCATCTGAATACAAGCACATGAGAAATCCCAAGTGAGAACTGCCCAGCCGAGCCAGTCGACAAAGGAAGTCAAGTGAGGTAATAATGCTGTTGTTTCAGCCACTATGATTTGGTGGGAGCGGGCTGGGGGTGTGGGTGTTATGCTGCAATAGATAAACAGATACCGGTTCCTGGAAGCAGGGTGCTTCATGCAGTGGTGGGAAGTTGCAACACTGGGAACTTCAGTGACAGTACATAGAAAATATACCTAATGAACTGATGTATTCGACTAAGGAGATTTCCTAGCTGAGGTTTCTAAGTGCCAATGTGTTTCTACTAGCTGCTTTTAACAAGGTACCCACAGAGAGAGAAAAATGAACTAAAAGGAAACTGCTTCTTTTCTTTTTCTTTGTTTAACTCCCCCCTTTGACAACTTTTTTACAGCAGTTTGAGGTTCTCAGCAAAATTGAGAGGAAGGTGCAGAGAGTTCCCATACACCCCCTGCCCCTACACATGCATAGCCCACCCCATTATCAATATCTCCCACCAGAGGGGTACATTTTTTACAATGATGAACCTACATTGACACATCATTATCACCCAAAGTCTACAGTGTATATTAAGGTCCACTCTTGGTGTTGTACATTCTATAGGTTTTGACGAAAATATTACATGTACCCACCATTATAGTATCATACAGAGTATTTTCACTGCCTTAGAAATCCTCTTACTTAGAGACTCTTAGGAATTTGCAGTCAAATGACAGGTGGGCCTGGCGTTGTCTGAAGGCTTGAATGAGCTGTCATCGAAGGTATCTCACTTACATGGCTGGCAGTTGATGCTGTTGGCTGGGGCTACTAACTGGAGCACCGACATGTCCCCTCTGTATGTGACTTGGACTTCTCATAGCATGGTGGTGGGCTTCCTGATGGAAGTATCTCAACAATGGGATGCTTAGTATTCACATTTTTAGTAGGATTATGAGAAGAATTAGGATTATTTTGCTATTATAAGGTACTCACACTACCCATGAAATGGTATAGTGTTATTTGCAAGGAGAGTTGGATTAGTTGTAAAGGTATATTTCAAACTCTAGGGCAACCACTAAAAAAAAAGGTAAAAGAAAAGTTTTTAAAAAGAAGTATAATTGATATGCTAAGAAAGGAGAAAGATGGAATCATAGAAAATGTTCAATTAAAACCATAAAAGGCAGAAAAAGAATGGAAGAGAAAAATAGAAATAAAGAACAACAGAAGCAATGACAAATACGGTAACTATTAATCCAACTATATCAATAATCCCTTTGGAGGTCAATGATCAAAGAAAGAGTGACCCAGCTGACCAGAAGGCCCTCCTCGGCGTGAGTGGGCATCATCCCCTGAGGGTTCGAATTGAACAAAAAGGTGGGGGAAGGGTGGATCCGTTC
The DNA here is from genome assembly GCF_028564815.1 of Eubalaena glacialis. Lineage (NCBI taxonomy): Eukaryota > Metazoa > Chordata > Mammalia > Artiodactyla > Balaenidae > Eubalaena > Eubalaena glacialis. The sequence continues at coordinate 26,362,806 of NC_083730.1, read as the reverse complement.
TCTCTGCTTGAGCTGAGACATCCACCTTCTCCTGCCCTTGGACATTGATGCTCCTGGTTCTTGAGCTTTTGGACTCAGATCAGGACTTATGCCATCAGCCCCCTGGTTCTCAGGCCTTCAGACCCAGAGTGAATTACACCACCAGCCCTCCTGGTTCTCCAGCTTGCAGACAGCAGATGGGCCTCCTTGGCCTCTGTAACCACATGAGTCAGTTCTTATAGTAAATCTCCTGATACATAGATAGATAGATAGATAGATAGACAGATAATGGATGGATAGATAGACGATGGATGGATGAATGGATGGATAGATAGGTCAATCAACCCTATTGATTATTTCTCTGGAGAACCCTAATACACAGGAGTCCTAGGGTCCAGTCCTGGCTCTTTTATTCACTTTTGATAGCAGAGTTGCCTATATATGTGATAAGTGCATAGTAAGATCCCTGTCACTAGAAGTATTCAAGCACAGTTCAGAAAACAGCCTCATGAGGTCTTCAGCTCAGTAAATGAATGAATGATGTAATAGACTTTATCCCAAGGGCACTAGAGAGCCATGAAGGAATGTTAAAGTACTTTACACTTGTAACGAGGCTGTTTTAGACTTGGGCATGACACAGGCAAATGCTCAGTTTGTAAAGATTCCTGTGGCAGTCAGATGGAGAATGGATTAGGGTGGGAGAGAACTGGAGGTTGGGAGACCTTTGGAAAATATTGTGGTAATCCAGGGAGACATTAAGACATTAAGAAAATATTGTGGTAATCCAGGGAGACATAATGCCTGAATGGAGGCATTATCCCCTCTGGCATTTAAAATATTCATTTATTCATTCAAGAAGTATTTATCAAGCCCCTAACACGAGTCAGGCAGTATTTTAAGCATTGGGAATTCTTACTGAGGACGAGAGGGGTGTATACTATATTGCTGTGTTATTTAAGTGTTCTAATTAACTTGCTCCTTGGCCAATTTAGAGTTTTCCTTTACATTTTGCTCAATAAACAGGAATTGAATTGAATTGAAATAATACGAGAATTGTGATAAATCCCGCAGCTCTCCAGGTAGACGATTAAGACTTGGATTGTAGAGATAGAGAAGATATGTCACTAAAGGCAACAGGAAACTCTCCCACATCCCAGTTCCTGAATTACCCACAAGTGCCAGCATCTTGTCAACCACAGGAAACACTGTCACTCGGTCTGTGTGTTCTTTCTGCAAGTTCTCAGGCTCACGTCCAGTTTGCAGAAGCTGGAGCCTGTGGAAGGCTGTGGTTCCATGTTTGCAGAACTCCACCCGCTGCTGAAGCTCCTAAAATATTTGGCTGCAGATTGAAACAAACACTTTCCCGGAAGAGGAGAGAGGAAAGCTGGTCGAACAGCAAAGGGGGAAAGGAGGAAAGAACATTCTTCTTAGTGTTTCTAAAAAGAGCTCCAGTCAAGACACCTCATTCAAAGTTGTTCAAATTTGAAAATGAAATAGTAATCTCGTGCTGTCATTACCCTAAGAGTTTATCGTCAGGTAGAACGGACTGCAGACGATCTCTTCCTCAGTTTTGTGCCAAAAAAGCTGTTTAGGACAGCAGGGCCTACCTTTGGTGTGTGAGCAAGTTAGTCTGGGGATTGGGGTTTGCCTGTAAGAAGAGAGCGATCAGGACAAAAAAGATAAATAAAATCAAAATGGTAGTTCATTTGTCAACTGCTTTTGTTTTCACCTTCCCTTTCCATCTAGATTCTCTGGCACTTCAGGAGAACATGGGAACTAGTCTCAGCTTTCCACTAATTGGGGTAGAATTGTTCTGGTTTTGAGAGGAACATAGAGTCCAAGACCTATTCATTCATTCTATGATTCATGGTTCTGGCTTTGTCTGGACTGGGGCAGGGAGACAGTCTAGACAAGGTGCCCTGTGGGGCTCAGTGGCAGATGACCCAATTGTGGGAAGCAGAATGAGAGAGTGATCAAGGAATTGCACCTGTCAGGACCCCTGCCCCTCAGCACTCGGTGAAAGCTGAAATGAGGGTGGGGTGGCCCCTCCCTGGAATCTTATAGACCTCCCTCCAGCTCCTGTTTTCAGGTTCATCTCCTCCCTGAGAGAACACTGACCTGGCACTCTGCAGGTCCAGGCGTCATGCTGTCTCCAGGAGGTGATGGGGGTGGGCTCTTCTCCCTCCCCTGGCCCTAACCAGGCCTCACCTGGGCTCACCTGTGCTGTGCTGCACCTCCAGACTCTATGGCTCCCATTCTAGAAGATGTAGCTTAAGAAACTTTCAGGATATAGTGGACCCTCCATATCTGGTAGCTATTATCCTCAGGTTAGCCTTCTGAGCTTCAGTCTCCTCATCTATAAAACAGGTTTAACAGCTGCTTCTTTGTAAGACGGATCATCAGGATTTATTGTATGTCACAGGCACCATGCTAAGTACTTCACATGCATTATTCTCATTTATATTACCAAAACTTCATAACTACTATTATTATTCTTGTTTTACAGATGAGAAATCTGAACAGAGACAGTTTTTAAAAGTTTACCCAAGGTCACACAGCTAGTAAGTTATAGAGCCAGGACTGAAAATCAGATCTATCTCCAAAGCTAGAGTGCTTGATTAATATTTACAAAGTATCTCAGTCATAATAAGAGTATCAGTTCCCCAACTGCTAAGAAACAGATCACCCCAAAACTTATTGGATCAAGACAACCAGCGTTTATTTTAGCCCACAATTCTGCGGGCCAGTAACTTAGGCTGTGCTCTCTTGGTGGTTCTTCTGGTCTTTGCTGGGTTCCCTCATGCCTCTGTGGTCGAGGGCAGGTGGCGAGGTGGCTCTGCTTATGTGTGTTGACTGGCTGTGGTCTGGAGCTCTGCGGCTCTCCTCCACATGGCCTCTTGTCCTCCAGCTGGCCAGCCTGGGCTTCTCCCCTGGCTGGGACCTGGGCTTGGAGCTGGTACACTGTCAATTCTGTACCACTCTTCTGTTCAAAGTAAGTCACAAGCCAGCCCAGATTCAAGAAGTGGAGAAAGAGGCTCCAGCTATTGCTAAGAGGCGCTACAAAGACACATTCAGAGGGTGAGATACGGGGAAGGTATTAACAGAGCAATCAATCTATCACGATAGGGGTTCACTAAAGAGCAGGTAGTGTTACTCTCAGATATTTTTGGACAATATCCAACAGACAAACTCAGGTAATTACTTTACAGGCATTAAGTGCCCTAGAGAATTCCGTGTAGTCATCTGGACTCTTTCAGCTACAAAGAGGGCAGAAACAATCTTCAGGAACCTTTCTCCACCTTTGGCTCTTGCTTCCTCTGGGATAGCATCCTTGTCCCACAACCCCATGAGGTGGCAGAGGTGACCACCTCCGACTCTCCCTCATCTACCCCTCTGACTGAAAGAGACCGCCTCTATCCCAATGCCCCAACAAGAGCCCTGGAATGACTCCAACTGGCTCAGGTGGTGTCCCAGGCCCATCCCATAGGTCCTTGTGGTCACTGATTGACGAGGTCTGAGTCTCAGCTCCATTCTTGACAGAGAAAGGAGGTGCCCCCCAAGAGGAAGATGACAGTGCTGTCCCCAGGAGATGGGGAGAGGGCTCCAGGAGAACCCCCCTCAGTAGACATCAACCCCCTGCCCTTTTTCACGCCCCCAGAGGAAGCCCTCCCTCATTCCCTGGAGCCCCTACATTGGTCTGTGCTTCTAGGTTACAATACACCAACTGGATCTTAAGTATTTGGTTTTTTTCCTTTAAGGATAATATTTTTTTTTTCATTTCCATTATGGTTTATCACAGGGTATTGAATATAATTCCCTGTGCTGTACAGTAGGACTTTGTTGTTTATCTATTTTATACATAGTAGTTTGTATCTGCTAATCCCAAGCTCCTAATTTATCCCTACACACCCCGCCATGTATTTGTTACATGTTATAAAGTTCAAGGGAACTTCTTTGAGCTAAAGCAGAATTGCCTTTAAATGCTAATCATGAAATCCTAAATGAGAATATTCTGGAAGGATCAAAATGAGAACTATTCAGATTAGAAAGTGCAGGAATAAAAAGCAAAACGAAACAAGACAGGACAGGACAGGAAGTAGATAGGAAGAGAAGGAGGCCTTCTGCATATAGAATATACTGGATGCTTTATTCCTGGTCTATGGAATATCCTGGAATGAAGCTTGTGCAAAGGCTAGAGAGAAAGGAGAGTTCCTGGCTTCTGCACCAGAAATTCTCCTCACTTTTAACCTTGTGATTCCCATGGTCCTAACTCAGACTGACCTGCGTTCAAATCCCTGCTACCCCAGCTTACTAGCTGTGTGATCTTCATAGGGGGACATATCATTAATTGTCCAAACCAGGACTTTTAGAACGTGAAAGGGGATGTTATTAATGATTTCACAGGGGCAATATAATGTATGGGCTTTCCTCTCTTAAGCAAAATGCTAAATATTTATGTTTCTAGTGGCATGTAGTAATTGATATAATATCTGTTCAGCACTTATTGTTACTCTCTGTAATCCTATGGTGTGTGAACTATTACCGTCCCCATCTTTACAGATGAGAAAACTGAGGATTGAAGAAGTTAATTAACTTTACCAAGACCTAGGGGACAATATGTTTCAGTTTTCCTATAACTATACAGTAATGAGACTGTAAAGAACCATTAGAACTTGAACATCTAAATGGGTCTCCTTGCTGGGAGCACTTATTATTGAGAAACTATTCAGCTATCAATGCTGCTCATTACTAAATGCATTTGGAATTGTGCTTTTGGAACATTCCACAGATCCTGAGGCACATATATTTTTTTAATTTTTTATTTATTTATTTTTATTGAGATATAATTGACATATTATATTACTTTCAGATGTACAACATAACGATTTGATGTTTGTATACATTGTGAAATGATCACCACAATAGGTCTAGTTAACTTTATCACTATCCATAGTTACAATTTTTTTCTTGTGATGAAAACTTAAGATCTACTCTCTTAGCAACTTTCCAATATACAACACAGTATTACTAACTATAGTCACCATGTTGTACATTACATCCCCAGGACTTATTTATTTTACAACTGGAAGTTTGTACCTTTTGACCCCCTTCACCCATTTTACACCCCGCTCTGGGCACCAATTCTTGGGAATCATTTTTATGGTAATAAGTTTTCACCCATAGAGAATAAATATGATTTTTGAAAGGAACCCAAAGTGATTCAGAATAAAAGTGAATCATCTAAAGATATATTTTGACTTCTGGCTTCCACCTAGGATGTAGAAAGCTGAAAATAGTGTCACTCTTGCCTTAAGCACAAGAAAAAGCCAGAAAATCTACAAAATCGTAACTTTTCTAGAGCCCATCAAAAAACTGATGTCACAGGGCAACACAACTAGCATGAAATCTAAGAAGGACAGGCTCCTCTAAGGATGGACAGGACGTGAGCACTGGCTTACCTGCAACAGAGCAAAGAAGGAAGACAGGGCTACCAGACAAGTCAGCAGGAAGCATCCAGCCAAAATGTTTGAAGAATCACAAAGACCAAGTGTGGGCTAGCATGAGACCGTAGAACCTCCAGGAGTTGCAGACAAAAAAGGAGCTCCCACCCCTCAGCAGTTCTTCTCCATGGACCCCACCAGGCAGTCATGAAAAAGATTGGGGGCAGAGAGGGAGACCAGAGAAAACCTTCCCCCTTGGTTCAGGGCTGGAAGAGGGGAGTGGCCATAGCTGTGGGAAAGCCATGAGACCACACCCCTAACTTTCTCCCCTGTGGAAGGCATTAAGCCACTGGGGAAAGAGCAGCAATCCTATGGTCCCTAGGGCACAGGTGAAGGCACTGTAGCTAGAGAAAAGGAAGAGAAGAAAGTCTCTACTCCCAGACAAGGGGCTGTGCCCACACCTCTGGTTCTTGGGAGGTAGGTCAGGATCACTGAGCAAACCCAGCTTCCAAGACACAGAGACCAGTGCCTGCTCCAGGCTGGGGCTGAATCAGAACAACAGAGACTCCACTTCCACCCTCTACAACCACCACCTGGCCAGCAAGCGTCAAGTAAGAGGCAACGGCAGTCTGCCCCTGGCGGAGGGGCAGGGGGATAAGAAGAGACTGCCTCTGTGGTGCAGGCGCACAGAAAAGATGAGAGTAGAGATGAAGAATTGAGAAAAATCCTTCTGCCGACCCCAACCGTCCCTTAGCACATGGTGATGCTAATCAACAGAACAAGTAGAAAGAAAATCAGTAAAAACTTAGCAGACTTGCACAGCACTTCCAACCATCTTGACCTAATTGAATTTATAGAACATGCCAAACAATGACATCAGAATACACATTCTTTGCAAGTACACAATGAACATTCACCAAGATATTCCACACAACAAACTCCAACTAATTCAAAATAATTGAAATCATGGAAAGTATGATCTCAGACCATAATGGAATTATACTAGAAATAGATAACAGAAAGATATCTGAACAATCCCCAAATATCTGTAAATTATGTACCACATAATTATGGTACATATGTGGTACATAATATGGTGGTACATAATAACACAAATTATGTTCCAGGTAACGCATGAGTCAAAGAAGTCACATGGGAATTAGAAAATATTTCAAATGGAATGAAAATGAAAACAAAACATAACCATTTGTGGAATGCAGCTGAAGCAGCACTTAGAGAAAATTATAGCATTAAATGATAATTTTAGAAGATGGAGAAAGATCTCAACTTGAGGGAGATGGATATATTAATAATAATGAGCATGTCAAAACATTTATTTAGATCTTCTATAATATATCTCAGCAATGCTTTGTAATTTTTAGACCAGAGGTCTTACATGTTTTTCACCATAAGGTTTTGAATTTACAAAAAGAAGAAATGACCTTTGAGCATAAAATAGAGCTTTAATTTTATTAGGGGTATATTCCAAGTAAAATGAAGAAATAAAGCTTCACTTATTCATTTTATCAACATTTGTTCAAATAACTACTACTAGTGAGACACTTCTAGTTGCTACGTATCTAAGAGGCAGTTCAGATTATTAGCTCCTTGAAGGTAAGAGAATGTCTATTTGACTGGAATTGAACAACCCTTAACAGATTTTCCTACGCAGATGGGACTCTCTCATAAAAGCATTTTAAAAGACATCACATCTCTTAGCCAAATTTTACTCATCCTTCAAGACTCAGCTCAAGTGGCTCAAGTGTCTAAGAAATCGTTTCCAATGACAACTGGCCATCCACGCTAAGCTAGTGCCATCCTATGTCTCTCATGTTGCCCTGTGCTCACCTTTACCTTAACCTGTGATTAGTTAGGCTGTGAGTAATAGAGGCCTGAGACATAGTGACAAACACACGCGAGTTTACTCAGTCATTTAAAAAACTGTGAAGGTAGGCAGTCTGAGGCCAGCGTGGCAGCTCCATTAAGTCATCCACTCTTCCTGCTCCAGCATCCTCAATGAAAGATTTGCATCCTCAAGGTCACCACATGATCCAAAATGGCAGCTGGAAATGCAGCCTTCTGGCCCACACTGTAGACACCAGGAGGGGCTGAAGGTACCACAGGTGGCCCTCGCTTTAAGCAGCCTCCCCAGATGTCCCACCTGGCACTTCCCCTTATATCACAGTAGCCAGAAGCTAGTCCAAGGCTACTCATCCTAAGTGAAGAAGCCTAGAAGATGTAATCTTTATCTTGGGTAGCAACATTCCCAGCTATGAGTCAGGATTCTGTTACGACTGAGGGAGAAAATAGATATGGATAGGCAACCGGTAGTTCCTGCCAACCGCACTTCATATGCCGCATTTTAACTGTCTGGTTGTCTGTCTCTGTTACGCAAATGTGCATTCTGAGTGGCTAGTGCAGTACCCAGCATACAGTAGGAAATGGAAAAAATTTTAACTTTTGTATTGAGGTTTATCACACACATGTGAGTGCACCAACCTTAAGTGTACATCTATCTCAATGAATTTTCACATACGAATACACCTATGTAACCACCACCCAGGTCAAGATGTAAACAATTTCCTCTACTCCAAAAGTTTCCTTCCTGTCCCTTCCTAGTCAGCTCCTCCCATAGGTAAGCACTATTCTGACTTTTCTCACCTCAGTTAGCTTTCCTGTTCTTGAACTTCATATCAATGAAATCACATGGCACTTGACATTTTAACCAACTAAGGATTTCTAGGAACTGTAACCAACCAATCTAGATTTTCTAGATTAGTCTTCATTTCAAATAGGCTGTTATAAAAACCATTCCTACTTTCTAGAAGATTGGATTCCTAATTGACATACCCAGGTGCTGTCAGCAGACATTACCTAGTCCAATTCCCTTTGGCTTGTACTGTTTTCCACAATAAAATTCTCTCATCTCTCCTCCTTTTAAAGAGAAACACGGCTTAAAATGCCACCTCCATCAAGAAGCCTCCTGCTGCAGTTCTGGGTGTGCCAGGACACTCACTGTGTGTTTGATGGGGAGAGTGAGGATGCTGGGACATAAACAAAAGCTGGCAGTGGAGACAAACAGACCCGGGGCTGGCCATCTGGAACACCTGCAGCTGGCCCAGCAGGATGCTGTGTGCCAGTCCCAACTGCCCAGCTGGAGGATTCTCTGCCTCTGCCACCCCCACCATTGGCAAGGAACCATCACCCTCCTCGCTGGCAGTCAGCTCATTTTCTATTGGTCAGAAACAGAAAAGTGGGTCCAGATTTGTTCATCAGGCCCAGCAGGACACGGCAAAAGCTTGGCAGAGACGTAAGCAGCAAACAAAAGGCTGTCAGAGTGGGGTCCGATGGGAAGGCAGTGCTGCTTTATAGCAGAAGCACAGCGTCTCCGGCACGTAGGAAAATGACCCCATTCCTCCTGGAAGCCACTGCAGAAAGTTTGTCCTGCCGTCACGTGTCAGGCTTTGCTAAAACTAGGAAGTTGACTGGGACAAGGGGGAGGAAGAGGGGCAGGAGGGGTAGAGGGGATACAGCACAATGAGGATGGCATCATTCACATGAAGTTGGGGGAGTGGGGACACGTGAGAACGATGGCACGGTAACCAGTGTGATGCCTCCGCTTCAGCTCTCGGTATGTCAGCACACCTCAGCAGATCCTCAGAGCGCAGACTTCAAGCCCTAGCCTCCAACTCCGGAGGTGCCTCATGATGGTGAGAGGCAGCTCAACCTATGACCCAGGGTGGAGGATTAAATCTTCTATTCCAGGTACGTCTCCTGGCCTGGTCCTAACAACACTGCCCCCCGCCCCCCATCATTCCTTCCTCCTTTTACACACTCTAGGACCACAACTCAATTCAGCTTCGTGAAGTCAGTCTGGGATGACTTCCCCTGGAGGCATCTCCCAAAACGCACTAGCTGGATTGTCTTCAGGGGGCCGCGATATTCAACTGGAAGTTTCTCCTTTGGATTCTAATGCATAAACGTATGGCTTATCCCGCCTTGAGGAGTAGCAGGTGAATGCCTCAAAGGGGATCCAGACCAGCACAACACAGAGATCTAACTGGGGAAGCAGGGCCACTTCCTGCCTCAGAGGTGATTCACCCTCCTAATGTCAACCAAGGTGATTCTCTGCACTTTTCTTACCAAGGAAGAGAGAAAATGAAGTTTAGTCTCCATGAGGGCTTTTGAATTCACCACAGTGAGGATACTGGACAGGGCTCTGTCCTTTGCCCTACTCAAATGTAGCTCACCTTTCCAGGTCCCCTCAAACTCTGTTGTGGGCTGAATCGTGTCCCTCCCCCAAATTCACATGCTGAAGTCCTAACCCCCAGTACCTCCGAATGTGCCTGTATTTGGAGAAAGGGCCTTTACAGAGGTAATTAAGGTAAAATGAGGCCATTAGGGTGGGCCCTCATCCAATCTGACTTGTGTCCTTATAAGAAGAGAAGATTAGGACACAGACACCCATAGAGAGAAGACATAGAAAGAAGATGACTGTCTACAAGCAAAGGACGGAAGCCTCTGAACAAACTAACCCTGCTGGCACCTTGATCTTGGACTTCCAAACTCCAGAACTGTGAGGAAATGGATTTCCATTGTTTAAGCCATTTAGTCTGTGGTGCTTTGCTGTGGCAGCCCTAGCAAACTAATACAAACCCTGTCTCTTCTATGAAAACTTTTTTTTACATCCCAATGAATTTGGTTGTTATTATGACAGATCTCTATGTTTTCTAAAAGCTTGTATAACATAGAGTGGTCCCTAAACTTCTTCCTAGCACACTCCCACACAAACATCTTCCTCACATTGGAAAATGACCCTATCTTACTGGAAACCCACCCCAGAAAGCTGTGTCCCACACACTCCCCCACAAAAAGCAGCTCCCTGTCGCCGTGATTCCAACTACAAGGCAGGTATCAGGTATAGGGGGGAGGGCAAGTGTGTTTTGACAAAGCTTCCTAAATGAGTCTGATGCACTACCTCCAAGTTGGAAATCATTGCTGTACAGTTTAATACTTCATTATCTTCCATTCTATTTGTTAAGTTGTATAAATCTTTTTTTTTTTTTGGCTGCGTCCGGTCTTAGTTGCGGCACAGGGGATCTTTGTTGAGGTGGGCGGGATCTTTCATTGCGGCCTGTGGGTTTTTCTCCTCTCTAGTTGTGGTGCGCGGGCTTAGTTGCCCTGCAGCATGTGGGATCTTAGTTCCCCAACCAGGGATCGAAACTGCGTCCCCTGCATTGGAAGGCAGATTCTTTACCACTGAACCAGAAGGAAGTCCCTAAGTTGTATAAATCTTGTCTCCCTGTTTTAGCCTGGGTTCCCAGAAAGCAGAACCTGAAAGGCTTATGTTCAGGTGTCTTATGGAGAATGTGAACCCAGGGAGTAAATGTGAGGGACAGAAAGAAAAACAGAGCAAGAGGGAGAGCCAACATAAGGCTTCATTCTGGATTTGCTCACTTTTTATGGGTGATGGTTGCCTGGCTGCATGAGTCCATTTGGACAGCCACAGGAAACATGGGTAAAGAAAGAGAACAGAAAAGCATTTATTCACTGACTCCCAGCCACCACTGGTCATTTTTGTTCCATGCAGTGGGTGCTACCTCTCCTGCACTTCCCAGCTGTGTATGCAGGAAACCAGGTGGGTTCCCATGAGTCCCATGTGGCAGTGTCAGAGCCACCTTAGAACAGGACATGAGTCGAATAAGCAGGGCTGTCCTTAGGGTATACATGGCCTTGGCAGATATTTTTTGTAAGGCTCCCTGTATATAAACAATTTGATTTAAAAATCTATTACAAGTTTCACAGGCCTACATGAGATATAGTGATTTGTCAATGAAAATTTAGATAGTGGGCCAAGAATAGGTATTTACATGTTTGTTTATTGTCCTATCAATACATGTGAAGACTCTTTTGGAGTGTCCAGGCACCACCTTTTCCTGTTCAGGGCAGGAAGTATCTCTTCCTGTTCATTACTGTCAGGGGGCCTGACTAATCCTAATCCTGAGAAAAAAGTAGCAATGTTGTTATTACAATGTCATGACTCTTTGGAACCTATTTGTACTGAAACGATACAGATCTTATTGCCTCTGCAGTTCCCTTTTACAATGTATTTAATGCTGGCTACATCATTACTCATAAGGCTGCCCCATCTGTGGAGCCACCTGTGAATACCAGCTTCCAATGACTCTCTTAAAAGTTGAAGTGCTTCATGGAGATGACCACAGATTCAAGTCTCACTCAGAGTATGCAGGAAAAGATGAGCGATAATTCGTTTTCTGGACATGCATGTTAAAGTTGCTCTTCTAAGTTTTATAATGTAAATAGAACAGCACATCTTCCAACCACGTCTTCCCTTGAACTCTTTGGCCCTAGTCTCTGCATCCTGAATGCAATCTCTCTCAATGTTGATTTCACCCTTGCCTTCCATACACGGCCATCAAAGGGAGGACCGGTGAGAGGCCTGTGGGGGAGAGTAAGAAGAGTGGGACAATTTCCACAAGTAACGTCCATCCCTCATTCAGCGAGCCTTCAGACTGGCTGGGGAGAGCATGACATCACGACCTCAATCAGAAGGGCCCGTTGGCATTGAGAGCAAGGGTCTGGAAAATCTATGGTAGAGAAGGAAGGGCCATCCCCAGAGGACTGCCCGTTGGAACCAACCAGAAACGGGCCCTGAGGTAGCCCCACAGGCTTGAGTCCTGGAGGTGGTTGGGATATTTAGGTGACCCCTTGCATGGTGTGTGTGTGTGTGTGTGTGTGTGTGTGTGTGTGTGTACCATGGGAGAAATCAGGCCCCAGGCCCATGCAGGTTGCAATGCAGGTTTATGAGAGCTTAGAAAATTTCATGGAAAGAGTGGGAAAGGATCAGCAAGCCTGAGGCTCCCATCAGAGGCATGAGTCCTGCTTGCCTGGATCTAAGGGTGGTACTGAGTGATGGATTTGGTCTGAGGTGACACACTGCTAGGCTGGTCCCATAGGAAGCTAGTCAGAGCCCCTTAGAACTGGTCACTACAGTAACGGCTAGAATACAAGGCAAAAGGCTTACCTGATTTGTCCTGGTACATAAGAAGGTCTGACATCCTCTCTCATGAGACTTTAAACTCCCTAAGGATAAGGACTATGTCTATTCTTGTCCTTAAATGCCTCACAGCATACAACATAAGCCTGTGAGGATTTAATAATAAATGCTCAATAAACACTTAAATTTATTCCACCAGTTATTCAAAAATTTTTATTGAGGGCCTGCCTCATATGTGCTGAGAAACACTAGGCTTCATGAAGAATGAAAGGAAATATGCAGTATAATCCCTGCCTATGAAGCAATGGGGGTAATTTGATCGCTCAGTTGAAGGAACGGGGTGACAAACCTGAAATTAGCAGAAGGGTCCATCCTCTTCCCTAAGGGTTGGATAGTGCTCTCTTAGTCTGCTCAGGTCATCAAAGCAAAATATCATAGGCTGAATGGCTTAAACCACAGAAATTTATTTTGTCTCTCTTCTGGAGGCTGGAAAATCCATGGTGAAGGTGCCAGCAAGGTAGATTTCACTCTGAGGCCTCTTCTCTTGGCTTGCAGGAGGCTGCCATCTCACTGTGTGCTTGTGGGTGTGCTTCTCTGTGATTTTACAGAGAGAGGGGAAAGAGAGCAAGCTCTCTGGTGTCTTTTCTAAAAAGTCACTAATCCCATCTTGAGGGTCCCACCCTCATGACCTCATCTAACCCTAATTACCTCCCAAAGGACCATCTCCAAATACCATTCCACTGGAGGTTAGGGCTTCAACATATGAATGTGGTGGGGAGACACAAACATTCAGTCCATAACAAGGGCCCAATACATATTAGGGACTCAATAAATATTTGCTGAATGAGTGAATGTTCACATTAGGAGCTTCAGACGATCCTGCCCAGAATACGGACTCCCATTGAGGGCCACAATGAAGTTAAATAAATAAGCATGTATCAAATATCACTGTGTGCCCAGTTCTGGGATAGACACAGATTAGTACCTGCAAAGCAACAGGTACGATTCATGCCCTCCCAGGGCTGATAATCTCATTGGGGAAAAAGAGGAATCCACAGAAAACAATCAAAGAGCCAGATATGGTATTATGGTTGTTTAGGCCCCCGGGTACCATCTATGTCCACATAGCTCATCACACAGGCTGCTCTACCAGTTGCCTAAGTGTTTATTCAATGAGAAATCAAAAAGAAGAAAAAAAATCAGAAGTTACCTATGGGAGCTTACGGTCAGAGCCAAACCTTAGAGAAACAAATAAATAGAATGTCTCTTTCTCTTTGGTGCCAGCCTAATAACCCTTCCAGAACCTTCTGTATTCTACTGTTCCAAGGTCCTAGGAGCCTTCTTCCAGCTTCTCAGAACTGCTACACCAGTGCACCCTGTGGCCAGCTCACCTTGGGCAAAGAGTCACACCCTGAACCTATTTCCCACCACCCCATACTCACCATCAAAACCTCCCTGCTTCTAACCCTCTCTTGTTGAATAGTGCCAGAATCACCTGCTAATCAACACCAGATGACTGAGGACACCTGGGTGAGGCTTCATCTTTCTATGCCTGGAGAACCCTGGCTCCTGGGGAACAAGCTGAATGCCTTTCTTCTCTCCCCTAATGCCAGCTGGGAACTTTGAGACTGGGTGAGGCTGATGGTAGTCAGAGCCGCTCTGAAAGGGCTACTCTGAACGTCATACTTCTTGGATGTCTGGAAAGTGCCACCACTAAAAGGTTACTACCTTTCTCCATGCTTTCAAAAGAAATCACCATTTCTTTTAACTCCACTATTAAGATATAAAATGCCAATATGACTGATTAGGCTAACCCAGGGATCTTTAAGAATTATCTAAAATCATGATCTTAGAAGTTATCAGATCTGAGGTTCTCCAGCCTGGCCTTATATTAGAACCCCTTGGGGAATGTGGATGAAAAATATTGCCCGCTGTATCAGTAAAGAAAGGATGTTGCAGCCATCAAGACAGCAGCCACTGAAGCCACCCGCAACCCTGCACTCTGAGGGGATTCAGGATGGAGAAAAGCACGATACTGGCCCTAGATAGTTAAGGTGCCTATCAAAGGAATAATTTCAATGAGCCCAGACTCCGGCATCTTCCCATACATAGTAAAGCGCTAAATTCATTAACTTACAATGTCTGGTTTTCTTTAATTAACAGTAATCTTTTGATGTCTGACTGCCTGGGTTTTGTTGCATAACTCCTATATATATCCTGGCTCCCCCCTTACCTCTTTGGAGCAGTCCCTCCGAGCTGAGAGGCTGTCTGCTGGGCTTAAGTCCTCAGAAAGTCCACCAAATAAAACATAATTCTCAATTTTTAGGTTGTGCGTTATTTTTAGTTGACAGAATTTTTAAAACACACTGATGCCTCGGGTCTGCCTCCAAATATTCTGATTTACATGGTCTGCGTTGGATCCCGGACACTGATATTTTTAAAAAGCAACCCCAGACGGTTCCAGTGTATAACTAGGGTTGAGACCCTCTGCTCTTCTCCCTCCCTGCCCTGGCCCCATAATCTTATTCACGAGGAGACAGAACCAGAGAAGGGGGACATGATTTGCCCCAAGTCACAAAGCCAGGAAGCAGTCAAGCAGTCAAGTCAGCACCAAAACCTCAGCCCCTAGATCCTCGTCCAGAACTCTTTCTTCTGTGCACAGCTATAAATGCTGCTCTTCCTGAGTGCGGCTTCTGAGAGAGGAGGGATGGGAGAAAGACTAAGGGTACCAGATGCCTGGAGGAGGGAGCGGAGGAATGAAGTGGCCAGAAAGAGGTGGGGCAGAAGCCACGGTAAAATTCACCCCGCTTCACACGAGGAGAAGGCCGTGCTGATGGGCAACCAGGTTAGCTGTTTGCACAGCCTCCTCCAGAGGAAGAAGAAAGTAGCTCAGTCCTAAGATTACAGTCTGTGGTCAGAGTCACAGCCTCCACTGTTAGCAGCTTTGTATCACTGTGAATGTTACCACAGTCCCCAAACCCAGGTACAATTCCCAGCTCTGAAAAGGCAGCCCCAGGGCTCACCTGCTCCTTTCACCTGCCCAGGGAAAATTGCAGTCGACACAAATGCAGCCACTCCCAGGGGACAGTCATGCTGAAAGGGCTCTGTGTCTTAGAAGCTGCACATAATACCCAATTATCCCCTGGCTTCCCCAGGGAGAGAATGGAGAGGTGAGGGTTTTCAAAAGCCGGCAGCCCTCAAGGCTCTATTACGGGGACACTCACATAGCTGCCTTTCTGCAACCACCACAGAAGGTCACGGGGACACGGGGCAAGAGAAGCAGCTCTTTGGGCATTGGAGAACAGCCTCTCTCCCTGTCCTGGCCCAACCAGAGAACCCCAACTTCTACTCTTAGCTATAGAAATGAAGATAAAGGGCCTTGATGCAGAAATTCAGCATCACATAGGAGGCCTCTTCCAGGCCAACCCTGTGGTGGCTGTGGACAGGACCCACAGAAAAGTCACAGAAAAGTCCAAGCAGGAAGGTCCTCCTCTCATCCAAGTCTGCTCTGTGACGCTCATTCTAACCACCTCCCTGCCCTAGTCCCACTCTGGTCTCGCCATCCTTGACTGCCAGCCCCGCCCGTCAGACTCTGCTTCAGGCTCTTCTCTCTGTGGTGTCATTGTCTCTCCAGCCACATTAGCAAGTCCACAAGGGCCAGAAACACACCATCTACTCTTCTAGCTTTTCTTCCCCATAGCTGTTAATGCAGCGCTGAGCTCACATAAATCCAATGCAATAAATATTTGTAAAATTGGTTAACAGAGATTGAGAGAGAAGACATTTCCTTGTCTACAAATTTGAATCTCTGGGCTTGATTTCACCTCCTTTCCTTTTCACCACCAGAAACATTTAAGTTTTGACAATGCACACATAGCTCATGAAAAGCATGTGTTCTTAAATTCCACACGTATTTGAAGGAGGGAGTATTCTGTAGTGTTTAAGAGTACTCAGTCTCAATGTTTCGATTTTGAGTCTGAGTTCCAGCACTTACGACCTGGGTTACTTTGGGCAAATAATGTAACCTTTCCAAGCCTCAGGTTCCTCATCTATAAAATGGAATTAATATTAGGGCCTAGGTCCCTAAGTTGTTGTGAAGATTAAATGACACAATGCAAATGATGCTCTTTGCATGCTGCCCAGCACATGGCAAGTGCTGGATCAAAGTGAAATATCATTATTTATTGAGCACCTACATATATTTTGGCCAATGTGGTGTAAGGTGCTGGGCATACGAAGGAAAATAAAGCAAATATATGGTCCCAAGACTTGTAATCTAGTGGGGGAGGCAGACACATAGAGGATCATTATAAAGCGGTGTTGTAACTGCAGCACAGAGATATGGACAGGGTATTTTAGGAAGCCCAGAGCAAGGAACCCAACCAGATTTCCTGGAGGGTGACAGCTGTGGGAAAGATGAACAGAAGGGCTGGAAGTGGGTGGGGTGGCCTTCCAGGCAAAAGAAACTACGTGCGCCAGGGTACAAGAACCAGGGGCAAGAGACAGTCTATTAAATGGGCAGAGGGGTGGGCGAAGAGGAAGGAATTGACTGATATTGTTGGATAATTAAACAGAAGACAGGAAAGAGCAAGACAAAGTGAGTTTGGCTGGCTACTTGTGCCTTTTTTCCCATCGCTGTTGTGCTTCAACAGAGGTGCCTCAGATTGAAAGATGCATGGGATGGACACCTCCTTAGTTTCTGTCACCCACTTTTTTTTTTTTTTTTTTTTGCTTGAGAAACTTTTTTCTTGTTTTTTCCTATTTATTGTTCTATCAAGTATAATAAGACATCATTAAACATTATCAATCTTAAATGGATACACATTATTACATTGCATGACAAAAATTATCAAATTGTCACTATTGATTTTTTGTCTCATAATATGAATGTTTAGAATTACGAAATAACTTGCCACGAACTAATATGTTTTACTTAAGCACAGGAGGGGATAAGCAAGTACCAATATACACAGTTTGATGCCTCAGATGCCAGGGAAGTCAGAGGCACAGGATAGGCCTGATGTCCTAACTTTCTGGACTTCCAGATCCTTGATTTGTGGGAATGACCTCGGGACAAGTTGTAAGAGATAAAGCACAACTGAACCTGCCCATCCAGAACAGGTGTGCAAAGTTCCCATCAAAGTGACTGACCAGGTTCCTTGAGGCAAGGACTATTGTATGGTGTCATCCACTTTTTTTAGGAAGCATGTGCCTGACAGATGAGGAGGAACTATCAGATTTAATCTACCTCAGACCTGAGATCGGTCCTTAGCAGCGTTGTTTCCCGGAAGGCCCTTGTTGGACCTCAGGGTGGTCTGCCCCCAAATACGTCACAATGGCATCTTGATTATTTTGAATTAAGTTACTTAAGACTCAGAATGGGAGAAAATATTTGCAAATGAAGCAACTGACAAAGGATTAATCTCCAAGATTTACAAGCAGCTCATGCAGCTCAATAACAAAAAAACAAACCACCCAATCCAAAAATGGGCAGAAGACCTAAATAGACATTTCTCCAAAGAAGATATACAGATTGCCAACAAACACATGAAAGAATGCTCAACATCATTAATCCTTAGAGAAATGCAAATCAAAACTACAATGAGATATCATCTCACACCAGTCAGAATGGCCATCATCAAAAAATCTACAAACAATAAATGCTGGAGAGGGTGTGGAGAAAAGGGAACCCTCTTGCACTGTTGGTGGGAATGTAAATTGATACAACCACTATGGAGAACAGTATGGAGGTTCCTTAAAAAACTACAAATAGAACTACCATACGACCCAGCAATCCCACTACTGGGCATATACCCTGAGAAAACCATAATTCAAAAAGAGTCATGTACCAAAATGTTCATTGCAGCTCTATTTACAATAGCCAGGACATGGAAGCAACCTAAGTGTCCATCAACAGATGAATGGATAAAGAAGATGTGGCACATATATACAATGGAATACTACTCAGCCATAAAAAGAAACGAAGTGGAGTTATTTGTAGTGAGGTGGATGGAGTTAGAGTCTGTCATACAGAGTGAAGTAAGTCAGAAAGAGAAAAACAAATACAGTATGCTAACACATATATATGGAATCTAAGGAAAAAAAAAAAAAAGGTCATGAAGAACCTAGTGGCAAGATAGGAATAAAGACACAGACCTACTAGAGAATGGACTTGAGGATATGGGGAGGGGGAAGGGTAAGATGTGACAAAGAGAGAGAGTGGCATGGACATATATACACTACCAAACGTAAAATAGATAGCTAGTGGGAAGCAACCGCATAGCACAGGGAGATCAGCTCTGTGCTTTGTGACCACCTAGAGGGGTGGGATAGGGAGGGCGGGAGGGAGGGAGATGCAAGAGGGAAGAGATATGGGAACATATGTATATGTATAACTGATTCACTTTGTTATAAAGCAGAAACTAACACACCATTGTAAAGCAATTATACTCCAATAAAGATGTTAAAAAAAAAAAAAAAAGTAACTTAAGAAACACAAGAGGGATACTCTGACCCTCCTCTCTGTCTCCCTGAAAGCAGGAAATAAATCTCTCTTGTGAAAGGTACAATAGGGAATTCAGGCTGAGAAGCTTATATAAATAAAACTTGTTACTCCTTTAATTTCCTACCCCAAACCCAAACTCTGTTTAGATTCTTCATTAACTGAGCACCCAAAACCCAAGTTTCTTTGTCCTGTCAATTCCTCACAAATTTACCATTTCTTTGTCTGAAAAGTAGAAAAGCTGCCTGCTTTGGCCACCTCTTAGGTCCCATTTATGAGACCTCAGTGTGCACATATTAAAATTTGTTACTTTTTCTCCTGTTAATCTGTCTTGGGTCAATTTTATTATTAGTCCAGCCACAAGAACTCAAGAGAGGTAGAGGGGGAAATTTCCCCACCTGACACCTTGCACCAACGTAGAGGAGTGAACTGCACGTCCCTTGGCTCACAGAGCCAGTTGCCTGGGATCATCACTTCCAGCCAGGAGTAAGGTGGACTGACAGAGGATCAAGCCTCAGGGGTGCCTCCTACCTCCTCACAGGTCTGCTCCTGGAGTTCAGTGCTCACCAGTCCTGGACAAGGCAGACCTCTGCACAAACAATGCTGAGTGAGGAATTCACCAAGTAGGAAGATCAGCTGGTGCAGGATTGCCTTTTTATACCCTCAGGCAGGTGGTGCGAACACATCCGCCTGCCAGGATCCGCCCCCATTGCCATATAAGGAAATACTCCAGCACCAGGATCACATACTTCCTGGTTCTGTTAACGCATTGCATCATGGGACCTGCCACTGCTGGCAGGAGTGAGGATACACAGAGATGGGACAGGGAGGAGGTTATGGACTCACATCTGGCATCAAACGGTCCAGAGCTTGAACCCAGGCTCCAACTCTTAGAAACCTCACAATATAAGACTCTCTAAGCCTTGGTTTTCTCTGTTATAAAATGGGAATAAGTACACCCACCTCATAGGGGTCTTGTGAAGATGAAATGAAGTCAGGCATGAAACAAGTTTGGTGCATATTAAGTATTCAAGGAAGGTTGGTTGCTATTATTGTCAATATTATTGCCATTACAAGGGTAAGTGTGTAATCTAGTTTATGAGTTTCATTCTGCACAATGTACCAGGTATTTTGGTAGATGTTGGATATCCTAAGACAAATAACACATAGCATGTGTCCTATGTTTAGTTTACAGTTTAGTGGTAGAAGGAGATAAAGAAAAATTTCTGTCACACATTCAGAGTATAGGTACTATGGCAGAGGTAAGCAGAGGAGAGGTGAGAACCCAGAAGGGCATTTAACCCACTGTGGGGTGGCGAGGAGGCAGGCTGCTAAGGGCTTCTTGGAGGATGTAGCTTGTGAGTTGAGTCTAAAGGGTGGGGAGTATAAATCCCGTGAAGGGGTGGAGGAGAGGGAAAAAATGAACAATGGCTCAGGGTAGAACATTCCAGGCAGTAAGGATGAGGCACGATTACCCCTACTGGTGAGTCTAACCCGCAGGCTATCCTGACAATAATAGGAGGAAAATGTGGTTTGGTGAGCAGGGTGCCATCTGATTTGAAGGTTTCACCAGAAGAGCAGTTTGAGATGGATTATTATTAGTGGATGTAACAGAGCATGCTGGTTGTCTGTCAAATATCCATCTTCCCCTCTTTTGCACCAACAAATTCCGCATTGTTGATTGTGACAAAGCCCAGGTAAAAATCCATTTCCCAGAAAAAACAAAGTTCTACTGTACAACATGGGGAACTATATTCAATATCCTGTGATTAAACCATAATGGAAAAGAATATAAAAAAGAATGTACACATATATATAACTGAATCACTTTGCTGTACAGCAGAAAGTAACACAACATTGTAAATCAACTATATGTCAATTAAAAAAAAAGGTTCTTGTGCTAATAAAAAAAAAATCCATTTCCCACCTCTCCTGCCAACAGGGGTTCCAATGCAATGTTTGCATAATTTTTTTTTTTTTTACTTCTTATAACAAAAAATCCAGACATATACAAAAGTAGAGAAAATAGTATAAGAACTGCCATGTACCCTTCTTATAGTTGCATAGTTGTCAACCTTTTGCCATTCTTGTTTCATCTACCCTTCCACTTGTCTTTTATTTTCTAGAATATTTAAAAGCAAAGGCCAGATGTTATATTATTTCTACCCATGAATACTTCAGTGTGTCTCTCTAAGAGATTTAATACTTTCTTTTTTAACATAACCATGATACCAGTATCATACCTGACAAAACTAATAACGCTTCCTTAATAGCAATATCATCTAACATGCAGTCTGTTCTTCATTGGGAACTCTTTTTAAGGGGTCTGATTTGATAGGGACCCAAGTGTACCTTTGTCTCTCCTCCCATCCCTCTACTGTTATGTGGCATTCAGGTGACCGGAGTTCAAGTCACCATCTGTGACCATGAGCCAACTTTGAGGATGGAAGCCATGCACTGGGGAAGATAGACTGGGAAGACGGAAGAAGATGGGGCTCTGATGAGCACAGAGCCATCACTCCAGCGTGAGGTGTCTAACTCTGGACTCTTTCTGTTTCTCAGTCTTGCTTTCTTCCTCTTTAAAAATTAATAGATTTTGCTTTTCGAGCACTTTTGGGTTTACAGAAAAATTGTGCAGAAAGTACAGAGGGTTCCCAGATCCCCCTTCCCCACCCCCGCTGTTTCCTTTATTATTAACATCTTGCATTAGTGTGGTATATTTGTTACAATTGATGAGCCAATATTGATTCATTATTATTAACTAAAGTCCACACTTTACATTAAGGTCCACTCTTGGTGTTGTACATTCTATGGGTTTTAACAAACGTATAACAACGTGTACCCACCATTACAGTATCATACAGAGAAGTTTCACTGCCTTAAAAATCCCCTGTGCTAGACCTGCTCATCCCTCCTTCCCTGGAACTCTTAGCAACCACTAATCTTTTGAATGTCTTGCCACAGTTTTGTGTTTTCCAGAATGTCCCATAGTTGAAACCATACAGCCTTTTCAGATTGGTTTCTTTCACTTAGCAATACACATTTAAGGTTCCTCCATGAATCTTCATGACTTGACAGCTCATTTCTTTTTAGCACTGAACAATAATCCATTGCCTGGATGTACCAGTTTGTTTACCCATTCACCTACTGAAGGGCATTTTGGTGGCTTCCAAGTTTTGGAAATTATGAATAAAGCTGCCATAAATATCCACGTGCAGGTTTTTGTGTGGACATAAGTTTCTGATTCTTTTGGGCAAGTAACCAAAGAATGTGATTGCTGGATCACATGGTAAGAGTACGTTTAGTTCTGTGAGAAACTGCCACACTGTCTTCCAAAGTGACTGTACCAACTTTTTTTAATGTGAGAGAAAAATCCCTATTGTTATTTAAGCCACTATAACGTGGATCTCTGCAGCTGAATGCAATTCCTAATTGATATGGTGAGATTGTGCCTGCTGAGTGCTCATTACCTGGACAGAAATCTATCAACACACACAGGTCATCTTAACCAAAAAGCCAGAAGTAACTGCTCACCTAGTCATGCGTTCTCTTCCATCGACGTTTCTTCTTTTTCAGGAGGTCAGGAGAGACTGCCAGGTGCATAGCAAAGCCACGGCTCTCTCGCCTTCTAGTTCTCTATTAGCATCAGCCATACAAGAAAAGATCTCAGTTTGGCTCAGCTTGTTATTTCTGTCTTGTTAAGGAGTCTTCAAGTGATTCCTTCTTCTGGTGGGTGCTCGCAAATCACTTGTTTAATAATCTGTTCCACCCATCTTTTGGCATTTCTCTGGTCCTTCATAATTTCACCAAGACCAAGGATAGTGGTTTGATATCTGCGAATCCTTTTGTAGTTGGAATCCTCAAGTGGTGAAGTGAACAAATATTCCCCGCTATCATTATCCAGTAGTCAAAATCATTTTAGTAACTTGATTTGGCTTCATGCTGTGCAATAGATGGGTTCTGGGGGAGCTATATATACGTCACATTGTTATAAATTAATTCCTGTTTTAAGTGAATGGGGAAAGCTCATCACAGAAGAGGATAACTCAGTGAATCCTTCTATAAAGCAAATAATTCCATTATATGAATAATCGCCCTCTCATTTAGTTCTCTATGAATATGAAATGCTCAAATATTGAGTTTTTTTTCACATATGGAGATTATAACTGAACAGTTGGTTATATTCAATGTCTCTTTACTTCTTTAATATCATTATTGCCTTCATTATTTTTTGTCATCATCATCAGGAAAGGCATTACATTTTAGAAACAAAATAAAAGAACTGCATTACTAGAGGTTGTCCTGTTAATCCCTAAGCAGCCCTTGTTCTGTGTTGAGGGATATTGGTTCTGTTTCTCTGGAGAACCCTAATACAAGTGGCTACCATGTGCTATGTACTCAGTGTCAGCTATTATAACTGCTATTAGTATAAGTGTTGTTAAATAGTGAGGTTAGACAGGTCCTCTCTTTAATAAAAAATTATTATTACCACCTCCACCCATTACAATGGTCACTATAGAAAAATAAAACAAATAAAGGTCGGCAAGGATGTGGAGAAATTGGAACCCCCGTGCATTGTTGGTGGAAAAGTAAAATGGTACAGCTACTATGGAAAACAGTATGGTGGTTTCTCAAGAAACTAAAAAAAGAACTACCATTTGATCCAGCAATTTCACTCCTGGGTATATGCCCTAAAGAACTGAAAGCAAGGTCTTGAGATATTTGCACACACAGGTTCATTGAAGCATTACTCACAACAGCCAAGAGGTGGAAGCAGCCCAAATGTCCATCGACAGATGAATGAATAAAGAAAATGTGGTATACACGTAGAAGGGAATATCATTCAGCCTTAAAAAACAAGGAAATTCTGACACATGCTATAACATACATGAACCTTGAGGACATCATGCCAAGTGAAAAAAGCTGGCCACAGAAGAACAAATGCAGTATCATTTCACTTATATGAGGCCCCTAGAGAAGTTAAACTCATGGAGACAAAAAGGAGAATGGTGGTTGCCAGGGGCTAGGAGGAGGAGAGAATGGAGAGTTCTTGTTTAAGGGGTACAGAATTTCGGTTTTGCAAAAGGAAGAGTTCTGTGGATGAATGGTGCTGATGGTAGCACAACAATGTGAATGTATTTAGTGCCACTGAATTGTACACATAAACATAGTTAAGACAGTAAATTTATATTATACGTATTTCACCACGATTTTTTAAGATTTGAAAATTTGAGAAAAAACCCCTATCATTCCAAGATTGGAGGCTTTCTAGGCCTAGGAAATGGGATCATACCAGGTGGCAGGAGACTGTAGGGAAAGGAGAAGTGACAGTGGGGACAAGCTGTTCTCTAGTGGAAATGAACGCCTGCCATAACTGACAGGTGGACCACTCAGGACGTGCTCAAGTTTCACAAGCATCCCTGGAGCTAATTCTACGGCCGAGTAGCTTCATGAAGCACAGCATAGGTTAAAACCTGCATCTGGATAACTACAGCTTTCAGAGCCAGGCCCTGCCCATGAAGCTGGTATTCAAAAATTATAACTCAGTCGATAGCAGAAGAGTTCACTGGTGCTGGCTTAGTAATTAAATTACAAGGTGATTATTAGTCTGCTCAGGCAAAAAGATTACATCTGAATCCGAGTACTTAAAGTAGCTGCAGACTAAAACTCCTCCCAGGGAAAAAAAAAAAAAACTGTAACTAAATTAATGCCATTTCATCCCAATTATAGATGCCCTCCAGTGACTATAAGATTGTTATGGCAACATGCCCACCGAAAGGGTATGTCTGATA
Organism: Eubalaena glacialis; assembly: GCF_028564815.1. Taxonomy (NCBI): domain Eukaryota; kingdom Metazoa; phylum Chordata; class Mammalia; order Artiodactyla; family Balaenidae; genus Eubalaena; species Eubalaena glacialis. The sequence continues at coordinate 26,338,074 of NC_083730.1, read as the reverse complement.
AGGCCTGAAATCAGGTATAGCAGGAAGGGAGTGTTGCGCATCTTATCTCTGCATCAGACCAAAACTGTTTTCTGGGATGGGGTCCAGGAACACTGTCACTAGGCTGTTCCTGTCTCTTCTGCAGCTTATCCGAGGTTCCAGGCTGGTGGGCCACCCCTGCTGCTGCCCTTTAGGGAGAAGCGTAGCCCCAGCATCTCTCCACACTTCTCCCTTCTCCTGGGATGGTCTCCCATTCAACATCAACCAACCGGCGTCTTTCCTTGTTTACCTGAAAAATCTCCCCTGCCGCCTCCTCCAGTCAGGCTTCCATGACCAACTGGCAGCTCAGTGGTCTCTAGACTAGATTCAATTCAATTGCTTAGCTCTGTACATCTCGGTTTGTAAAGAAATTCATCAAAAAATACAGCAGAGCCCTTTTGGTTTAAGATGGCACAAAATAAATTTAAGGGCTTCTTACACCCTTTATTCAAGTACCAAACCTGATCAAAACCAGTCAATGCGGTGAATCACACTAATACCATTGACGCATTCCAGAAAAGTTGCTGGCAAAGCAAAATTTTGTCAATCAGATCTGATGTTGTATGTACAATATGAGCTGCTATTTAAAGAAATTATGGTTACTCCTTTTGTAAAAAGGATAATCATCTCATAAAGTATCTTTTGTGTAAACCCCTACCTTCATATACAAGGTGCTTTTAGAATTTAAAAAGCTGTCTCAAGTCCTTTTTGGAAAGAGTGGAGTATAAACAAATTTGATCATCAATATTGTCAAAATGGAAAAAGAGGTGGAGTGTGCATATTTGTGTCTGCATGTGGGTGAGGGAGGGACAGGATGTCAGCCCCTAGAGCACCTGAAGGTCTGTTCCTTATCCCCCAGGTTCTGTTGAACCAGCAGAGGTCGTGCTGAAGGTGCCAGTGAAGGTTACTGGGACCTCGGCTCAGGTCGGACTGGACTCACTGGGCCTGGGACTACGGCATGTTCCACTGTGTCTGAATTACCACTCAGAAACAAAATCTAACCTCACTCTCCTGGGCCATAGAAAAAAGTCCAGATTGCTCAGATTTTCGCTCAAGGTCCCACGCAGCCTATCCCCAGTAAAACAACAACAAAAAAAACCAAGAATAACACCCCCCAAAAAAACCTAGCCTTCATTGAGCCCTTACAATGTGCTCAGTGCTTCATAGACGTGAGCTCCTTTAATCCTCGTGATAACTTACCAAGGAAAGCTCTATTATTTTTCCGATTTATAGAGGACACAGGAGCTCAGAGTGCTTAAGTTGCCCAAGGCTGACACCTGGTTATAAAAGGTGATGGCAAGATTCATATTCTGGTCTGTGTGCATCCTGAGTCCAGGCTCAAACCAGCTCCACAGTACTGCCTTTCTGGACTTACTGCCTTCTTCTACCCTTTGCTCACCCTCACCCTTCCACTTGCTAATTCCCACTTATAAGCTCCTGCTGTCCACCCACGGGACAGCCACCTTCCTATCCCCTTTCCATGCAAATCACATTCAGCCCTCAAAGACTGGCTCCGGCCCCACTTTTCCTGTAAAACTTTCCCTGCCACTCAGGTCTCAAGACTCCCCTTCCTCTGAACAATCACTCCCTCTGTGTTGTACATCGGGCATGTTTTGGATTTTAGTCTTATACTGCCATGTCTGCTTAAAATGTGTCTGTCTTTTCTTCTGACCTAAACTGTGAGGTCCTATAAGCATAGATGAATGCCCATTTTTGTGTGTACTTATCACTCACGATATCTTACTTAGAGCAAACGCATTGTACGTACTCAGTAAACACTAGGGTAAAAAAAGAGGTCATTTAAGTGATTTTTCAAATGGTGTCTCTAAAGACTTTTCAACGACATAGAAATGTGTGTTTTTAATTTTATTAAGTGACTTAGCTGGATGAATAATGCATAAGTAATGCTATCCCAACTATTATGTGTAATGAATCACTGGTTTAAAACACAGAAAATAAAAACTACTAGGGTAATAAATAAGTCAGGAAAGCAATGAAAACTCACTAAGTTTTAGCTGACTGCCTCTTCATTATTTCCTGAAATCACTGTATTATTAACAAATTGGGGAACATGACAAACATTCCACATCCAGGGTATGGTATGTGGGCCCCAGGTATGTGTATCCCAAAACAAGCCACTGGGGTGCCAGAAGAAAATATTATGACATTTACTGATGGTCACCTTCATGTTAAATTTATGCAAAAAATAAGCTTCCCTAAGAGCAAAAGGACTTTTGAATCATAAATTCGTAAAAATTTTAAAATTATTTTAAAATGTTTGTTTCATCTTTAGACCCTCATTTAAAATGCCTATTTTATGTCAATTATATCTCAATCAAACTGAAAGAAAAAATAAAATATCTATTTGGGAAAATATAATAGATAAAAAATAAATAACAAATAAATGAGAAATATAGAGGTAGATCAAAACAATTTTTTTGACTGATGAGGCATATGAACAATGATCCTTCTTCTACAGCATAGAATCATTTGGGGCATCAGTTATATACAAACAAATGCACACACATCTCGGAAGTCTCAGTTTAAAAGAAAAAAGCACCTCATTGTAAATGCACCAGTGAGGAAGAAGGATGTTTCCTGCAGCTAGAGGAAAGGTGCTCGCTGGGGACTTGAGAAGGTGGATGCTGATGTTTGGAGATGAGGGGGCGTGGTTAAAACTTGCTGGTTCTGGGCTTCCCTGGTGGCGCAGTGGTTGAGAATCTGCCTGCCAATGCAGGGGTCACGGGTTCGAGCCCTGGTCTGGGAAGATCCCACATGCCGCAGAGCAACTAGGCTCGTGCGCCACAACTACTGAGCCTGCGCGTCTGGAGCCTGTGCTCCGCAGCAGGAGAGGCCGCGATAGTGAGAGGCCCGCGCACCGCGATGAAGAGGGGCCCCGCTTGCCGCAACTAGAGAAAGCCCTCGCACAGAAACGAAGACCCAACACAGGCAAAAATAAAAATTAATTAATTAATTAATTTAAAAACCCAAAAAAACCAAAAAAAAAGCCTTGCTGGTTCTGAGGTCCACAGGACTACCACCTGCTTGCTGGCTGTGCGCCCCTGGGCAAGTTCTGTCACCCCTCCTAGCCTCAGTTCCTTCCAAAAGGAAGTTGCAATGTCGACTATATGAAACAAAGCACAGAAAGTGTTTCGCTTGTTGCCTGGCAAATAGTAATCGTTTGATTAATCTATTACCTATTTTTCTTGGATAGAGGATTTATTAGCTGTGGAAGGTTCAAGGTCAAGTTATTTTGCAGACATTTCAGAATAAGATTTAGGAGACAAGGATTATCAACTAGTTGAAGAGGGAGACATCTAGGATAGAAAAGGGAAGAGCATCTTCAGGAGGGGAAATTCCCAGCTACAGGGATCATAATGGTTGTAACTTTCTCTGCACTTCTTCTCTTTCAGGCTGTTTGAGATATGGGTCTTTGGATTACAAAAATCAGAAACCCACTCAGCCCTGCACAAAGTAAAGGGAATTACTATAAGGATACAGAAGTATCAGGAATCAAAGAGAGGTATAGTAGAGCACCCTGTGACTGAGAATCAGAAAGTTTGGAACTGAGGCTACTCCACACATCTCTCTCCCTCCCTTTTCCCCCTTCACCCCCCTCCTCTGCCTACTCTTCTTGCGCCTGGCCCACTAAGGCCACAAGCCCCTCCTCCCCCACCTGACTGAGCAGAGTCACCAGTGAGCACAGGTCTCTCAGCCTCTTCCTGAAGATTCTTGCAAAAGGGAATCTGATTGGCTCAGTTCATCTGCTGGAGCCAGGGCCACTTAAGTCCAGGCATAGCCAATAGTCTGGAGTCCCTTGGATCAAGTGTATACCCCTGGTCCAGTAAGTCGGGCCACCCCTCCCAGGATGAGGGTGGCACAGTTTTTCCAGAGTGTAGCCTGAGAAATAATGAAACCTGTCTCTTGCAGATATGTGGAGGTGTATCTTTGCCCAAGTCCTCATCATGGACAAGGCCATCCATGGATATGGTGCTCATGCCACTGACCTGTGAGGTCTGACCTTGAACTCTAAAGAAATTGAGGAATGCTTGACTATTCATGGGCTTCACTTACTGTCCTTGAATCTTGTGAGACAAGATCTGCTTGTGTTCTGTTCCCTCATGGATTTCAGGGCTTTGTTAAATGAATATTGCAAACCCTTCCTGATCTGCTGGAATTAAACAGCTTAAGATTCATGCTTTTGGCTACTTAACTTTCAGTTTCTTTTGCCAGCTGGACTATAAACTTCTCAAAGGGAGAACTTCAGGTTTGGAAATAATCTTAGAGATCATAGACCCTCCGATTTTACAGGTGTGGAAACTGAGGCCCAGAGAGAGGAGATGTCACACAGCAGGATAGGGGCAGGTGGGGCCTGGAACCTAGTTTCACACACTGAGTTCCCCAAGGTGCCATGCAACGCCTTAGGCGTAGCCTGCACCCAATAAACATTTGTTGGTTTATTTCTTATTTAGCTTTTGCTTTTCTCAAGTTCATCATTCTCTATTGGTGTCCCTTCTTCCACCACCAACTTCAACCCTAGAAGATCACTTTCCATCTGCCTTTCAGGTGTTGGTCTTTGGGGTTGTGTAGTGGAAGCTGAGATGAGACAGGGGTGAAATTTAACCTGATTCTATCAAGCCGTTATCTCTCCAGGCCAACACCACAGCAGCAGAGTGAAAACACTAGACTGATAACTTCCTTCTCTCTGTGGGGTCACTGGCCACCAAACTGATGCATGATGAACCCACTCTCTAGCTTCCATGTAAAGACTTCCGCAATGCCTCCCAGGCCAATGCTACAAACCTGGGATTTAGGTCACTGTTGACCTCCTCCCGATGGGAAGTTATAAGTGGATCTAGTCTCACTTTCCTCCCAGAAGTCTTCTCTGACCATCCCAGCCTGCTAGGAACGCTTTGTTCATTTAACATCACCCTCACGCAGAATAGCACCCCATCAGTTCTTCTGTTATCTCATGGGTGCCAGCTCCTGAAGCAGGCCATTTCTCTGCCCCTGCACTCTGGTGGGCTCCCACCAGGCCTTCAATAAATGCACTGACTGATGGAGGAAAGACTGTCAGGAGTCAGAAGAGGATATGGGAAGAAAAGAGAAATATTTCCTTTTGCTAGTGTCCTTTTTTTTTCTTTTTTTTTGGCTGTACTGTGCAGCTTGCAGGATCTTAGTTCCCTGACCAGGGATCGAACCCGGGCCATGGCAGTGAAAGTACCAAGCCCTAACCACTGGACCGCCAGGGAATTCCCTCCTTTTGCTAGTATCTTAGGAAATTATTGATTAGGAAAAGCAACTGCTGAAGACAGAGAGAAACAGTCTGGCTTTTCATTTCTAGGCTATGTTGTAACAAGTCAGGTAAAGGCAACTTTTAACAACTCAAATCTGCCTAATTAACCAATTCCAGTGCCAGTTTATTGACTCTGCATCCAGCGGCTCCTCTGACCCAAGCTTGCAAGTGGGGCATAAGATCAACTGCAGGGAAGGAAGGCCACCACATGAGGGACCAATGAAGCCCCAGGCCTCCCACACTGGGAAAGCCACAGTTTCCAGTCTGAGTGACCCACAGAGTCTTCCTCTCAAAGATCCCCATTCCAGCCTGAAATCCCCATCAGCAAAGGCCGTTTCAGAAAGCTCTAGATAAGAGGACAAACATGTCATAGTTGGAGGAGAGAATGAAAAGATTATCTTATCATCCATTGATGAAGGTGGATTAGGCTGAAGGTAAAGCAGAGAGCCAGGCTCTGGGATGTGGAAAGCAGGAGGTAAGTGTTGCTAGGTGGGAAGAAGGAATGCGGGAGCCTCGGGACACTGTCCAGAGAAGGGGCTTTGGGTGCACACACAAGGGGGTCCTGGGGCAGCAGGCTGGGGAGGGGGAGAGCGTAACCACTTGTCAGCTGGGGAGGGTTAGGAGCGCTGAGCCCGCGGGCGGTGAGGACTAAAATCGGGTGAAGGTTCCTTGAAGACAACCCTAACCTACCTCACACATGAAGATGAGTCACCCGCAGGAATCCTCCCTGCAGCACCAGCTCTGCTGGCCTACCTGCAGAAAAAAAAAATTCAGGGATCACTCTCCTGGCCCAGAAAGACCCTGGGACAGGGAAAGGAATGACCATCACCAAGAGTTGCTGTGTGACGCGGAGCCAGTTTAAATGCATTTTCACCGTTAGTTCTCACAAGGCCAAGAAAGGTTGTTGAATAAGCTGCCCAAGTCACTCATTTGGAGGTTAAGTAAACAGCCCAAGGTCGCAGATCCAGGAAGTGTCACGCCTGGGATTCAAGCTGAGGGTTCAGGCTGACTCTTGAGTTTGTGCTGTCACCACTGGCCGTGTCACTGCAGGCACAGCCCCCAAACAGAGGCATGTACTCTCCACGGATGTTTTGCACTCTGCAGGTTGCTCAGCCTATCAGGCTGGATCCTGTTCTTACCTCTGGGGCTGTATCCTGTTCTCGCCTCTGGGGGTGTGATTTAAAGCAAAGCCAAAACCAAGACCCAGACAATTCCATTCTTGTTCCTTTGCAGGTAGTGTGCATATCACACAATGTGCAAAACAGCATTGACAACAAAAGGTAGGTAAATGGGAATTTGCTGAGTGGATAGACTCCGGGACTATTAGTCCATATTTCGTAAATCCAGGAAATCATCCAGATGTTAAAGCGCAAAAATAACTGCTGAGCCAGTGAGGCATAAATGCTAAGAGGGACAAACCAGTAGGAAGAGTCAGGTGTGCTTAAACACGTTCCTTTGCCCGGGGGGACTGGGCCTGGCACCCAGACAACTGGCTTCTGGTAGCCACTCTGCCTCTTATGAAGGCACAACTATGGGCCTGCTGCCTCCCTCTAGAAGGGAGGGGATGACACTCCTCCATGTCCTTTGGTACAAGAGTCAAAAGAGCTGCTCTACTGGGTGTGACTGCGGATGCTGCTTCGCTTTCCTTCCACCACGGCTTGGCACATGCTGAGCTTCAAGTCAGGAAGACATGCTCTCCGCTCTGAAAGAAATCCCACCCCTCTTTCAAGGCCCACTGCAAGGCCCATCTCTGCTGAAAAGCCATCCCAGGCTCCTTCATAATTTACTCTCTTATCTCTCATCTCGAGCCTTTGTACCCTGCAGCCTTTGTCAGAGGTCTACCCCTCCCTTTGCCTTTGTTAAAAATGTTAGTAATTCTTACCTAAAGTACTACCTCCTCCAGGAAGCCTTCCCTCATCCTCTCCTACCCCCATCCACCCTCCATCCTGGTTGGCTGCTCCTCCTGAGGGTGCCGTAGCACTTTGTGCCTATGCCTATGTTAAGTGTGGATTTATCCCCTATACTTTCATTGACTGTGGTCCTTACACTAGACTTTGACCTCCTTGAGGGTCTCACCTGTCTTGGCATTCCCGGACATGTCCCATCTGTGGAAAGTGCTCACCAAATGTTATATGAATTAATAAATGATTTTCTTTGCAGTTATACCGAGTCACACAGTTCCTTCCATGAGTTTATAACCCCCTTGCGTAGAGGGTGTACAGCATCATACATTTCTCCAGAAGGCTTCTCTGTGCTAAGCTCAGTGCCTAGCACCTAGTAGGCACTTGGAAAACGCTGGTGATTTGGTTAAGTGATTACTGAATTATACATTGCATTGAATTCTCCCAGTCACCAAGTCCCCAGCCTTAGCCCTTAGCATGGCCAATGGAAAATTAATTGGTTGCAAAGTGCATATCTAATTACAACATCCCGCCCCTGCCACAGAGATGTTCAAATGTTAATTATAACATATGCATCTCAATAACAGACGCTAGCATTTAATACAGCGTTAATAACTGGACTTGGGCCGCCCAGTGCGTACACAAAGCTCCCTTTTATCTGCCATTAGGACGGACTTAGCACTTAAAGCAAGGAAGTCCTCATCCTTAAAGCCGTCCTGTCCCTAAAATCAAATGTTTCCCTCCAAGCCTGGATCTCGCCTAAGCCCCCAATTCTCCCCACGCGGAGGTCCCCACCCAGGGCTGCGCCAGCACGTTGGGGGAGGGGAACGGGCGTTGGGCGTTGGGTTTCGGCGTGGCCAGACAGGCTGTCTCTGCTGCTCAGGCACATCCCCGGCGTCCCGGCGGCGCCCCGTTCTCCAGGGCCCGCCATCCTGGTAAAGAAAGGCGAACTACATTACCCATCAGGCCTCCCGCCGCCCTCTTTCCTTTCAAGTCGTTGCACGTGGCCGGAGGGGAGGGCGGGGCCTGGACGTCACTCTCCTACATTCTCTTTCCCTGTGTCAGAGCGGGGATCATTTTTTTTTTTTTTTTCGTTCCTCTACTCCCTCTCCCCCACCCGCCCCTCCCTCCCTCTTTCCCTCCCCTCCCTCCCTCCCCTGTCGGCTGGGTTTGTGCGCTGGGGCGCCGGAGCCCCTCCGCAGCCGGGACGCGCGGAACTCGAGGCTGGAGTCGGCTCTCCCGAGCCTCCTCCCTCCCTTCTCCTTCCCTGCCCCCTTCCCCCACCCCCCGACTAGGGCTCGGAGCGGCGGCCAGAGGAACCCCGAGGTGAGCATCCCCCCGTCCGCCCCCCTCTTTTAGTCATCTCTGATTGCCGATCGATTCGGGGACCCGCGAGGAGGGCTGCGTGACGTGCGCGTGCTTATAGATAAATCCGGGAAAACCGACCCAAACAATTAGCCCCCTTACCCCCTCCCTGCGCCCGGGGCAGCCAGGAGTCGGCGCCCATCCACCTTCCCCGCCTCTGTCGAGGACCGCACTCCACGATCTCGCCCCCTCCCGAGGTTTGCCCCTTCCCTGCCGGGTTCCCCGCCGGTAGGGGAGCCGTAGCTCTGGAGCTCCAGTGAGGAGGGGGGTTCTTGGGGGGCGCACGGCTGGAGCCCGGCTCGCGTTGGAGCCGCGCGGTGTAGCCGCTGTCATGTGCCAGATTCCGACCCGGGGGGAGGAAGAGAGCGAGCTTGATTCCTCTCTTTTGTTTTGAAGCCCGCATTTGCTGCATCAAGCAGTTGGTTTAGTACCGGCCAAACTTGCAGCTGTTCTGACCGTGCTCCGCTGAGGTAGGGTGGCGGCTCCCGGAGGGACCCCGAGAGAGTATCTCCACGCCGCCCCTCCCTCCTCTGGTGACTGATTGTGTCTGTGGCGGCCGCGTGTGTGTGTGCGCGCCCGTCCCCGCGGGCGCGGGGATGTCTGTCGTCTAGACAGGCTGCACCCTCCCTCCGTCCACGGTGAGCCCGCGGGCCGCGGGGGGCACGGGGGATGGGAGCAGAGGAGGAACCCGAATCGGTAGATCCACTGAGGTCGCGGCTTTGGACATTCCCCACGGCGGTGATTCTGTTGGCTTTAAAAAAAAATTATTATTATTATTCATTCCTGTCGCCGCGGTGTAATTGGGCCTGGGGAACGGATCCGTCCGGCGGAGCCAGGGTTAAATTGACAGGCTCTGAAAAGCCAGCTCGCAGTGGCTGGTGACCCGGGTTCCGGCTCGGGTCCTTCAGCGAGCAGGTGACTGTCCCGGACGCCGGCCGTGGTGGGGGGGAATGGGGGTGGGCGGCGGGCAGGGGGGGCGGTGGCTTGTCTGCGGCGGAGCTGTGCTGCCCCTGAGGGCCGGGTGCTGGAGCCTGGGTGCATCTGAGGGAGGCGTCCCGGGGACCGCGCATCTGAGTTGGGTACGTCTCTCCATTGACGTTAAATGACAGTCGGGAGTCTGAGCCCCTCCTGTGGGCGGCGTTGGCTGTTTGGTTTCGTGGAGTTTTCAGGGTTGGGGTTTGGGGGCAGGTGTGAACAGAGAGGGGGTTGCGGCGTGTAAAGGGGAGGGGTGGCTGGCGGCGCGGTGTGCATCCCCACCCGGGGGGTGAGGCGTCGCCTCCCGCGCCCAGCTGTTTGTGTGTGTACACACCGCTCTGGCGTGTGTGGGGGGGCGGGGACCGCAGACCGCGGCGTCGTGGGGACGCGCTTGGGCCCAGATCGCCCGGGGTATCGGTCCCGCCAGGGCTCGTAGTGGTGTGTGTGTCCGCGCTCGCGCCCGGGTTACTTGGAGAGGGGGGTCGTGCGGCTGGGGGCCCGGGGAGACCCTGGGGTTGCGTAACCCTCCCTTCGCGTCCCCGACGCCCCCCTGACCCGGCAGACTGTCCACCTACTCGGTGGCGCTGGGGGCTGGTCCGGCTGGGCCTGGAGGAGCCGCGGGCGCTCGCGCGTTGCCCCCCGCCCCGCGCCCCTCGGTTGACCCTTGGCCGGGGGCGCTCTTTGGGTGCCCGTGCCCGCGCCTGCCGCTGCCTTCGCAGATCCTGGAGAGGATTAGCTCGCTCTGCGCACCCCCTCCCAATTTTTCGACCTGGAGATAGTGGGGGCCAAAGGCTGTCGGGCCTGACCGGCCCCGGGCCCAGCCCCGCGCTGCCTCCTGCGCCGCTGCCTGGTGCCCAGCCGGCCGCATGCCTTTGCCGGCTCTGTCCGCTCGGCGCTGGGTCTCTGCGGCCGGGGATTATCTCCCAGGCTAGGGGCCCGCGCGCAAAGGGAGGAAGCCGCTGGAGCTGCGGGCTCCGCGGCGGCTGGAGGCTCGCGATGGCGAAAGTGACACAGCACGAGCGCCGCTGCCCGCCCGAGCTGGAGGAGAGAGGAAGGAGCCGCCCAGAGGGCGGGGAGGGGCCGCAGGCTGTCCGGCCTGTTTCCTCCTGTCCAGCTCCGGGTCTGGGCCGTAAACCTCAGGGATCCCGGCTACGAGCATGCTGGGACCGCGCGAGAAAATTGCCTGGCGTGCGAGAAAACCCAATCATAGTGGAACAGAACGCACCGAGCAGACGTTAGAAGATGTCCAGTCCCTCACAGGATACACTCCCTTAGAGTATTTGAAACAGGATTCGATTTACACACAGATCAACTCATCTGCTGTGTCAAGTGTCTGTCCTGGATAATGTGCGCTTGGAGCAGTAATTTTGTAACGCATTCTGGGATTCAGTGTCATCAGTGATTAACAGATTGCTAGAATAACAATATGTTTGTATGACTTTACTGGGCAGTCCCCCACCCCATCATCGCATTTATTAAGACGGTCCCATGAGGTAGGGGGATATTAACCCCATTTTACAGAATAGCACATTGAGGCTCAAAAACTGACGTGACTTGCCTGAGGCCTTTCTGTGATTTCACTTCTCAGACTATGGCTTTTAATTTAAATAGTGACCACCTTTTTTTTTTTTTTTTTAAAGTGTAGGTCTTGGCACCTCGGGAAATACTGAACCCAAGAAAGGGAGTAAATTATGGTATTTATTCTTTGTCAAAAAACACTTGGTTTGCTACCAGTCCTAATGAGACTAAGTATTAAAAAACAGAAGTCTGCATTGCTGTTGTTATCACTCATCTGATAATTTACTGTTGGTGAATGATCGTCAGCTTTGATACATGCAGTATGTATACCTGCATGTAATAAATACACATGGATATATGTTTCTGCAACACATGCCTGTGTTCATATGGGTGTGTTCGTGGGGTCTTTATTGAATCTAAGGTTTATTCTTTACTTACTGGTTCCAAAACCATGGGTTTAAAGTATAGCTCCTGAGAAACCACCCAGGAACCTGCCCCCTCCATCTCCAGGGATGGGGAAGCCTTGAAAAGAACAAAGAGCTCCTACATAACTGTATGTATTTCTCAGAGTTCGCTCACATGAAGGTTCTCAGACACAGCCTGGAGGGTTATTAGGTTTGGTCAGATAATCAGGTATTCATTCACAAATATGTATTGAACACCAACATGTTTGTGTATCTTGAAGTGCATACAAAGAAAATTTAACATAGTGGTCCTGCTCGGCAAAAACATCTTCTAGCTGTGGAGATAAATGTAAGATTTTAAGTCCAGCAAATGTTTGTTGAGCACCTTCCGCAGGCTAGATACTCTGCTGTGTTTGGGGCACACAAAGATAGGATAGCAGAAACAGCTAATTTGCAGTGCAAAAAGTGGATGATTCAGAGCCTGCAGGAGGGAACAAATCATAAATATTTTAAAGCACTCGCCCTGGGACTTAGTCAATTTCACATATGTTGGTTGCAAGGGACTCATAATGCCAGTCCCTGTGCTACAGCAAATGCAGAAGGAAGCAACAGAGGAAGAAGAGCCTTGTTCCTCTGAACTTCAAACTATTTGGAACCTCCCAGGTGAGCCCTGGAGGTCTGTCCTTCTGTAGAAGTTAGGCAGCTCGTGGAAGATGACCCTGAAGCCAACCAACAGGTTAGTCTGCTGAGCAATGAGGAACTGACAAGTTGTTCTCTGTGCTCCTGCCCCAGCTCTGCTGGACAGTGATGGGCTGTGATAGGCTGTCTTCAGTGGCTTTGGTCAAGGTCTCACTCAGGCCTTGCCTGAGTTCAGTAGTTTCTGTCTCACAGGTCTATGGATATGTTCTAATATGAGTCTGCTTTTTAATCTATTCATTCTCCAACTCACTTCCCGGGTCCTTGACACTGTTTTCCAATTTCATCTCAGTTTTTGGGTCCACTGCCCTTGTTTTTTTTTTTTTTTTAATAAATTTCATTTATTTATTTATTTTTGGCTGTGTTGGGTCTTCGTTGCTGCGTGCGGGCTTTCTCTAGTTGTGGCGAGTGGGGGCTACTCTTTGTTGCGGTGCACGGGCTTCTTGTTGCGGTGGCTTCTCTTGTTGCGGAGCACGGGCTCTAGGTGCTCGGGCTTCAGTAGTTGTGGCACACGGGCTCAGTTGCTCCGCGGCATGTGGGATCTTCCCGGACCAGGGCTCGAACCCGTGTCCCCTGCATTCACTGCCCTTGTTTTAAGGTTCTGTTGTTTGCAGTTCACATGATGAAGGAGGAAGCAGGAGGTGGTGGTTAGGATGGGGAGAGAATCCTGAGCCCAGAGAAAGAACAGGAGGTACAAAACAGACGGGCAAATTGCAGTTTTGGGCAATTCTCCAAACCTGATGGCATTTCTGCATAGCTTACCCAGTAATGTGGCAGCCCCTTTTGGTGTTCTCTTTGAGGGGGATCCTCTACCTCTGGGCCTCACTGCTGACTCGCTGGTCACCTGAGCTCAGCTGCTAACATTCAGGCTTTGCTCTTGTGCCCTCCTGCCTCCTCCTGCGTGCAGTTTAACTTAGGGCACTGCTGTGATGGTGGTCTTCTCTCAGAATTACCCCCATGCTGACTGTCGACAGCTGCCTGTTGTTTCTGAATTAATCCCCGGCCAGAGCTGTGGTTCAGAACAGAGTGAGAACAGACACACCCTCAGATCTAGGCACCCAGAGCTGGGAAGGGCCTTGTTGATGAGCTGAAGACCCCAAGGCCCAGAGAGGTGAAATGACTTGCCCAAAGTCACAGGGAGCCCTTGGCAGAGTGGAACATGAACTTCTAAAATTTGATGCCCTATTTAATCTACTTTCTCTGTACTGTGATGCTTCCTGAAAAAAAGTGGGGTTCTTACTTCCCAAAGAGTGAAAACTCTGCATCTTTTTTTTTTTTTTCCCCTTTGGTTCCAGGAAAGGCCCTGGAATTCGTCTTTTAGTCTTGAGATTGCTTTCCTTCAAGCCTGGCCTTCCTTGCCCTATCTTTCATCTTTGGCCCCCAGGAATCTGGATGAGAGCATATATTTGGGAGAGAGGTCTATGCTTGGGGCCTTCCAATGCTCTTAAGTTTGGTCTGTGGCTTTCCCTTTCGATGGCAGTGTCCTCAGGAACCTCCTGAAAGTGTTTGCAAAGCTGTTATGTACATGCATTTTTCTAGGAGGAGGATCCACATATTTCATTTGATTCTTACCTGACTCAAGTAAGGAGAAGAACTACTGGGGGTGGGGGGTTGTGGAGTTGGATAGGGGGTTGGTTGGCACTGGAGACTAGCATAATACCCTACACCTGATTTGGCTTTGCAGTTTATGAATTATTTCACACAAATTATTTCATCTGCTTTTTATAATAGCCCTTTGAGGCTGTTGTTGTTATTCCCATTTTGCAGATGGGGAAACTGAGCCTCCATGGTTAGTGCCATGCCACAGTCACAAGTAAGTAGTAGAGCAGGAATCTGACCCCAAGTCTTCAGGTTTCAAATCTGGTGTCCTGAGTTGACGTGGTCCACCACGGCACATCATCATTACACTTTTATGAGTGGAGGACCTCGAACTTTTTGGAGCTTCTTCTTTTTTTTCTTTTTTTTTTTTGGAGCTCCTTCTTCATGATATCCACTGCTGGCTTATGTCCAACCATGGAGCCAGACCTAAGTGCTAACTTACCCGGGGGTGGGATGGATAAAGTACGGGAGGCAGTTATCATAACAGTGATATGTGGACTGGGGCCAGTTTGGGATGATTTCATGAAAGAGGTGAATTTGAGGGTAGGTCTGGGGTTGTGGCAGACCTGGCAGAGGTTTTCAGCTGGGACCATGGCCCAAAAAGGGTGAAGGGGAAACTGTGTGTGCTTGGTCCGGGGTGGAGCTGACCAAGGAGGTTGGGTGGATCCTGCAGTCAGACGGGGCTTCTCATAGTGACTGGGCTCTTTCTCTAGCCAGCTCTGTGCTACACCCGTGCACAGGCACAGCCCTCCTGCCTTCAAAGAACCCACTGTCTCGCGGAAGAGGCAGACTCTTAAACAGTTAAAGTCAGCATGTGTGGTGAGCGCAGTGGTGGAGAAAGTTGCCTTCCAGACAAGGGCCACCTGTTCTAGCCTCAGAGATCAGAGAGGGCTTCCTAAGGGAGATGATGCAGGAGCTGAATCTGAATGTATGAAAAGGAATTAGCCAGGAGAAGAGACAGGAGAAGGACCTTCAGGGGGAGGGAATGTGGGCGCAAAGGCGTGGAGGCCCGAGGCTGCCTGGTGGAGGAAGGGACTGCCGCAGGGAAGTCAAGCACAAGGCCGAGAGGCATTCAGAGCCCCGCTCTGAGGAGCTTGTGAGCCTGGCTGAGGACGTCGCATTTCGGCATGGAGGACAGGGCTTTAAGCAGAGTCAAGGCACTTGGCCGTGGGCCAGAAGGGAGCATGACCGGGAGCCAGGCAGCCGCTGGGCTGATGAGGCAACAACGAGCTCCGTGCAGTATTCAGGTCCCAGGGGATGAGACATATGAGGAGGAGGGAAGGCCACGTATTAAAAACGTTTGGGGAGTAAAGTCGGACGTGATTGCTTAGCTTTGGGGGATAAGGGAGGAGTCCCAGTGACTCCCAGGTTTCTGGCCTTGTGGACCCAGTGGATGGCGGCCTTTACTGGGCAGTGCCCTTCTGGTGGCTGGAGCAGGTCTGCTCTGGTGGGGGTGAGAAGGATTGTGGTGAGTTTAATGTTAGCCGTGGTGAGTTTGAATTGCTGGTAGGATAGTCCAGTGGAGCTGTCTTCCAGACAATGCAGCGTGCATGGTAGAAGCCTGGGGAGGAGGTGTGGGCAGGAGCTACAGTTCTGGGAGTGGGGAATGGTCTGCTGCTGAACGTGACTGCCGTGGGGACTGCTGTAGGCAATAAGAAGACCTCTTCCTCCCATTGTCAGAGAATCCTTTGTCACGCTGGGCCGCTGTCGTCAGGGAAGCCAGGCGGGGATGCTGTGTCATGCTGGAGGCCCAGCTGGCAGAATCCAGCGACAGCCAAGAGCGCGCTTCAGCTGGAAGCCTTAGAGTGAGTTAGGGGAGAGGCCTTGTCATTTTTAACATCCCTGGTTATCAGAGCCCTTCCCAGGCCCTCAGGGCGTAAGTAAAGGGCAGGGGAGACCTGGACCTCTGCCCAGGAGAAGGCAGTCTAGTTGGGAGACAAGATGTGGACATATGAAACCACTAAAAATCTGTAATAACCTGGGCAAATAGTGGGCTGCACATTAAATGGAAGAGGCCTGCTGGTACTTCTCTTCCTGCCATGCCGCATTTTTACAGGGCTGCTGTGTTTTGGGCAGAGTGCCAATCTTTTCATTTTTGAATGCTCGGACCTACATAGCAGGTGTTCATCCTACATATTTGGATCTGCAGGGATGTGGCCAGAGTTTGTTGTTTGGGGTGTGGGGTGAGGTCAGCCAGAGAAGGTTCCCGTGAACAAGTCCAAAGAGGGGATTCCAACACTGATTTGGAATATTTTTAGTACCATAGCGGAGTAAAAATCTCGAAAACCTTCCAACTACCAAGCACCTAGAAATGCTGTATGAAATATAACTAGCATCCTTTCAAAGAAGGGCTGAGCTCCTCAAATGTAAGAGAAATCCCCAGGGAACTCAAAAGTGAGCGAGGACAGTAAGCTTGCACTGACGCTAGGCCAGGCCTGGAGGTGGGTTTGGCTGTGGGCGTGTTGAGGGGTCTCAGAACCAAAGGCAGCTGAGCCCTTAACAATGCCTCCTCCAGGGTCCGAGGTGAGACTGGGAGTTGGCATGGAGGGCCCTGCCTGAAACAGGCCCCTGCAAAGGTGTGCAGGCTTGGAGAGAGGATGGAATAGACGTCCGCCCAGTGGCATGGAAGAGGGAGAGGGGGAGCTTGTCTGTCTTGGCCTGGATTTGAGGTGGGGAAGGATCTTCCCTGGAAACTCGAAACCTCAGGCCTGTTGTGGCCTTGGATGACCACTACACGTGTGGTCCAGAAGTCCCCAGGGAATTAGCACATTAAAGCCTTCGGGGGCCAGGGTCTTCCTGCCTGTGGGCTCCAGGATCTCATGAGTGCCGGGAAGATTCTGGGGTTCTTCACCCTTCACTGACTTGGGTCTCCACCTTGGAGATATGCTGCAGGACCTGGGGGGATGATGGGGGGGTGCTGAGTGAGGAGGAGGAGAAAGAGGCCTTGGCGGGAACCTTTGAAAAGGGCCTTCATGACACTTATACACTGCTGAGGGCGTGTGCATGGCTGTGGAGAAGGGCTGCACCTGCCTGAGGGCTTCATCTCTCAGTAGAAGCCTGCAGACGAGCCTGTCCAGGAAGGTCAGATGTTCTCCCCCGCTGTTGACTCAGGCCAGGTCTTTACAGACAAGGCTTCTGTCCAGGTTCCTCCTCAGGGTGGCCTGTGCAGATTCCAGCTGCTCCTGGTCCCACCAGACTGTGCGCCACATCATCTGCCCTAAGCCCAGAGGCTTGAGTTCCTCGAATTTCAAGGAGTTTGTTGTTTGGGGTGTGGGGTGAGGTCAGCCAGAGAAGGGGTGTGGGGTGAGGTCAGCCAGCTGTCTCCACCAGCACTTGCTCAGAGGCTTCCCGTGGCCGGGAGTATGTGGCTTTACGAGGCAGTGCCTTCCCTCATTAGAAGGCTTTTGCAGCTGGAAGGCCTCCTGTGAGCCTCAGGCACTGCCCGGCTATTTCCACCCATCGCCCCTTCGGCCATGGGCTGTGGTGAGAGATGCTTTGGAGGCCTTTCACCATCTTGCTCGCTTTTGCTGGAAGGGCCTTAATTTGTCGAGCTAAGATTCTGTGAGAATCCAGCCAACTTCCATCCTAACTTCCTTAGCAAAGAGGGAGATTTTGAAGACGAGATGTAAGGTTTGCTGAGCTGGCTGTGATGCAGAAGTTCTGAGAAGCTTTGGCTCAGTGCTTTTCAGATTCCGACTAGAGAAGCAAGTTCCTTCCTCCAGCACCCAGAATACACTTCAGTTTGTACATGAGTGACTCGGGAATCTGATGCAGGGAGCTGACGTTTATTGAGTGTCTGTTAGGTACCGGCTGCAGTGCTAGGTGTTGTCGGTATGTGTTACTAAATAAAAGTAACTTCTGTGAGGGAGAGAGAAAGGGCAGCAGAGCCGTGGATATGCCTTACTGTAGTTGTGACAATTGAGCCCTAAAGTTATTCAGAAAGAATGTGTGTGGTTCCATCCGGGAGTGGGTGGGGCAGGCATTCCCCATGCTGTTCCCTTATAGGGCCTTCCTCTGGGGTAGGCAATGTCATGATCTCACCACGAGCTGAGAACCCACAGGCCTTTGCCGTATTCATGGGTCATTTGCTGAGATACTTACAAGTTTGAATCATGAGATCAAGAAAGTGGCCTGCTGGACAATCCACATCTTGATGTGTCACCAAACAGGACGGTGTTGACAATGACAGTGTTTTTCCCAGCATGCAAGGCAGAGCTTGCATGCAAGGGGGAGCTTGTCTGTCTTGGCCTGGATTTGGGGTGGGGAAGAATCTTCCCTGGAAACTTGAAACCTGAGACCTGTTGTGGCTTTGGATGGCCACTACATGTGTGGTCCAGAAGTCCCACTGGTGTCTGTCTACAGTGCCCCGGGCTCTTTGAGGAAGCAAAAGACTTTCCGCTCCTTTGCATTCACAGGTTGGCTGGCATCTGTGGGGTTCATATATTTAACAGGTGCCGTGTTGTGTTATGAGGAGCACGAGTTGCCTTTGTCGCGAGGTTGCATCAGCCAGCTGGATACACGGATGTGCGATCCTGACAGGGCCCAGTGGTGAAGGTCAGGGATTCTGGGAAAGTACCCAGTTTCTCCTCTTCTCCTTCCAAAAATTGTTCTTCATGCTCACATTCTACTGGTTTGCCTCAAACCTTTTACCTTAAGCCTGTTACCTCCGTTAACATTTGGTTTGGTTTAGCAGACATGCATCAGACGCCTGCTGTGGGTCGGAGGAATTCAGACGAACCTGGCAGGGTCCCTACTTCCTGTCTTCATCTTGGTGGGGAAGACAGAATGGCCTCGTTTGTGTGGTGTGGGAAGTACTGGGTAAAGAGAAAGAAAAGTGTGCTGAGGCAGCCAGAAGTAGGATGACTATAATTTTTTGTCCAAATGGAGGCACTTTTGAGAGTGACAGGGAGTGCCATTCATAATCATGCCAGGACACAGGTATAAAGTGGGACTGTCCTGGGCAAATGGGGGCTTATGGCCACATGAGGCAGGGAGGGTGAATGCATGTGGGTCATACCTGACACTGTCATCAGTCCTTTGTACTACAGGATGCACGTAGGCCTAATGGAGGGGAGGGGCTTGGCTGCAAGAGAAACTGGCATCTGTTTCCTGTTTTTCTGGGGCTAGAGAGGAAACCTTTATCTGTGGGGACTGTGGACTAAGAACTCTGATGGGTCTCAGTTTACAGCCACAAGATTCTATCTTATATCTCACTATGATCTCAGTTTTGGGGTTGGAGATGGAAGCTTGGGGAGATGAAAACCACCTGGTTTGTAGGATGTTATTGACTACAGGTAAAAGAACACTGGACTAACAGTGGCTTAAAAAACAAGATGTTTGTAGACTTATCTAGCCAGAAGTCTGAATGTAGGGGTTCTAAAGTTGATTAATTCAGTGGGTCAATGATAATTTTAAGGACTCATTCTAACCTTCCAGGCAACCATTTACAGCACATTGGCCTCTGGCTCAGGCTTGACCCCTCATGGTCACAGCATGGCTCCCACTGCTCCACACATCACATTCTCACGTAACTGTATTGGAAGGCAGGCAGGAAGGTGAGTTTCTCCTTGTGTCTTAAAAAAATTTTTTTTTTCTAATTGAAGTATAGTTGATGTACAATATTATATAAGTTACAGGTATACAATATAGTGATTTACAATTTTTTTTTCTTTTTTTTTTTAAACAGAATCTGAATCAGTTGGTTTGGGACTGGGTCTGAGATTCTGCATTTTTTTTTAACCTTTCTTTCTTTCTTTCTTTCTTCCTTCCTTCCTTCCTTCCTTCCTTCCTTTCTTTCTTCCTTCCTTTCTTTCTGTCTGTGTTGGGTCTTTGTTTCTGTGCGAGGGCTTCCTCTAGCTGTGGCAAGCGGGGGCCACTCTTCATCGCGGTGCGCGGGCCTCTCACTGTCGCGGCCTCTCTGTTGCGGAGCACAGGCTCCAGACGCGCAGGCTCAGCAGTTGTGGCTCACGGGCCCAGTTGCTCCGCAGCACGTGGGATCTTCCGGGACCAGGGCTCGAACCCGCGTCCCCTG
The DNA here is from genome assembly GCF_028564815.1 of Eubalaena glacialis. Classification (NCBI taxonomy): domain Eukaryota; kingdom Metazoa; phylum Chordata; class Mammalia; order Artiodactyla; family Balaenidae; genus Eubalaena; species Eubalaena glacialis. The sequence continues at coordinate 26,318,271 of NC_083730.1, read as the reverse complement.
CATTGGCAGGCAGATTCTCAACCACTGCGCCACCAGGGAAGCCCTACAATTTTTAAAGTTATTAAAAATATTGGCTATATTCCCCATGTTGTACAATATATCCTTTAATTTGTTTTATACATAATAGTTTGTACCTTTTAATCCCCTGTCCCTATAGTGCCCTTCCCCACTTCCGTCTCTCCACTGGTAACCACTAGTTTGTTCTCTATATCTGTGAGTCTGCTTCTTTTTTGTTATATTCACTGGTTTGCTGTATTTTTTAGATTCCAATATAAGTGATATCATACAGTATTTGTCTTTCCAAGTCCATCCATGTTGCTGCAAGTGACAAAATTTCATTCTTTTTTATGGCTGAGTAGTATTCCATTGTGTGTGTGTGTGTGTGTTTGTGTGTGTGTGTGTGTGTGTGCCACATCTTCTTTATCCATTCATCTGTTGATGGACACTTAGGTTGCTTCCACATCTTGGCAATTGTAAATAATATTGCTATGAACATTGGGGTGCATGTATCTTTTCAAATTAGTGTTTTTGTTTTTTTCAGGTATATAGCCAGGAGTGAACTGCCGGGTCACATGGTGGTTCTAATTTTAGTTTTTTGGTGAAACCTCCATACCATTTTCCACAGAGGCTGTACCATCCTTGTGTCTTAATGTATCAGGCATGAAAACCTTGCCCAGAATCCCCCTGCTAGAATTTACTATCAAGTTCCATTGAAGAGAAGTGGGTCGATACCTCACCATGGAGGCTGATAAAGCAAGTTTTGGTGTTTTCTGCCTCATCTATAGGAAGAGGGAGAACTGCTTGCGAGGAGGTGGAGAGGGGGATCATGGTTAGGTAAGCAATGATTGTTTACCTCACCAAGTTTCATTGTGATTTTACGTATTCATTTGGGGATGTATCAGCTTTATTGAGATATATTTTTTTTATAAAATTATTTCTTATAATATAATTGAGGTATAAGGAAAACAAACCTACCCCCTGGGCTCTGGCAACTACTCTTCTTTCTTTCGCTATAATCCTGCCTTTTCTAGTAATTATTATTTCTTAATCTATAGGTAATATGGGAGTGTAGGACCCTAGGTGTCCCGTGGAGGTCTTTTGTGTGGTCTCAGGTAGATTCTATGTCCCCTTCCCCCAGTGGCCCCTCTGCATTCCGGTCACTGGGGCCAGGTGGAGAAGCCGAGCAGACAGAGTTGTCCAGAGAGAGGGAGAGAGAGGGAACCTATGTTGGTGGTGGCCCTGACAGCAGGACTGGAGATACCTAAGGGGCCGAGGTTCTGGCTGGTCCATGACAGACAGCAGTCACTTGTGCCGGCAGCTGTGGGGTTTGAGGGAGGAAATTGCTTCTTAGTGTGGCTTGGACACCTTGGATGCTGCAGAGTCAGTTCTCCTGCCCCTGCTAATTGAGAACTCTGGCCAGGGAATGTAGGCCACGGGAAGATTATGGGGGACACCATCTTCCCCTCCCCAAACCATCATCCCCTTCTATTGATACAAACAAACAGCTCAGGCCAAGGGAAGACCACCCAGTGCCCTGGAGCAAATAAGTCCCCTCTGGGCTCTTCTGTACTCTGCTTGTATGGTCAGTTTTGTCCTCCTCTTCCATCCCAGCCTTTGGTCTGTACATCTTTAGCACACTTAGCACTTTGCGCCACTCCCATCCTTCCTTGGGTTCTTGCCTGATCTGCTCCCTGAGATCATAAGCACCTTGAAGATCATATCCTGGTCTGAGTCACTTGTGGATTTCCCATAGGGCTAGGGCAGTGCTTGCCACAGGGTCCCTGCTCCAGGAACACAGATCTTTTTTAAAGCAAAATGAGTATTTGTAGAATGAGGGGAGGTACTTGTTCACTTTGGGCATCTCTCCAGATTCCAAACCAGTTCAGTGTGGCACAACACAGTGCCCTGGATAAGGATTTGTGAGTCTGTACATATTCCTTTACTAAAGAGGAAGAAAGGTAATCCACCATGCTGTTAATGGGTTGAATTGTATCCCCCCTAAAAGTATGTTGTAGTCCTAACCCCCAGGACCTTGGAATGTGACTGTATTTGGGGATGGGGCCCTTAAAGAGGTAACTAAGGTAAAATGAGGTCCTATGGGTGGCCCTAATGCAATATGACTGGTATCCTTAAAAGAAGAGGACATCAAGACACAGACCTAGGACACCTGAGACAACCATGTGAGGACACAGGGAGAAGGTAGCCATCTGTGAGGCCAAGGAGAGAGGGCTCAGAAGAAACCAACCCTGCTGACGCCTTAATCTCAGACTTCTAGTGTCCAGAACTATGAGAAAATAAATTTCTCATGTCTAGGCCACCCAGTTTGTGCTATTTTGTTATGAAAGCCAGGCTCCAAATCCAGGCCTATGTGACTCCAGAACCTGGACTCTGCTGCTGTGTTTGGGGGTGGGGTGGGGGTGGATGTCTGTCAACTCAGGGATTGAACAGGTGGTATTTCTGCTGAAACCCTGGGGCAATCCAATAATAACTTTAAAAACCTAACATTTGTTACGTATTACTGTGTTAAAGTGCTTCGTGAGCACTTTACATGTGTTATCTTAATTAACCTTCTATTTTATAGATGAGACAATGAGGGCACAGAGAGGTTAAGTAATTTACCCTAGGTCACACAGCTAATAAGTGGCATAGACTATTTTGCTATTTTGAGTGTTGTATCTTAACCATCACACACGGGGATTGACAGGTTATGCTGAGATCCTCTTGTGGTATTCTGGGAAAGTCACTGGTCTTACGTCTGCCATTAATGACTTGGGTGATCTTGGGCAAGTCACTTTGCATCTGGATGTTTTCTCCTCGGTGACCTCAGGGACTGGATGAGATACTATCTAACGTCCCTGATTGTCTCCTTCTGAGGTTCCTAGTGCCAGGCCTCTGAGGCAGGGATTATATCCTCAGCATGGACTGGTGTAGGGGAAGAGGAATCCCTGTGATGTCATCTTCGGCATTTGCCCACACCTGAGGTAGCAGCTCTAGATCTGCCTGATTTGGCCATTTGGACCTATGGTTTGACAGTTTGCTCCTTCCCTATAAAATTAACTTTTTCAATAAGGTAGAAATTATCCCCACCCTGTGCCAGACATCTTTCTAGGTCTTTTAAGGATGTGGGCTTTGAGTTATATCAGCCAAAGGGTATGGGGAAAGGGTTGATGGTAAGTGATATGATGTGCTTTCTTCCTCTAGGTTGACTGCAGTCTCGTTCATGCCAGAGAGAAACCAACCCCGGGGGCAGCACACCTTAAAAGATCCCATGTTGAGCCAAAGACCTCTGCGTCTTTAGCCTTATCTTGTTTCCATTTCCCATAAGACCCAGGTAGATGGCAGGTGATGGTGAGGGTGAGGAGAAGGTGGTGGCCTCGTTCTAGGATTCTGCAGACTGAAAACAGAGAGGTAAGAACAAGGGTGAGGTTGGCCAGGCTGCTTGTGGACAATCTCAGGGCCCTGGTTTTTAAGCCTCTGGCAACCCAGCCCCTGGTTTATCCCCACAGGGTTTTAATGATTTTAGTTACCTCATTAGAGCTAAGTTTACTTAATGTATCTGTAACAGATTTTAAAACCAGAAAAGCAGGTGAGTGTCTTTGAAAGTTCCCAGTTACTCAGCTGCCTGCTCATGACCTCCATAGATCTAGGAAGCCGAAGCTCTCTGGCTCTAGCATTCAGATGGCCGGGAAGAGGCCTTCAGATCCCAGTGGCTGAGGACACCTTGAGTACCCTGACCGCTATGGATGGGCGGTTGTCAGCAAAACCAGGGGTTATTACCCCCTGGTGCTCTTATGAGGAGTGGGAGTGGGCAGGGCTAATGCACTTCTTCTAATGGGGGCATTGAAGCAAGAAGAACTAGGTGACTTGGCCAAGGTCACATACCACACTCATTAGTGAGAAACCAAATTAAGGGCTGGTTCTCCATTCAGTAAACCTCCTTTCTCTGCCTTAAAGTACAGCATTCAGACCACTGATGGGGAGTATAGGCTGATTTTCAGTCGAATATGTAGGAACAAGTTAACAATTTAAAGCCGCGTATTCATTTAAATGTGCGTTAAAGAAAGAAAACATAACTAGTACATGGAACTTGTGATTTCGTTATTGCTTAGCAGGAAGCTTAGTTAATAAAAAGTCAAGACAAAGTCAATAATATTACAGCTGGTACCCAGCTATGACAGAAAACTCCAAGGTGGTGAATTTTGGGAAATGCTGCCAAAATCAAGTTTGGGTTGGGCTTCTGTCACTTGGCACTGGGTGAGTTCTGAATAATACATGACCGATTTCAGCCCAAGGCTACCTCTTTTCATGTAACAGATGCGGGTTTCTAAGTATTGAAACTTAGAAACAAAACTTCTATACGTGTGATTGTAATTTGGATTCATGAAAGGTGGTCATTACCTAAAGACAACCTAAGTAAATATTGTTGTAAAGCAAAGAATCCTTTTATATAGTGTCCAGTTTCTTTCAAAAGCAAATTTAGACTTTTAAATAGTAACTTATATTATCCAGGATTTTGATGACCAGAAACTTCTTAATTGGCACCTGAATAACTTCAGCACAATGAAGGTTAATATATTTAATTGTCAGGAAGATCATCTTAGCATCAAATGTGCTGCAGTAAAGAATGTTCTGTCTGACATCCTTTCTCCAACCAGTGATAAATACTCTTGTCTAAGGTTAACTAAGGGGTGCATTTTAGAGCCAGCCCATCCTATGAACCCGACAAAGTTTTACTATCTGCATTTGAGTAAATTCCGATTATCTAGAAGAGTTATGTTGAAGCTGAGGCAGTCACTTGTAACACCAGACTCAACATCTTTAGGCCAGCATATTCTCTTCCATACTGTGAGCAATGGTGACCCTATTTTCTGAACCCAAAATCAGGATGTGCATTTGAATATTTGAAATCAGGACTTCTCCCACCTGTCATCTTACATCTACATCGGGACTCTGAGGTCTCATTCTCAAATTTGTTGATGTGCTCTTGCAATTTCAAAATTCTCTTTTTTAATAAAAATATTTGTCCTTTCTTCAGATCCTCCTGAGACCTACTTTCTCTTTCTACTTCCCCCTCAAATATCTTAGCTTTTCACAGTTCTGCTCCCAGTACGATGTGTATGGGGGTTTTCTACACCACCTGGGGGTTTTCTACACCACCAAGCAATTCTCTGACACCAGCTGGGTGTCCTACAATTCAACTCAATTCTTCTAACACTACCTACCTAGAGACAGCATCAGATCCCACAGGTTAAGGGCTCAGTCCTACATCTAGACCCCCTGCACCCCCCCCAGACTTCAGATGCTATGCTTCTGACTGGCTTTCAATGACCCTGCTCCTTGGGTCCTATTAATTTGTTAGAGCAGCTCACAGAACTCAGAGAAGCATTTTACCTGTTAGATTACCAATTTCAGGAACAGTCAGATGGAAGAGATGCGTAGGGCAAGGTATGGAGAAAGGGCCCAGAGTTTCCATGCCCTCCTGGAATACACCACTCTCCCCAAATCTCCAGATGTCCACCAACCTGGAAGCTCTCTGAACCCCATCTTTTGGGAATTTTAGGAGGGCTTCATTACAGAGACATGTTTGATTAAATCATTGACCATTGTATATCGATTCAATCTCCAGCCCCTCTCTCGTCAGGGGTGGGACTGAAATTTTCTACCCTCCAATCACATGATTGGCTCCCCTGGCAGCCAGCCCCCATCCTTATGTTTCCAAAGGTCACCTCATTAACATAAACCTAGTTGTGGTGGAAGGGGTTCGTTATGAATATCAAGACACCTTTAAAGCTCTTACAAATTCCAAGGGTTTTAGGTGCTATATGTCTGGGATGGTTGAAGACCAAAAATATAGTTCTTATTATAAATCACACTATCACATTCCTTTATTAATATAACAGAAAATTAAATCTGGGGTCTGCATTCCTACCCCATCCCCCAAAATCCTAACAAACAAAAGAATATTTTGCTGTTTTATCTGTGGGAGCAGGTGGCTTTGTAACCGGAGCAAATGATTGAAATTAAGGAGCCTATTCTCCTTCCTATTACTGTGTAACAAACCACCCTAAAACTTAGTGGCTTAAACAGTGATAATCCTTTATTCTGCTCAGGAGCCTGGCATTTGGGCAGGGCTCAGTAGGTACAGCTCACGTCTGTCTGCTACACGTGGTATCAGCTGAGATGGCTCAACCAAGGCTGGAAGATCCACTTCCAAGATGGCTCATTCCTCAGGCTGGCGAGTTGTCCTGGCTGTTGGTTCTTCTCCGTGTGGGCTTCTCCACGGGTCTGCTTGGGCTTCCTCAAGGCATGTGGCTGGGTTCCAAAAGTGAACGTCCCAGGAAACAGGAAGGAGAAGCTGCGATTTCCCAAAGGCTTGGCCTGGAATCCTCGGTGTCTCTTCCATATACCATCCGTGGAGCAGTCACCCAGGCCGGATTCAAGAGGAAGGGACATAGGTCCTATTTCCTGATGAGTGGGGTGTCAGAGATTTGGGGGCCATGTTTTAAACCACAGGAACTGGTCTCACAGGAGAGGAGTGTCCTTCCTTCTTGCAGACCTTCACGGATGTTTAGAGTTCATCTTCTTGCAGTCTTTTATGGGGGGATGAAAAAAGAAATACCTGTAAAACCCCGTTTATATCATTTAAACACTGTTATAGTTAGTAAATGTCCGTTTTATATTCTAGTCCTTTAAAAAATGGCTTCCCCTTGTCACAGGTATGTGGGCATCTTCATTTAATCAATCACTCCCAGAATTCGCTGAAATAGAGGCGTGCAGGCACTTGGCCTTGGCGGTGGGAGTCGTCCCCAGGCAGGGCTATCCACAGTTTCTGGCCTTCCTGGAGCAACTCTCTGTGGCAAGAGCCTGCGCTGGCTGCCAGCGGGCTGTAGAGATGAATAGGGAGACACCCCGTGCCGTGCCCACCTTCAGGGAGCCCAGGGTTGTACGGTAGATGGACAGCAATGGCCCCAGTGTCACTTTTTCTCAGGGTGTCCTTTTCCACTGGTGAAACACAGAGTGAGCATGTCTGCTCTGAATGCAGTGGGGATGACTTCTCTTTCCTGTTCTGGGGCTCTTCATTTTAAAGTGTGCCCTGGCCTGGAGCTCCCCACTCTGTTTTCCTCATCTGTGAAACAGGGAGTTCGGTCCAGTCCAGGGGTCAGCAAACTACAGCCTGCCGACCAAACCAGCCCAATGCCTGTTTTCCTAAGTGACATTTTACTGGAGCACAATCATGCCTGTTGCTTTATGTACAGCCGTGGTTGCCTTTTGCTGGTCGCAGCAGGGACCATATGGCCCACAAAACCTAAAATATTTACTCTCTGGCACTTTACAGAAAGTCTGTAGACCCCTGGTGTAGAATAATGGTTTTCAAACTTCACATGGTTTTCAAACTTCACATTTCAAAGAACACATGGTTCTTTCTTCAAATAACTTTACCAATAAATCAAATAAATTTACCAATAAATCAACTCTTTTACCAATAAATCAGTTCTTCTAGTATTTGTACCATGCACTGTGCCAAGTACTTTTAAATTGTCAACCTATTTTAATCCTTATAAAAACCCTGTGAGATGGGTAATATTATCATCCCCATTTTAGAGAAAATTGAGACAGAGTTAACAGAGAGGTTAAGTAACTTGCCTAAGGTCACACATCTAATAAGTGGCAAAGGCAAGCTTCGAATTTAGCATTCTGGCTCCAGAGTTCATGTTGTTACCCACTGCTCGATGCTGTTCACTGGTGGCCTGATGTGAAAAGAGGGAGGCCGGATGCCTAGAACTGGTGTGGGGATGCTCAGCATCTTCAGCTCATCCTTTGGCTTCTCTCCCTGCAGCCCCCAGAACCCCCAGGGCCATATCTGATAACCTCTGCAAGGTTAGCAAATTATAGGGTCCTAAGCTAACATGTAGAGGGGACTTTAGCTTGTTTGGGTTTCCCCAAGAGGAAGTGATCCTGGTTGTTGGGATCTCAAGCGAGCCTGGAACTGTAGAGAGCTCTGCTCCCTGGGAATGAGGACTCCAGACAAATGATCATAATTATGCCCAATAAAAATGAGTGCTCGGAGACCAAGGTCCACATTTCAGAACAATAACTGGAAGAAGCCATCTTTCAATTAATTGCAATGCCCCAAACAAATATTAAAACTAGTAAATCTGCGTGGAGTCAGTTCTCTGGGCCAGAGTGATTTACCTCAGAATTGAGCCATAACATTCAGCGAGGGCCAACTTTCCACACTGAATGTCACCTTCCCAGCTCCCTCCTACCAATAACCAATAAATCAGCCCAGGGGAGTTAAAAGATTAGTGGCAGCATTTCTCAGAGAGGTGGGAGCCTGGGGCTGCCGAGGGGCCCTTGGGGGTCTTCCTCTGTGCAGATTAGCTGCCTTGACTGAGCCCACCTTCCCCATAAAGGGCAGTTTTCAGGGAGGAAATACAGCCTTCTCTGTCCTTTGGAGCAGCAGAGGTGAGGGTGACTCACTTTTATTGCCAGTGGGAAGCTGACCTTGATCTTGGTGGTTAGTTTGAAGGTGATTGGGATCTTGGAGGAGAGTTTATTCTGTGGTGTTGTGGCTGGTTTCAATAATGGTATCTCTTCAATTTAGCGATTTAAGAGGATTCCTGATTCCTAGGGACAACCCCCTGGGCCTGTAGCTCCTCTGCCCTGTGCAGAAGGGTCTCTCCTATTGTGAGGGTTTTGCTGCCCCTGCTTTTTCTCCTAGGTTTGTGTCCAGTGGGCTTGGGACCCCCGAGGGAACGTAGGGCGGGCTCTTTCTGGGTGCTCCCCTCCTGCCCGGGGTCCCTGGCCTTGCCTCCTCCTCCCGCCCGCACACCTCTCTTCCTGCCCCCGCTCCACCCCCCAAAGGATGAAATAATCTTCCTGACAACCAGGAATCCCAGTTCCTTTTCAGAGATACTCTCTTTGGAGGAAAGTCTTTTTAAAAAGTCTTCCAGTTTCTTTTTGTCTGCTTTCAGGCCACGCTTTGCTGTCCCTCAGTTTTTTCAGATTGGGGTTTTCCTTCTTCTCAGAGTCAGTTTTTTGGAAGTGTTCCCTCCCGGTGGCCGCTCTCCCCTCATTCCTTCCTGTTTCAGGCGTGACCGGACTTGATCGCTGGGTGTCCCAAAGGCTAGAAGGGTGTCCCTGCCGCCTGGTTGGTAGTGGGGGCCTTGTGGGCCTGGGGGTTGGGACTGCAGGTATGGAGGTGGAGGCCCTGCAGGGGTGGGGTTGGGTGGGGTACAGTCTTGGGGCGGCTCCGTGTGCTGTGGACGGCCCCCTGCCCAGGCCTCTGTGAAGGTCTGCAAAGCCTGGCTCTAACTTAGCCTAAAGAATATTTGACCTCATCCATCTCACAATTAACTGTCGATGGAAAGCAGCAGGTACTTGAATAAGTGAAGCTGTTTCTTTTAGGGGATGTTTTGGAAAACAGAAATTTGCTTCTCATTGAAGATACCTTACTAGTGTGTGTGGTTGTGTTTTCGACAACTTACAAAATGTTAATGAAAATATGGGGCCACCACTGCATTAAAGTACGTTTGAAGTGAAGAATCCTCTCCACCTCATCACTTAAATACTGTGTTAAGTTTTGCACATTGTATCCCTTTTCCCCTTTAATAACAATTGGTTGATTGGCAGCCGTGCTAAATAATTTTGTATACTTAATTAGCTTGGTTTTAAAATTTGTTTCGAGTCCCGTTTATTACCGATGTCACCGCTGTTTTCCACAGACCCCGATCCCCGCAGCTCTGTCCTATCACCGCCTTCATCGGTGGCACGTTCTCTGCAGAGAGTACAGTTGGTCCTCTGTATCCACAGCTTCTGCATCCACGGATTCAACCAACCTTAGATCCAGAATTCTACGGGATCCAACATTGGTTGAATCCGTGTATTCCCAGGGCTGGTTCTAAGGGACTTGAACATGTGCAGATTTTGGTTTCCCTGGGGAGTCCTGGAACCAACCCTTCTGTGGATACTAAGGGACAACTGTAACTAGTTTTAGTTGTGCCTCCCTCTGTCTGGGGTTTCCCTTCCCTCCTCCTAAAGGAAACACCTGAGAAATCGCCAGGATCGTTGTACCCTTAAATAACATCAGTTGCCACTCATTTGTGTCATATTTTATGAATTTACCAAGTGCTCTCATGCCCCATATGTGGGGTAGGCTGGTGTTATAATTATGGCCACTTTACACAGATACTCTGAGAGATTAAAAGTCTCACATAGGACTTAGCAGCTGACATCAGGACCAGAGGCTATATCCTCTCACTCTCAATCTAGTGTTCTTTCCACCACACCATGCAACCAGCCATAGACACCAGGGACGAGGCCTCTATGCTTTAGTTCCTTCTTCTGTAAAGTGGGGTCATAACAGCGCCTATTTCATGAGGCCACTGTGAGGCTGAAGTGAGCTGTCACATGTGCTTAGGATGGTACCTGGTGACAGTACATGTGAGCTCTTAGGAGGGGTGGTAGTAACCCCCGCTTATGTGCCGGACATGGTGGGGAACAGACTGATTCCGTGGCTCAGGCACACCATCCAGAAATGCAGGTAAAACCCGTGCCCAGATAAGCATCATACAAGATGAGAAGGCTGGGCCCGTGGCTGCGTGCCTGTCCCACACCGCACATCTCGGGGTCCAGCCTCCTGGCGTAGTGCCCTTTCCTTTGCCAGGGTGGTCGACCAGGAGGCCACCTGTAGAGCTGACCCTTCAGTTGGGAATCTTGGCGTGCTTGGTGGTCTGTCCATTTTACAGACCGAGGCTGCGGCCACTGGGCATTCTGGCTCCCAACATTGCCTCACTACTACCCTTGCAGTGTCACCATGTGTACACGTACATACCCAAAGGGATAAAGCCATCAACAGTGGGAGTGTGTGGTGTGTAAAGGAAGGAGTTCGTTCATTCATTCATTAGTTCATTCATTCATTCATTCAACCAGTATGTACTACAATAGGCCAGGCCCCATTCTAGCTGCTGGGGGTGCAGCCGTGAGTGGGACAGAGCCTCATGGAGCTTTCTGACCACAGACAAGGACACAAGTGTGTGCTATGAAGGGGAATAAGGCAGGGCCAGGGGCTGGAGGGCCTGGGAGGCGGGTGGTGACTTGAATGGGAAGGACAGAGTCCTGAAGAAGGAGAGTATATGGAGGGCTGAGGATCCTGGTCTGTTGGAGGAGCGGAAGGCCATGGGGCTGGAGGCGAGTGAGCAGGGGGGGAGCACCGAGCCATCCGGTAGCAATATCATGGGGCCAGATCTTGCTGCACTTGGACTTGGACTCATAGGAAGCCTTTGGAGGCTTTGGAGGGCATGCTCTGAGATTGCAGGGCTCGCGTTATTAGCCAGGGAGAGGAGAAGCTCTCACATCCGACCCTGGCACAGGGCTGGGATTTCGGAAGCTCCAGCATCCCCTGCAGCTGTGGCCTGTGCAGGTGCCTCCTGCGTCACACCCTTTAGGTATGCTGCCCCCCACGCGTGACATTCCAGTGATGTCCTAGGGCTGATGTACCCGCTCCACCCCCTGTGCTGGAATGCAGAGTCTCAGCCCCAGCAGCGGGGGCTCCCTGGTGTGTGCTTTGGCAGAATTCCTCTCCTGATTTTGAGCCTCTGGGACTCATCTGGGGTTCCTCTCTGTGCCCCTTTCAGTGAGCGGCACACCATAGGCCTCCCCAAAGCTGGTAGGGAAGAGAGAGGACGTAAAACCCAAGATTAGGTCCTGAGCCTGGCCAGCACCTTGGGGGAGGCACTTTGAGGGCAAAGAGTTGCGATTTTCATGGCCAAGATGAGCTTTTTGTGTGTGGGGATTGTCCCCACAAGGGTTGGGGGCTAGGTGGGGGGTGGTCCAGCCGCAGCACAGTGGGGACATCCTTCCATGGGGGCAGCCACCTCATTCCACTGCTCACTGTTGGAGGCGACAGCTGGGACAGCAGCTGCAGCCTCTGAGGCCAGGCTCTTCCTCTCAAATGCCTCTTTGAGAGGCATTTCCCTTTGGGGTGGGAGTCCTTTCCTCATCCAGAAAAAAATGAAAGATTTGGAAAGGCTGCAGAAACCCCCTTATGGACAGCTCTGGGTAGATGACAAGAGAGGGACTTTGGGGAAGGGATTAATACTGCTGGAGTTGTGTCTAAAGGACAGTGCTTCCTGGGCACTCCTATTTGGCTTACAAAACCCCACAGCCAGCAGCCTACCTCACTCGGGCCTGGCTGAGAGACTGTAGATTTTGATTCTCATTCAATCATTAAATGTTTTAAAAGTCTGTGAAACAGATAGTCAAAGAGTTAATAGTCTTAGAAATTTATTCAAGAAATTTATTCAACAGATATTTTTTATTTTTTAATTTTTTTTTGGCCACGCCATGCGGCATGTGGGATCTTAGTTCCCCAACCAGGGATCGAACCCGTGCCCCCTGTATTGGGAGCACGAAGTCTTAACCACTGGACCTCCAGGGAAGACCCTCAACAGATATTTTTGAGCAGCATCTATGTACCAGGCTTTTTTCTAGGCGCTGGGAATATAGCAAGTGAACAAAACAGATAAATTCTTGCCCTTGAGGTCTAGTCTTATAATAGGAGGTCATCTTTAAAGAAAGACCTCTCAAATCTTTAAATAGTAACTCGTGGAGTTACACAGGCATTGGTTTAAGGATCACTGGCTTTGTGCCAGAGAGGCGGGGACAGTGGGGTAGTTAGGATGTCCAGGGACAGAGGGAAGGAGAAACCGTGTCACTAAAGGCCAGTTGGGCAGAGACATCCAGCACTCTTCCAATGTGGCAGAAGTCAGGGAAGAATGGGATTCTGTTTATGAAGTTGAGCTTGTAAATAACTATTTCTGAACATGTTTATATTGTGGAGGTAACTTATCCATGACTGGTCTTCTGATAGACCAACAAGTGTTACTGAGTATTTTCTTTGTGCCCAGGTACATGGGGCTTGTGGGAAGATGTATTCCTTTCCCTGGAGACTAACATGGTTAAGCAATTTACAACCAAAACGAGGGCGAGTCTGTTCAGAGTCACTTCATATGGCTGGGCCTGAGAGCACCGTGGAAAGAACTCATTGAGAGTAGTCTGGGAAGGCTTCCTGGATGAGGTGGCTCCTAGCTAGTCAGAAAGAAGTGGGGAAGGTGTTCTCAGAGATGTGGTAACACGTGAGCATGGCTTGTGTCCTTCGGGCAGCATGACTGGTCTGTCACAATGGACTTGGCAATGGGGCAGGTAAGAGGTTAGAAGGTGCGTGGCAGTGCAGGCCAGTGGGGGCTTCATGTGGCCTGCACCTGGCCTCCATTGAAGGTTTTGCAGCAGATGAGTAGACCGGTAATGGCAAGTGTTTAGGGTGTCTGATGGTGGGAGGGAGCTGGGAGCAGACAAATGTGAGTCCAGAGAACGGGGGTCCTTCCCCAACAAGTCATGAGGGCCATGGATAAATCACTCTCTAGAGACATCTCAGTTTACCTCATCTGTAAAATGAAAGTAAGGTTTCTAATTCTGGCTATTTCACAGATTTGTTGTGAGTCTTAATTTTACGAATAGGTATGACAATGCTTTAAACAAACAAAAAAAAGAATAAAGTGTTAAATCAAGAAAAAAATCCAGGCTATTAGCGTCAGGTTCTCCTTCTCCCTTTGGCTTCCTGACCTAGGAGACAGCATGAAGTGAGAGAGAAATCTCGTTCTCTTGTGGGTGAAGGACGTTGTCCACGCATCAGAGAACCAGGGAGGGGGAAGTGAGCTCACAGCACCTGCATTTAATCCCCCCTCCTGCCCCCACTGAGGTAGGGGAACTGAGGGGCCCCTGACCCAGAGCTGCAGCCCCGCCCAGGGTCCCACAGCTCATCAGCGATGGAACAGGGACTCTCCTGTGTGAGTCCGCTCCGGCTGCTGTAACAAAGTGCCACAGAGGCGGGCTTAAACACCGGAGATTCATTTTCTCATGATTCTGGAGGCTAGAAGTCCAAGATCAGAGGTTGGTTTCTCCTGAGGCCTCTCTCCTTGGCGTAGAGATGGCCACTTCTCACTGTGTCCTCACATGGTGTTCGCTGTGTGTGTCTGTGTCCTAATCTCTTCTTATAAGGACACCAGTTGTATTGGATGAGGGCCCACTGTAATGACCGCATTTTACCTAATCGCCTCTTTAAAGGCACCATCTCCAAATACAGCCACATTCTGAGGTACTGGGTGATCGGACTTCAGCATATGAATTTGGGGGGGTGGGGCACAAGTCAGCCTGGAACACATTTTTTTTCAGAATTTCCAGAGTGTGCACAGTTTTGAGTGGAAAGGTACACTCCTGGAGGGAAAGGGGACTGAGAATTGAAAACCCCTGGGAGCTGTTAGAGACCTGATTTGGGGGATGTGGGCACCGCTGAGAATTGTGACAAGGCAAACATAGATGAGTGAATGATTTAGTGCTCCTGGCAAACTTGAATTAGATTCACTTAAGTAAACTTCATAAACAACCCGCCCCCTTGAATTTCAAAAAAGTTCAATTAACTGCCTTTATAAAAGATTTCATAACAGGTTTACTTCTTTTTTCTTTTCAAGCTCCACCAGGAGTTTTTTTTGGGGGGCTGCGTTGGGTCTTCATTGCTGCACGTGGGCTTTCTCTAGTTGCAGCGAGCAGGGGCTACTCTTCGTTGCGGTGCGCGGGCTTCTCATTGCGGTGGCTTCTTTTGTTGCGGAGCACGGGCTCTAGGCACACGGGCTTCAGTAGTTGTGGCTCATGGGCTCAGTAATTGTGGCTCATGGGCTGTAGAGCGCAGGCTCAGTAGTTGTGGCGTACGGGCTTAGCTGCTCCATGGCATGTGGGATCTTCCTGGACCAGGGCTCGAACCCATGTCCCCTGCATTGGCAGGCGGTTTCTTAACCACTGCGCCACCAGGGAAGCCCAGGTTTCCTTTAAATACCCACCCTCACTGGTATACTTAAAAAGTGATTTAGCACCATGTGATTAAAGTAGTACATTTTCAGAGCCTAGCCATTAAAGGCAGGAGAGACAACCTGTAATTAAAAGTCTCCTGAACCTTCCTCTCCCAAAGACCAGTTCAGTTTAGGACAGTTGACAATTAGAGCAGCTGAGGCACTGGTGAGTCTCCTGTGCCTTCCGCTCTAAGTAAGCATGTGCAGAGATCTGACCAGGCTTGGGGAGGGCAGCACTGACCACTCCTGCCTGGGGCTGGGGCATCTGTCCTGCTATCCTACGAGCCAGCGTTGAGTCTATGCTGGCAGCAACCTAACCTCGTCCTTCCTGACCTCTGTCACTTGAGGGCAGTGATAGTGGACCCCGGTTAGTTTAGAGAGCAAGGAGACATAGGCCATATTGAGTGTTGTCCAAACCTGATGTCAGCGATTTCAACCTGCAAACATGCACTCTTAACCACAGCTGCAGACGTGGCCAAGTTGACTGATTCCTAGTCCTCCGTGTAAATGGAGCACATTGCCCGGGACTGGGAGAGGAAGCCAAGATCAGAAGGAGACCCTTCCCCACCCCTTAGAGGGGAGAGCATGTGTAACCAGGATCCATTTGCAGGGAAGCATGTCATGATTCTTAGAGCGTAAAAGCTGATCATTACTGGGAGAAAGAAGAACACTTGTCACCCAGGGCAGAGGAAACTGGAGTTTAATGAAGTCAGTTGCTTGTTGGGTATCAGATTCTGTCCTTCCATCATAAATATTTATTAAGAACCTACTGCATGCCAGAACTGTGCTGTGTACAGAGGGCCATGCGGTAGTCTCCCCTGGCCAGAGAGCCTTCAAAAGCAATTTTCTAAGTTGAGCGCTTCGTCCCTGCCCTGAAGGCTTGCACAGACGAGTGGAAGAAGCAGACGTTCACACACAGGGTGGAGGGAGATGCCCAGGGCACCGTGTGAGTCCCCGGAGAGGAGCCTGGCCCAGCCTGGGGAGTCAAGGAAGTTGCCTTATGAGAGTGGTGAATAAGTTGAGAACTAAATGAAAGGACGCAAGGAGGGGAATTAGTTTGGCCAGCAGGTGGGGACAGGAGTGTTTAAGGCAGGAGGGACATTATATGCAAAGGTCTGGCAGTGAGAATGTGCATGTGTGGGGGTCATTCAGGGTCATCTGAGGACACAAACTTGGAGAAGAGTGGAGGGAGGTGAGGAATGGGGCTGGAGTGTTGAGCAGAGGCCAGAGTGTGAAGGACACACAGGTGGAGGTGAGTAAGCCAGACCTCGCCCCAGCTTTTTTCTTGCACTTTGGGGCAAGAGATCCTGTGACAGATGCCTTCGGCTCGAGGGACCACAGTACTGGGCAGTCTGGACACAGCCTACCCTTAGCCCCACTCCTCCCCCCTATACCTGGTGCTCTGAGGGCTCATTCAGCCCCCTCGTTGGCATCCAGGTTGGAGGATTTGTTCTTTGATTCTGCTGTGAGGTTTGGATGGCCTCCTTGCCCTTCACACTGAGTTGCCTGGCTCTTTTCTGGGCTGTGATGCCTCTGTGTCCCTTCATGCCAATGCGGAACTCTTCAGAGCCTGGCAGCCTTTGTTGTTTAGGGTATATAAACTCAAAGGAACCAATCCATGAGTATTGGTTAGTAAGAGACATCAGAAATAACCAGGGCTTAAGTAAGATAGAGATTATTTCTCTCTTGCATAAAAGAGGCCTGGAGGTAGGCTGGCCAGAGTTGGTATGCTGGTTCCATGGGCCTTAGGCTACTTCCATCTTTTTGTACCACCATCCTCTGCATGTGGCCCTTTTATTCAAGGTCACTCAAGGTCCAACAGTGTTGCTGGAGTACCAGCCATCACACAGGGTCATTCTGGGAAGAAGGAGGAGGAACTGGAATCAGTTTTCATTGATTACCCCTATCTGCAAGGGAGGCTGGGAAATGTTTTTCAGGTGAGCACTTACCCAAGCTTCTGTTAGGAAGGAGGAATGGGAGAATATACATTGATTAAGCAAATAGCAGCCTCTGCCGTGGCATGTTGTAACAGGGAGCCAAGGAGGACGAGCAGCTCCCTGAGGGTGTGGCTCTGTGTTCCATTTCTATCTGTGGCACTCAGCCCTGTGGCGCATAGGAGATGCTGCTGACCGGGCAGATGAATGTGACAAGACGCAGGGGAAACTCCACTTCCTATTAGTCATCAATAAGCCCAGAGGACTCAGAGAATAGCAGGACTGTGCATGGGCTGGGGGCCTGGTCCCACTTCATACTTAGACAAGCCGTTTACTTCTTTGAGCCTCAGTTTCTCCATCTTCAGAAAGGGAATAATCGTACTCCAAAAGATTTGTGACAAGGATCAAATGAGTCAATAGACTATACATAACTATATAAATGGAGGTTTGTGGTGGTGATTTGCAGTTTTTTGTTTTTTTTTTAAATAAATTTATTTTATTTATTTTTATTTGTGGCTGCATTGTGTCTTCGTTGCTGCGCTCGGGCTTTCTCTAGTTGCGGCGAGTGGGGGCTACTCTTTGTTGCGGTGCACGGGCTTCTCATTGTGGTACCTTCTCTTGTTGCGGAGCACAGGCTCTAGGCGCGTGGGCTTCAGTAGTTGTGGCACGTGGGCTCAGTAGTTGTGGCTCGCGGGCTCTAGAGCGCAGGCTCAGTAGTTGTGGCACACGGGCTTAGTTGCTCCGCGGCATGTGGGATCTTCCCGGACCAGGGCTCGAACTCGTGTCCCCTGCATTGGCAGGCGGATTCTTAACCACTGCACCACCAGGGAAGTCCCTGATTTGCAGTTTGTTTAGCTCCTCAGACTCTTCCTCTCCCTCTAGGTAAAGTCTAGAAGATTAAATGACTTTTCTGAGCTCAGTTATATATACTGACTTCTCTCATAGACTCCACCCCACCCACCCAAGCCACAGGAATCATAATATCCCCTTGTGTTTTAGACATCTTTCTTCTGAAGAACTCAAAGCCTTAATTATCTCTGGACCACCTAATATTTCAAGATACAGGGAGGGGCAAGAATTATTATTTCTATCTGGAAAACGGACAAGTAAGCCACTCAGGGTCAGAGCTGTAACTAAAACTGGGTCTTCTGACTCCAAACCCAGAGCTCTTTCTCCCGAAATAGTATTTACAGACCTTTTGTTTTAAAGCAACAGATGGACCTCTTTAAAATAATCCTTTGTCAGGGGCCCAGTGCACAAAACAGGAAACAGAATGCCACTGGCTGCCCTGCCCCACAAGCCACCTCCCTGGAAAGTGCCCCTAACTCTCCCCAGGGCCCCAAGGTGGGCTGTCCTTGGTCCTTCAGGAAGCTTCTACTTCCCTAACTGCCCAATGCTTCATGGGTTTTGAGTGCTCTGGGTGGATGCAGGAAGTAGAAGCCCAAGCCCTCCCCTTAGCTGATGAGATGAGCAACTTGGTCATCGGGTGACAGTGAATAGATGTCATCACACCTTGGCTTGGTTCCAGCCTGCGGTGGAGACCCTCACAGTCCGGCCCCATCTCCCAACCCAGCCCCGACTCATCGCCCACTCTCCCAGTGCTTTACCCTAAATAGGTTCTCAAGGAGTTCTTTCACGCTCGAAAGAATTATAAATTATGTGGTAAAACCACATACCCCCAAATACAAGTAATTATAATTTATTATCCATTTTTCCTTTCATATTTTTGAATGCTTTCTTACTATGTTCTTGCCAAGCTTCCTAACTTTTTAATGAATCAACCCTGTGTTCTCATCCTGCCTTCTCTATGGTCCACATTGATTATCTAATAGAAATTTAATTTAAAAAATTTGAAGAAGTAATACACTTACACAGTTAAAAAATAAAGACAAAATGAAAAGGTATGCTTCGGCAACAACCCAAATGTCCACCAACCAATCAATGGATAAACAAAATGTGGTGTATCCATACAGTAGAATATTATTCAGCTGTAAAAAGGAATGAAGCACTGATACATGCTACAATTTGGATGAACCTTGAAAACATTATGCTAAGTGAAAGAAGCCAGACACAAAAGTAACATATTGTATGATTCCATTTATATGAAATATCCAGAATAGGTAAATTCATAGAGACAGAATGAAGGTTGGTGGTTACCAGGGGTGGGGAGGTTGCAGGAATAGGGAGTAACTGCTTAATGGGTACTGGGTTTTCTTTTGGTGTGATGAAAATGTTTTAGAACTAGATAGAGGTGGTGGTTACACAGCAATGTGACTGTACTAAGTGCCATTGAATTGTACAATTTAAAATACATAAAACGGTTAATTTCATGTTATGTGAATTTCACCTCAAGAATTAAAAAAAAAAAAAGATGATACGATCTGTGAAGTATGAAAATATTGTTTTCACTTTGTCCCTGTCCATTTGTCCCTTCCTTCTTGCCCTACTCCCTCCCTGGAGGTAACAATTTTTGAAAAAACTTTTTATTATTAAAAATTCCAAAAGATGTAAAGGTAGACAGAATGGTTTAACGAATTACTGTGTACCCACCACCCAGCTTCCTCAGTTATGATCTCACCACCAAGTTGATGCTTTTCCGGTGTCCATTCTCCTACCCCTGGATTATTTGAAGCAAATCCCAGATACTATATTATTTCACTCATAAATAATAAATCAATATATATCAGTAAAAGAACGGTTTTTTAAAAAACACAGCCACAATATGTACCACTTTCAATAATATTTTGTTTCTCCTTTCAGTATTTTTTCATGCACTCTAAAGAATACATTCTGATGTTTCCCCTTTCTTACATCAAAGGGACCATACTGAAAATGCGATTCTGTACCTGTTCCCTTTCACCTTACAGAACATTCTGTAGATGTTTTCTCTATCAGTGCACAGCGATCCTCCTTGTTTTTTTCTGAGTGTATAATATTCTATCATATGGCTATATACTAGTTTATTCACCCATCCCCCGTTTCTGGTGGTTTTCAGCCTTTTCCTTTGGATAGTCTGAGCAGGACGCTTTGCAGACTAAGGGGTCAAAGGCAAATCGTATTTGGCTCATGGTCTTGAGAAACCTGGATTAGGCAGATTCTTCAGAGAAGCAGAACCATTAGAGAGAGAGGGAGAGAGAATCCTCCTGGGGTTAGCTTGGGTTTCCCTCCAACATGGTGGTCTCAGTGGACGTGGCCTTATTTCAAGGTGGCTGCCCTCCCTCAGAGCACAAATGTGAAAGCCTCCAGGTCTTCTTCAGTCTTAGGCCTGGAAAGAGCATCCTGTCGCTTCTGCTGCATTGCTGAACATCCAGTTGCACACTGCGAAGTGTGGACACTTCCATCCCTATAGGGAATGTAGTAGAATGTCTGCATGCTTAATAAATATTAGTCGTTTTATTAGAGCACTGGACTGTGAGACCCCGCTCTTGGGATAACTTCCTTTGTGACTTAGCCCAAGACCTACTCCTTTGCTGGATCTCTAAAATGGGGATGATAGAAATACTGCCGCCAGGCCCAGCTCCAAATGAGATAAGACAATAATAGCTGTGAAAGGTGTTGGCAGCTTGGTGTGGCAGGGTTTTTGGAACCTCCCTCCCTGGAGCTCCCACCCCCAGACACGAGTCCTGCCTCTGCTGCTAGGGGCAGGATCTGGGGGTGCAGGAGACAGGTCCTGGGTCCTCCTCCTGAGATGTCCAAGCAGGCCACCAGGCGGGTAGGCGGGTAGGACTTGAGTCCATGAGGGACAAGAGGAAAACTTGCTGAGTGTTTAATGTCCATCAGGGGCTGCATGGCTTTTATATCTTTTCTCATGAACCCACATAGCAGTTCTGTAAGGCAGTGACACTTTTGCCCCTGGGACAGTTGTGCCATGGTGATACAGCTGAGTGACAGCCAGAATTCCAGCTTAGGCCCTCCAGGCTCCAAACCCTGTGCCCTTTGCCCACAAAGCTGGCTGGAAAGAGAGACTCTTGGCAAAATACCAGAATTTTCCTTACTGTGAACACTGTTGACTCTAATTAGATTAATTTTCACTTTTCTTTTGCCTCTGAGGGGTTGATGATACAGTGGGATTACAGCACTGCACCGTGAGTAGAGCTGTGAGTGCTGGTGTGAGATCCTCCGAGCCCGAGAAGCAGTCAACTTCACATTTAATTTACCCAAGTGCCCTGCTGAGGATCCCTCCTCACCCACGACAGGGCAGGGATGGTTGACAGAGGCCCAGCCTCTCGGTCTGGCTCTACTCCCCTGGGATGTTCCCTGCCCACCGCCCCCCAGGCCATGACTATCACAAATGGTCCCTGCCTGGCATGCATTTCTAGAAACGCTGCTCCGAGCACACGTTTGTGCTGGGTTGTGGCCCTAGCCCCAAGCCCTGGTTAATCCGAAGTAGTTAAAGCAACTGCTTATGGAATCTCCTCTCTCCAAGGTAAACTGTGGAAGTAAGGGCTTTTGCCTGGATTAAGGCCTTAGCAAATGAGAGTGCTTTTCCAATGCCAGTCTTGCTTTTTCACCACAGAGAGCCAAAAATAAACATTTGTGGAGGGCCCAGGGCATGTGCCAGGTGGGCCCGAGCTAGAGAAATGTATGTGCTAGAACTTAGCCTCAGACAGAACTCACTGAAGAATAATTCCAGTTTGTGGATTGTCCCTCCTTGACCTTGGACAGCAGTGCCAGCACGCAGGACACCCAGGTGTTGCCCGCCTGCCCTGGCGCGAGCGGGTGCTGAGGAGTGGGCCTGCCTTCTGAGAGCTGTGAGTGTGCGGTCACTCGCGCCGAGGCTGCCCAGGGCAGTGCTGACCTTTGGAAGGGCAAACAAGTGGCCTTTGGGGCTTTGCCGGGTCAGCCGCCAGCCCAGGAGAGAAGCACTTAATACAGCGTGGCGTTTTCCCCTTCTCCCCTGGCCTGACCATTTCTACTGGGAAGCCAAAAAGGCATAAGCATCTTACAGTAACTGAGGTGGTGCCGGGCCTCCTGGTACCTTATGGCCCTTTCCTGAGATGGGCCTTGCCTTTCATCTTCGGACCTTTGCCTGCCTCCCCACATCTCACTGGCACCCTCCCTCGGAGCCTCTCATTTTCCGAGTCGTCTTTCTGTGCAGCTCAGTACCTCTGCCAACACAAACGCCAAAATGAGTAGGCGAAAAGCCGCCTCTGGACGGAGACTCTTCTTGTTTCCAGATTCACGGTGCCAGCGGAGGCATAACTGTTTAATCGCTGACACTGTCTCCAGTAAGACCAAATAAAACCCAGTCCCGTGGAGGCCCAAGTCCAGGATGTGACACAAACAAAGGAAAAAAAGGAAAAAGGACATAGGTAGGATTTGGTCTGCTCAGATGCGCCTTTTAAAATTCTTCTATTTAGACTCCAATTCCCTATTCTACTTCATAAGCTTGGTGCTTGGGAATTTCAAGCCTTGTCTTTTGTGTGGTTTTGGTTTCTGGCTTTCTCTATCCAGGGGATGATATTCTAAAATGTTGAAATTGCTAATTATTCTTAACACCTTGAGAGCCGCCGGGGTGGCCTGTGTGATGAGAGCAGTTCATGTCGCCGCCACAGCAGATGTGCTCACGGAGCCCCCAGGAGAGCGATTTGAGGGGAGTTAGTGAAGTGGAATCACTGTTCCTGCTTGGGCAACGCACCGGAAAGTGGGTGTGACCAGAGGACCTCTGTAAGGCCTAGATGGGCTGTCAGAGTCACGGCCTCTGTTCCCCACAGGAGGAGAGGCATCTGCCAGAGGCCCCGTGTCATGGTGACAGACCAGCCTGGGCACTCAGACGGCCTCTCGGACACTTGAG
The DNA here is from genome assembly GCF_028564815.1 of Eubalaena glacialis. Classification (NCBI taxonomy): domain Eukaryota; kingdom Metazoa; phylum Chordata; class Mammalia; order Artiodactyla; family Balaenidae; genus Eubalaena; species Eubalaena glacialis. The sequence goes on along the minus strand of NC_083730.1, from coordinate 26,295,640 downwards.
GTTAGAGCTATGAGGAGAAAACCACAACAAGAAATCGTGGCTCTAGAAAAACACTTCCTTGTCCACTGGAGGCGCGGAGTGTGGGTAAAATGGGATCTGACGTGTCCCTGCCTGGGGACCAGAGAGCAGTGACGGAGAGGGAATTCCCAAAATCCACCCTTTTAAAGTAGGTGACTTTGGGGACTTCCTGGCGGTCCAGTGGTTAGGACTCCGCGCTTCCACTGCAGGGGGCATGGGTTCGATCCCTGGTCAGGGAACTAAGATCCGGTGTGATGCAGCCAAAAAAAAAAAGTAGGTGACTTTGAATACATTCACAATGTTGTGCAACCATCACTTACTATCTAGAACATTTTCTAGAGACATCATTTTCTAGAAACTCATCACCCAGAACATTTTCATCCCCTTCTGTACCCGTGTGCAGTCACTCCCATTTCTCCCCAAGTCCCTCAGCTCCAGGCAACCTCTAATCAACTTTCTTTCCCTATAGATTTGCCTATTCTGCACATTTCGTATAAATGCCATGACTTTGCCATGCTATTACACATTCCTTCTTCAGCATCGTGCCAGCACCAGCTCTCTCGTTTATTTTCATAAATTTCCCATTTCACAGTGAGAGAAGGTGAGACAGCAATACTCCGTTTTCACAAATACTGCAGCTGATTTTTTTGTAAAAAAATTTCGATCTTTTGGAAAAATCCTGAGATCCAGTACAATTGCATAACTTACTAGCCCTGCATCTGAAATTACACTTTGCTCCTTGTATTTGCAAAAATAATTCTTGCCACCCCCTTAGATTTGGGGGCTTTAGTTTAGTCCTGCCCCCCTCATCTCCACGTTCCAAGAGCTTTTCTTCCCATTTCTGTTCTTTTCAGCTGCCTGCGCCTGGGTTGGATCTGGAGGCTCCCCTCTCCTTGCTGGGTTCCTGCAGACTTCTTTCTGGCATTTCTGTCACCACTGGCATTTCCTCTGAGGGAAGCAGACCAGGAATAAAGAGCAGCCGGCGAGGGGAGGGAATGCTTTCTCTGTTGGCAAAAATGGAGTGAAGCAAGTGCCTGGGAGGACGGGGCTCCCATCCAGTTTGCTTCCTGGGGTCAGGCAGCCAGCGGCCCTTTACCTCATTTCTTTCTTTTTATTGCTCATGTGGGGCTGGAAAGCTAGAGGGTGTGTCCCTCCTGCAAGTGTTTATTGAGCTTTAGGTAAGTACCTGGTACCCAACAAGGTGTTATTACCTGTCGCTGGGAGAAAAAATGGCAGACGGGAAGGAGGTAAGGCTCCACACGGGAAGAGAGGTATGATTACGTGGCAGAGGGTGTGCTTGGGAAATAAGTGCTGGAGACTTTTAGGGAAGTGGGAGGTCAGTGTGGAGCAAGGCAGGGGAGGCCTTGTGTCTGAGGTGGGTGCAGTGGCCCTGCGGGATGGGGGTGGGATTTAGAGATGGGAGGAGGGGGACCCATTTTGGAGGGAATGGGTATCACTGTTCTTCTCCCAGAGATGTCTGGTGGGACTTGGCATCTGAGAGGCCAGGAGGAGAAAGACCCCAGAATGAAGCTTCCCAGAAGCAGGAGGCAGGGCCAGGGCATGCGGGGGCAGGGCTCCGAGTGGGAGGTAGAGCCTCTACCCTCTGCCCAACGGAGAGCCATGATAAGACTGTACAAAGACCCACTGACAGCTTATGGGGCTGTTTGGGGATGAGTCCTGGGACCCGAGGTAGAGGTTTGGGTCCCAGAGTCCCGGGACCCGGGGCAGCTCTCTGCACCAGCTGCCTGTGCCACCAAGGCCATCAGGTGCTGGCCTTGGTGGCGCAGGCAGCTGGCGCAGAGAGTTGATGGCAGTGTGGATGACGTAAAGACATCGGTAGGAACAAAGAGGAAGGGACCAGATTGAAAGACCTTTGGCGGAAGACCCCTCAGGGCTCACGGCTTTGGTGAAGGAGGCGCCTGGGAGCGGTGTTGATTCTGTGTGGTCCTCAAGGCCTCCCTGCCGTGCCTCCTGTGTCAGGGTCCCCTCTGTGCCTTGGATGGGCTTCTGAGGCACGCTGGGTCAGGTGCCCCTGCCTGCCGTGTGCTGTGTGCTTCCTGGCACAGGGACAGTCTGTGTACCTTATGGCCTCCCAGCCAGCAGGTTATCGAACAGTAGCTGTGGTAATGATGGTGGGGGTTAGGAGGACCAGTACTCTTGGAGGTAATAGTGTGATCACGTGGAGTATTGAGACTAGTGGAGATAATATCACCATTTGAGCGGTTAGTGTGTGCTAAGCATTTTACCAGCGCTAGTTGATTTAGTCCTTGCAGTAACCCCATGGGTTGGCCCCATCTTACAGGTAAGGAAACGGAAGCAGGGAGAATTAAGTGATTTTCCTGAAGTGGCACATCTCGTACAGGACAGAGCCTAGACTCAGATCCCAGTCTCACGGCTTCAGACCCTACGCTCTGGCTCGCTCTCCTCCACCCTGTCTCAGAAGAGCAGGCTCTGTCACTGTCTGCTGAATCGCGTTGATTGTGGTTGGGCCGATTTAGAGCTGGGTGAGTGTGTGTCAGCACCTCCAATATGCCGAGGACCTGCCCCTCACTCCCTCTCCAGCCTTGTCTGTGACGGTGGGTAAGAGAGGAGAGAGGAAAGCGCTGGAGAGGAAATGCCCACCTTCGGGGCAGCTGGGCAGCAGGACGGGGTGGAACCTGTGCACAGCCCAGCAACGGGTGTGGCTGGCCCCCGCATCCCACCTGGCCCTAGGGAGGGTCTCCCTCACTAGCTGTTGGGGCCAGCAGTGCTTGGAGCACTGGCCAGAGAGGTTCTTAGGCGAGGAAGGACAGAGAGGTGGACCAGGGAAAAGAATTTATGTCCAGCTGGTAGTCTGTAGAATTAGATGCTGCAGAAAATTTTAATGAATGCTCTGTTACCTTAATTTTCTTAGAATGTGAAGTATTTAGGCATCATAGGGATGAGAGTGATACCAGATGCAAGAGAGCTTTGAGTTCAGTTTGCATTGTTTCTAGACTTGTAGATTGGCAGGGGAGGGGGTTGGACTATTTTTAGATGGCGCCATGCTAGTTTTGTAATGAACAGACAGCATGCTCACTGCTACACACTCTCCTTACTCACGCTTATTGTAATTAGTGTCTTAATCATCTTCAAACAGGATCATAAGGTCTGTGAGGGCCTGGAACATGCCTGTCTCATTAGCTGCCCCATCCCCCGTGCTGGGCACAGGATCCTGGTGGGAGGATTAATTCACCTGGAGGGGTTGCAGAAGGTGCCAACGACTGGATCGCTGACCAGTGAGAAGTTTGGTAGGTGGTGGCAACAGCTTGACCAAAGCATGGAGGACAGGGGCAAGGAATGTCTGTGGAAGGGCAAGTGACATTGCGACAAAGTTGTGGACTGCTGGAAAAAGGCAGGACAGGTCCTGAATATCAAGTCACTTATCTTGTCTTTAGGGAATTAGGGCTGAAAACACATGTCAAAAGAACATGAATGTTTTCTGATGCTGGTCTTTCTGTAGACACTACTAACTTATGCAGCGCCTTTGCCAGAATTAGGAAAAGGCATCCCTTATCTTGGTGGATGAATTTTGAAGAAAGCAACCCCTCCCTCTCGCCCCTCCCCCAGGTGGCTGCAGCCTTGCTTCAGGGCACGTGGTCTGACAAATGGGATATGTGCTGACTCTCAGCCTTCACTCATTGTCTTGCTAGATGTCTTTGAGCAGTACACAAACTGCACAACTGTATAAGGTCACCCTTTTGAGATTTAAAGTCTGGGTTTAGGCTCTTGATCGGAGAATGTAAGGTGGGAAGCCTGTGTCACTCAACTCTGATCATCCTATTTATTTACACCTTTCTCTTGGCCCTATGTCGCTGTTCTTTCCACAAAGAAGCAGGGATTGTTACCACTGGAGGTCAGAACCTTTAAAAGCACATTGTCCACAATTCCCAAATATTGGTCTTGGACCCCGAAGAGCATTACTCTCACCCAAGGAGCTTATCAAAATGCAGATTCCTGTTCCCCGGACTCACATTGTATGTGACTCAGGAGGCAAGACAAAGCCCAAGAATCTGTATTTTTTTATGGAACTAGCCCATTTCTTCAATTTATAAATAAGGAAACAGAGACCAAGAGAGGGATGGTGACTTGCCCAGGCGCGTCTGGGGTGGGGTTGAGACCTGATCCCACTCCGGTTATTTTCAGTGCAGGCCCACCTGCTCCCAACCCCCCGCCGGCTCCTTCCCAGCTCCTCCATCTCTGACAATCTCCAAGGCCGACAACGGGCTCTGTACCATTTGGTTTGCAGATCATGCTTCCTGTAGCCATCAATTTTTTTTTCCACTCTTAATAGTAACAGTACTTTACTGAAGTATAATTTATATACAGGATAATGCATGAATCCTAAGTGCATAGCCTGAGGGATCTTGACAAATGTTTATATTCGTGTAACCATCGCCAAGATCAAAATGAAGATCATTTCCATCATGCTGGAAGATCATCAGTGGTTCTAAAATCATATTAGCAAGGCTAGTGAGGATGGAAGGCACCTGTTCAGGGGACAGCGACCGCCTCTCCCGTTTGGTCCCCATGTGTCTTGTATTCTCTGCAGTTTCCCTCGGAGAGGTGGGGCCTGTGGGGGGGTGGCAGGGCTCAGGGAGCAGCAGGAATGACTTGTTGCCAGATTTCTCAGACCTAAAACAGCTTCACGTACCAGGGCCAGACCGAGCTGCAGGGTCAAAGTGGTACATCTATTTGGAGTACAATCTTCAACAGCATTTGAAGATCGTACCAAAAAAAAAAGTCTGTCTTGCTGTTGAAATAAAGAAAGACATAGAGAGCAGAACAAAAATCATTTGGATGCTGAAGATAAAAAGTTACCTTTAAAGAAAGCTCCCACTTGGCCTGGGCTTCTCTCACCCCCTCCTGGGACCCTGGGGTAATGCAGACTCGCTCCCAGCCAGTGCCAGCCTTGGGGGAGTTCACAGAGTGCCCGTGTGTGGCATTGCTGGGGCCCAGCAGGGGACCCCATGGCTTTCTGTGAGGTTGGGTGGAACCTGGTAACACAGCCTGGACACACACACCACCCACACCCCCGGGGGGTGACCTGCTGGGCAAGAAGCCAGCACTGGCTCCCTTGCAGACTTGGGGGACGGCCCATCCTCAAAGGCTTGCTTTGAAGAGTCAATCTCTTCAAAGCCATACTTTTAGGGCACAAAGCTGTGGACAAGGACCTATGGGATTTTCATCCCATCCCTTGGCAGGGCTGGAGCATCCAAGAGATGCAATCTGCTCCAGCCTTGAGAGCCTCCCTGGGACTTTGCTAAGGGACACTGACCGTTGTTTCCGCTTCCCAGGGACAAAATCGCCTCAGAGCAGATGACCCAGCTGCTGAGAACTCCTACCGCTCAGCGATGCTCTGTTTTTGTTTCACATGCTCTTTCCTTCATGCTTCCTTTTCCTGTCTCAACGGCATGACTCTCTATAGCTGAGTTAGAAAAAGACAATAACAGCCTACAGGTATTTCTGCCTTTGGGTGGACTCTCATTTGTGAGTGTTGTGGTGTCGTTACCTATGCTGACTCCAAGAGCTAATGGCTTGACGGAAGATGCCTGACCTGTGGGTGTGGCCTCTGTTCTTATTTTCCTTAGAGACATACTTGTAGGTGAATGTCAAAGACATCTTTGGTTATTTTCTTGACTGATTTTTTTTTTTATTCCTAAGTATGCATACATTAAAGGGTTTTTAATATTTGGGCAAATGGCCCTAGAGAAGACAGGTTGTACCCATCTTCATCCCCATTAGCTGAGTGTGAGAATACCAGTTTCCCCAGCACTGGGTGTCGGTGTTCCTTTCCACTCCTCCAGATTTGGTGGGTATGAAATTATATCTCATTTGCCTTTGCATTTCTTTGATTACTAGTGAACTTGAAGATTTTTCAGGAATTTATAGGCCATTTATATTTCTTCCTTTGTAAATTTACTTTTCATGCTCTTTGCTCAGTTTTTCTATTGATGTATTTTTCTTTAATTTTAGTTAGAGGTCTTAATTTATAGGTTAAGGCCTTGATTTATAGATTTTAAAATGTACTCATCTCTACCTAAACTTGGAGGCTTGGAACAAATTAAATTAGCTCCAGAGTGGCACCAGGTCATCACTGGCCCATCCCCAAAGTGGTCTTTGGGAAGAGTTAGGAAAAGTGCCCCTCGCCTGCAGACCCAGCTCAGTTCCTAAGCGTAGGGCTTGGTGAGTGGCACATTGTGGGTTTCAGCCCGTTCTGGCTTCCCCAGGCAGGCACCCCTGTCCAGAGCACAGCTGCACAACTTACACAGTCCACACAGCCTACACCACTCTGTGCGGCCACTCTGAGTGTTAGGCAACTGAATTGAGGCAGTTTTGAAAATAACAAAAAAAACCTCCAAGCCATTGAATGGTACACTTTTTACTATCAATATAATGGAACTTCCCAAACTTCAGAGGTGGGCATCACAGTGTTTTGAATGGAGTTGGAATTAGGTTATTAGCCTTGATTTGGTTTGTGTTGCAGCAATGGAAGCCAGGGAGGAGGAAGGAGGCTCTAGTCCTGACTTAGTTACTAATTACTGATGTGACCTGTGACTCGGGGCAAGCCAGCTCACTTGACAGGCCTCAGTTTTCTCACCAGTCAAATGAGAGTCTGTGACTAGATAAACTTATAGGTTGTTCTCAACTCCAAATGTCTGAGTCCAGTTCTAGCCATATTTTTCTTTTTTTTCACAAAACGATTATGACATATTTAATACAGTTTAGCTTTATTTTTTCTTTAGTGTCTGGATTATGTAAAAACAAAAACGATTGAAAGTTCTGTACATATGTTTTTCCATTTCACCAAATTTCTACCTTAGTTATGCTCTGACTGCCCAAAAGAAGAAATACTTCAATGTAACCAATCCCCCTTCTCTCTCTTTTTTTTTTAATTTTTAATTTTTGGCTGTGTTGGTTCCTCGTTGCTGCACACGGGCTTTCTCTAGTTGTGGTAAGCGGGGGCTACTCTTCGTTGCGATGTGCGGGCTTCTCATTGCGGTGGCTTCTCTTGTTGAGGAGCACGGGCTCCTGGCGTGCGGGCTTCAGTAGTTGTGGCACACGGGCTTCAGTAGTTGTGGCACGTGGGCTCAGTAGTTGTGGCTCGCGGGCTCTAGAGCACAGGCTCAGTAGTTGTGGCACACAGGCTTACTTGCTCAGCGGCAAGTGGGATCTTCCCGGACCAGGGCTCGAACCCATGTCCCCTGCACTGGCAGGCGGATTCTTAACCACTGTGCCACCAGGGAAGTCCCCCAATCCCCCTTCTATGTTTTACTGAAGGGCGTCCTCAGGGTCTATGAAGTCGCTGGTGAGAAAGCATGTGTGCATTTGACAGTGGGAAACTGTGGTTAAGTCAGTATCATGGCTCATTGCATCTCTTCCTTCTTTCCTTCCTCAGTAACCATTTATGTGTCTCCTTGGTGAGACCTGGAAATGGGCAAGGCATCAAGGACCTCATTGCCTTCTGGGGAGCAGTGACAGGAGCCTGAACTTACTGGGACCCTCCTGTGTCCATTCTGCCTTTGCCCTGTTATGTTGCTTGCTCTCCCACCGAGGACCCCCCTCCCCCCAACTCCTGCTGCCTTTGGCTCCCACGACCGCTTGCCTCTGCACCCCATGCCTTTTTCGTCTTCCACATTTTCCCACAGGGACCTGTTCTCTGTGGCCTATCAGACAGGAGTTCCTGGGGCCCTGTCCCAGCCCCTTCTCCACTTGCCCTCCTCCTGGGCCCTCTTGCCCCCTTGGGTCGCCCTGGCTGTTGCCTGAGTGCCATTGACTGTCACATCTGTTCTCCACACCAGGCCTGTCCTCTGATCCCAGTGCAGTGCCCACCAGACTGCCTCCTGGACACTTTGACCTCAGGCACCTCCCAAATCTGGCTCGTGATCCTTGTCTACGCCCTCTGCTCTGGTTTGCCTTCTTATCACCGATCTAGTCCCCCAAGCCCGCAACCCGGGACACACATTCTGCCTCTCCGTGCCCCTCCCCACAAACACGCTCACTGACCTGTCCGGCTGCTGCCCACACAGCTCTCACTGCATCTTCCTGTCTACGTTCTTCTGCCTCCATCCTGACTCAAGCCCACGTCGTCCCTGTTCTAGCCTCCTGCAGGACTCTCTCCACTGTTCCTTCTGTCCCAGTCTCTTCCCCTCCCGATCTTGCGTTATTACTCTGATGCAAATCTAAGACAAGGAAAACCTCTGTCCTATGAATGACTCGCTCCAGAATCTTTGCTCTCTCTACTGCACCACCGTCTTGCATAGGGCAGGATGCAAGCTTGCAAAGATGAACTTGACCTATCCTTTATCAAGGTAGGCCGCTCCCCTCTGACTGTTTCTGCATCCTCAGCACAGCGTGGGCAGTGGGAGAGTGCCCTGTGCTTTTCCCCATCCTCCCCTGTGTCTATCCCCTGCCCTCCCCACCACCACCTCCCATCATCCTCCAGAGACTTAGTAGATGAAGGAACCTGAGGTAGGAGGTCAGAGCTGGAAGAGACTGGCTGGCACAACTTTCTACATTTTACAGAAAAGAAAACCAAGGCCCAGGGAAGGGGCATGTTCAGGTCTCACAGCTGGGGGTTTGTGGTGGGTCCTCTCATAGGTGTGTGTATTCCTTGCCTGCAGATGCTGGAACAAATCACCACAACCTGAGTGGATTAGAACAATAGAAATTTATTCTCTCACAGCTCTGGAAGCTGGAAGTCTGAAATCAAAGTGCCAGCCAGGCCATGCTTCCTCTGAAGTCTCTGGGAGGGATCCTTCCTGGCCCCTTCCAAGCTTCTGGTGGGTGACTGGCAGTCCTTGGCCTCCCTTGGGTTGTAGATGCATCGCTCCGATCTCTCTGCTTCTGCCTTCACGTGGCCTTCTCCCTGTGTGTGTCCCTGTGTCTGAATTTCCATCTTTACAAGGACAGGAGTCATTGGCTTTAGGGCCCATCCTATGCCAGGATGACCTCAAATTTGATTACATCTGCAAAGACTCTACTTCCAAATATGGTCACAGTGACGATGGGGTGGGGAGCGTTAAGACGCCAGCAGGTCTTCTTGCAAGGGACCTGTCACCCCACAGCAGTGTGACAGGCGTCCCCATCTCTGGTACTAGAGAGGGGGGTATGAGATGTGGTTCACACCGGGTCATTCTGGGGTATTTTAGGTTGGAAACTCAGTACTCAGTACTCTACTTGTTGGACCTGTCCCTTTAATAAACAGTTTGCCAGTAGTGGGTTTGTCTTTGCGTGCGTGCGTGTGTGCATGTGTGTGTGTGTGTGTGTGTGTGTGTGTGAGAGAGGGGTGAAGGACTAAAGTCTTATCAGCAGCCTTTTAAGATATGACTATACATTTCTGTCCAGGGGAGGGGAGAGACGCCTCACAGAGGCATCATTTTTATTTGTAACTTTTGTCACTGTTCAGCGCTGGGAAATAAACTTGAACATGCTCTGGGGGTAAACTGCTTTATATTCTTGTCTGTTATTTAAACTAGCAGGCTTGCTTCTGTATTCCTTTACAGGCCAGTGCCTTCTGCTGCTGGTTTTTTGATTGCTCTGGAAGTTCATTGTTGCTCTGGCCCTCTGACCTTTGTCTGGCCTTTGCCCATGTGCAGAGTTTGTGAGTCAGCGTTTCGGGTGGGCTGGAGGGCAGGCAGCATGATGCTCCGTAGCCGCAGAGGTTTGGGCCCTAGGCTTGCAGGTGGGGAGAAGCCTGGGCTGGGGCTCCATATTTAGTCTGGAATCCAGTCCCAGCTGCTGCTCTGAGGCCACAGTGGTTGCCAGAAAGGGCGGAGCACCGGCCCCAAGCCAGGGCAGCCATGGCCTACTGTGTAGCACTGCTGGGGACAAAAGTGTCAGTCCATCTGTGCCGGGCCTGCCCCTTTTCCTGCCTGTATATTGACTGGGAAACCCCGCTGGCCTAGAGAGGTGACTTGCCTGACGTCACATAGTTAGTTAATGGAGAGCCACTAGATTTGGGTGGCTCTTTCTGGAATCCAAGTCCTTTGCCCTTCCCTGGAACCATGCTGCCCAGGAGACCGTGCTGTCATCAGGATGGGGGTGCCTCCAAGTGCCAGCTTTCCCAGAGACTGGGAAGAGCATGACCAGCACCCCTGGCAGCACCCTAATTGGGAAAAGAGAGACATCCATTTCAGACTCCCCAGTTCCAGTTGGCTTCTGCCACTGCTTACCACCCACACCCACCCACCCACACTGAAACCTACTTGTGTTAGTCATTTATACCGTAGTGTGAATGTCAGTCCTCTCCCAGGGAACTTAAACAGTGGTCACAGAGTGAGACTTGGAGTCAGACAGATACAGCATTCTGCACGTTATAAGGTACATGAGGGTGGGAATAGGCAGACCTCAGACATGGAGGAAGTTCTGGGACCAGCTCTCAGACATCTCAGCTCCTGTCTGGTACCTGCCCTCTCTCCCTTGTCCTTGGACTGGCCACCCATCCTGTGCTGTACAGTCCAGACCTGCTCAGGAGCCTGTCCAGTGGCCTCGCTAACTACCCTCGCCCTTCCAGGGCAGGGTCCTCCCACTAAGCCACCTCATGCGTCCCAACAGTCTGTAGGTAGACCACCCTCGGGTGCGGTGCCCGCTGCTCCAGGCAATGGCTGCCTGCAGGCACCAAATAGCCTGGCCTGAATCTCTGAGCAGGACACATGGAAGGGGATCATTTCAGCATCAGGAAGGGCTCGGCACCATGACGGCAGTTCCATGGCCCCGTGTCCATGTGCCCTTACCCGCTTGTGGCCCTCATGTCTGGACCTTCCTGGGCCTCAGTTTCCTCATCTGTAAGATGGGAACCATCTTACAGACTAGAGAGAGGATTGGACAGAGTGCATTTAAAGGCTTAGCTCTCAATAGCCACTCACGTAGTTATTACCATGTTCGTTGTCTCAGTTGATCCTCACAGCAACCGTGGGAAAGTAGGCAGGGCTATTAACCCCACTTTACAGATGCAGAAGTTGATAGTAGAGCAGGAGAGGGACCCAGCAGCCCTTTGGATGGCGCTATGTTCTTCCCACTGAAACACACTGGTAGTATCTGTGGGTTTCAGGAGTAAGGTTTTCTCCTTCCCCCCAGTTCTCCTGGATACCAGTGAATAAGCTAGTGTGAAGCTCTCCACCTGTGAGGCACCTTACTTCCCAGGGGTAGTTGGGAAATAGCTCTCCCTGGCATTGCCCGAATGGTTCAGACTCAGCGGAGAAGCCACGGGCCTCGACGGCTGGATGAATGGATTAATAACTGGCACGAGTTGGCCTCACAGCGCGGACACTGTAGTTCCCGTGACACGCAACTCCTGTCACTGTTAACAGTCGGAGGCTGTGTGCCGGCAGAGGGCTCCGGAGGAGTGGACCTGGCACTGCTGAGGACAGCAATCAGCAGGGAGTGGCTGGTACTAATCGCTCCCATCAGCTGAGCAGCAGCCAAGCCTGACATTCACAGGCTGCTTTTGGCTCCTGGGGCCCCAGGGGTAGAGGAACAAAGGGAGTCATTGCAAAACTTTGGGGGCGTCATCTCATCCTGGAGGGGCTGGCTGCCATGGGAGCAGGGAATGGTGGGCAGCTGGGAGCTGGGAGGCCCGGAAGCAGGTGGGGCCCATCCAGGCTGGCAGACTCCACTCTGCCTGCAGCCCATATCCTGCCTCCAGATGAGCCAGCACATTTTTGTAATGAGCCCGATAAAGTTTTCTCCTGTCCTTGTCCCCCTGGGAATCCTCAGCGGCCAGAGAGACTGGGGTACTGTGTGTCCGGCGGGAGCGTGGCACCTCTCAGCGTTCAGGAGGCCGCAGGAGGGCTTCCCTCAGGTCAGTATGCACTTGGCCAGGATGCACAGGAAGCCCTGCGATAGGGTGCTTACGGGGAGCAGGGATTTCAGCCAGACTCTGGCATTCTCCGGAGAAGACTTGGCAGAAAAGGGCAAGTTTGTCGTGCGTGGGAAAGGACTCAATCAAAGCAAAATTATCTTTATTGTCATCATTATTGGTATTAATAATATGTGTCTAGAGTTCTTCTGGATTTTAGACCTGGTATTTATGTTCTTGACAACCCTGGGAGGTTAGAAAAAAATAAAGGTGGGCAAAGATATTGTTCTGTTCTGAAGGCGTAGAAAAGGGGCCTAAAACAGGCAGGTGACCGACACAGGCGATAAGCCAAGGGGAGAACATGCCTTTGACTCCTCTGGGGCTAGGGCCAGGCCGAGGGATGCTAGATTGTCATTCACATTGTTTCTTCTGAGTAACTACATTCAGTTATCTACTGTAAAAACTTATTTAGGGGACTCTTTTCCATCAACCAGATGCCACAGACGAAAGAGGTGAGTACCTCTCCTGCACACGGGGGCCTCCTGGAACAGGACCTTCCCCCTTCTCCCACACCGTCCCACCTCCCCGACTCCTGGGATGTGTGGCAGGGAAGGGGAGAGTTAATTTGGCAGCTCTGGTGTGTGGAGCATCGGGGCTGCAGACTGGCCTCTTTCATCAGCAGGCGGTCCGGCTTCATGGGTGTCCCTGTGCTCTGACACAGGGCCCTACACTCAGAAGGGTTAATGCTCGCTGATCCCTGGGCTGTCACTGTTCTGAAATCCTTATTTTGAACAAGAGGCTCCGCTTGCATTCTTCTTTTCCCCGGGGGCCCCATGAATTACGCAGCCAGGCCCGCTTGCTTGGGTTCCATAGCTGTTGGGGGCGTGAGGAGGGGTCCTTGGGGTCTGTCAGCTGGCCAAGCTGCTGGGGTGAGGCTGGCAGAGGCCACAGCTCCCCCTGTGAGGGGACCGGCATTTATGGCAGCTGCATGTGGACGCCAGGCGGCTGAGCAAGGCCAGGCGGGGTTTCTGGAATGAGCGTGCACACATTCCCTGGCTGCCTCTCTCCACCCCTCCCTCCCCGCCTCCCTCCATCCCGGGCTGCCCCTGCCCTCCACACCTGGAGACACCACGTGCACTCCCATGACCTTGCTGCAAAGGGCAACGAGCCAGAAATCCTGGCACGCACAACAGACAGACATCCCCACCCTGCCCTGAAGTTGGCTCCATCCGCATCCCCTCAGGGTTTAGTTTTTTTTTTTTTAATTTTGATTTATTTATTTATTTATTTTTGACTGTGTTGGGTCTTCGTTTCTGTGCGAGGGCTTTCTCCAGTTGTGGCGAGCGGGGGCCACTCTTCATCGCGGTGCGCGGGCCTCTCACTATCGCGGCCTCTCTTGTTGCGGAGCACAGGCTCCAGACGCGCAGGCTCAGTAGTTGTGGCTCACGGGCCCAGTTGCTCCGCGGCATGTGGGATCCTCCCAGACCGGGGCTCGAACCCGTGTCCCCTGCATCGGCAGGCAGACTCTCAACCACTGCGCCACCAGGGAAGCCCAGGGTTTATTTTTGATGGATGGGGAAGAGGAGAACGATCTAAGGAACGCGCTCCTGGGCCCCTCCTCACCTGGTGCACTCCGCAGGCCGCAGCAGACCCCAGCACACATGGGAAGTCAGCGGGCCGGCCCTCACCCAGACCCTGCCCAGCACAGACCTCACCAACACATCAAGTTCAGCAAGAAAACAATTAGGGAGCTGAGGCGCGAGGTCAGAATCATGGATTCCAGATTGCAAGGACTGGGGGGAGATCGGTGGTTAGTGCCAACGTTGCCATCTGAAACTAATGGGCTCCAAGGTGGGGTGCCTAAGGACCCACCTGAAGAAAGTATTAGAACTCTTATGTATATTTATTTTTTTATCTTTTAATTTCTATTTGGGTTATGTTTTTGTAATGCACAAAATGTATTGCCAGGGTGAGTGTGTGTGTGTGTATGTGTGCGCACGTGTGTGCAGGTGTGTTATGTACAGATATGTATTAGTCTGCTAAGACTGCTTTAACAAAGTACCACAGACTAAGTGGTTTAAACAGCAGAAATTTATTCTTTCACAGTTCTAAAGGCTGGAAGTCCAAGATCAAGGTGTCAGCAGGGTTGATTGCTTTTGAGGGCTGTGAGGGAGGTTCTGTCCCATGTCTCTCCTCTAGCTTGTGGTGGTTTCCTGGCAATCTTTGGCATTTCTTGGCTTGTAGATGCATCACCCAGTCTCTGCCTTCATCTCCACTTGGCATTCTCCCTGTGTGTGTGTCTGTGTGTGCAAATTCCCCCTTTTTATAAGGAGACCAGTGTAACCTCTTAACTAACTACATCTGCAAAGACCCTGTTTTCTTTTTTTTTTTTAATAAATTTATTTATTTATTTAATTTTGGCTGAGTTGGGTTTTCGTTGCTGTGCAGGCTTTCTCTAGCTGCGGTGAGCGGGGGCTACTCTTCGTTGCGGTGTGCAGGCTTCTCATTGCGGTGGCTTCTCTTTGTTGCGGAGCACGGGCTCTAGGTGCACGGGCTTCAGTAGTTGTGGCACGTGGGCTCAGTAGTTGTGGCTCACAGGCTCTAGAGCGCAGGCTCAGTAGTTGTGGCACACGGGCTTAGTTGCTCCGCAGCAGGCGGGATCTTCCCGGACCAGGGCTCGAACCCGTGTCCCCTGTGTTGGCAGGCGGATTCTTAACCACTGCGCCACCAGGCAAGTCCAAGACCCTGTTTTCAAATAAGGTGACATTCTGAGGTACTGGGAGTTAGTCTGAACTTTGGGGGACACACATCAACCCATAGCTGATGGCATAAGCAGTGAAACAAGCTGGAAAACCAGTGGCTTAGCCAAGCCATTTGCTCTCTGTGGTCAGCTAACCTTGACTGTATGTTAGCCCAGCCACCTCCATTTCTCATCAGGAGGCCCTGTTCAGGAGCCGTCTTGACGATCAGAAAGAGTTACTGCCAGGATTTGCTGGGCCCGAGGCCTCCATTCAGCCAAGAGAAGAAAGGCCTATGGTGAGAGGTGCAGGGCCCTGCGTGCTTGGCACGGGAAGAAACCTGACGTCCTGCTTCTCTTCCCTGCCTTGAAGCATCATGTCACAATGAGCAAAAGAAGTAGCACTAAGCAGTCATGTGGGAATGGACTCCTGAGCCCGGCCACCCAGGGAAGGAGGTCAGGAGACCTGGGTCTCTTTGGCGTAACCTTGGGTAAGTTGTAGGATTCTGGGATTTTGTTTGTTTGTTTGTTTTTTACATTGGTACTTTTATTTATTTTTATTTTTAAAAATATTTATTTATTTATTTTTGGCTGCGTTGGGTCTCCCGTTGCTGCACGCAGGCTTTCTCTAGTTGCGGCGAGTGGGGGCTACTCTTCGTTGTGGTGCGTGGGCTTCTCATTGCGGTGGCTTCTCTTGTTGCAGAGCACGGACTCTAGGCGCGCGGGCTTCAGTAGTTGTGGCTCGCGGGCTCTAGAGCACAGGCTCAGTAGTTGTGGTGCACGGGCTTAGTTGCTCCTCGGCATGTGGGATCTTCCCGGATCAGGGTTTGAACCCGTGTCCTCTGCATTGGCAGGAGGATTCTTAACCACTGCACCACCAGGGAAGCCCAGGATTCTGGGATTTTAAAATGGCAGGCACCTGCCTTCGAGATCCCCCAGTCCAATGCTCTCATTTTACTGACAGGGGGATGAAAGCCAAAGGAGGGGAGGGTCCTGCCCAGGATTTTAGTTAGAATCAGGAGTGGCAGCTGTGTCAGTTCTCTACTGCTGCATAACAAATTATCCCCCAAACAGCACACATTTATCTCCTGCTTTGTGCTGGTTGGAGTCTGGGCTCAGCCTGGCTGGACACTCTGCTTCCAGGGTCTCTCCCAAGGCTGCAGAAGAGGTGTTGACTGGGGCTGTGGTCGACTGCGGGAGTATCTGCTTCCTAGCTCGCTGGTACAGTTGTTGATGAGGTTCAGTTCCTTGGGGCTATTGGGCTGAGGCCTCAGCTCCTCACTGGCTGTTGGCCAGAGGTTGCCCACAGTTCCTGGCCACGTGGGCGTCTCCAACATGGCAGCTTGCTTCATCAGAGTGTGCGAGCCGAGAAGGCAATGGAGAGTCAGCAAGACAGAAGTCAGTCTTTTGTAACCTGATTACAGAAGTGACGTCTTATCATTTTACCATATTCTATTTGTTCGAAGCTAGTCTCTAGATCCAGCCTACACTCAAGAGAGGGGATTACACAGGGCATGGAAAGCAGGAGGCAGGGGTCACTGAAGCCCATCTTAAAGAGTTCCTTACCACAGCAGCCTGTAACAGGAAACCTAAGTAACAGTGGTTTAAACAACACAGAGATTTTTTTTTTCTCCCATGTAAAAGGACTGTGGAGGCAGGAACCCAGGACTGGTGTGGGAGCTCTGTAGCCAACAGGGGCCTAGGGTCTTTCTGTCTTTCTGCTTTGCCATGCTTAATGGGTGGCTACTTACTAGCCTCAAAGTTGCCTCATAGTCTAAGAGAGCTGCGGGAGCTCCAGACATCATGCCCACATTCTACACAAGGAGGAGAAAGTGGAAAGGACAAAAGTCATGTGCCGGCTCAGTCAGTCCCTTTAAAGGGTTTCCCACCCATTAACTTTATTTTACATCTCATTGGCTGCTACTATCTGTGAGGGAGGCTGGCAAATGTAGTTTTTATCTGGGCACATTGTCTCCCTCAATGTTATAAGTGTTTCGTTAGTAAGGAAGGAGAAACTAAATATTACAGGTTCAACTAGAAGTGTCTGCCACTCTCATAGCTCCACAACCTGAAGGTGGTAAAGCCAGGTTTTCGGGTTTCCCTTTGTCGTGTGGGCCCTGTTTCCAGTTCCTGATCTTCTGAGGGGGCGGTGTCGGTGGAACAAGGTCAAGCGTTGAAGGATGAAGTGCAAGTTCAATGTGGGATGAAGCATTGAATGAAGTAGTTTAATGTATATGTCGACTGGCCGATTTTATTCATTCATTCCCTCCCTCATTCACTGAACATCCATTTGCTGCTCACTTACTCTCTATAAGGCAATAGGAAAGGAGGAAGAAAAAGATCTGAGGGACCCACAGCATCCAAGAGGAAACAGACATGTGAGTGGATAATTGACCAGTCAACAGATAACTCACCAGAAAACCAGTCCTGAGGAGAAGGGTCTTGAGGGGTGCGTAGGCGTTGTCTGGACAGGAATAAGTCAAGGATGCAGCCTGTGTCCTGGAATGTAGATTCAGCCCCCTGGTCTAAAGGAGGGCCTTGCTGGCCTCTCTCTTCTTGAGCTTGTGAACTTGGGCAGTTTCTGATGAGGAGACCCAACGACCAATGCAACAGACAGACCTCTACCTCCAGCTGGGCCCATGATGGGGTCTCTGTACCCTCTATTCCATTGCTTCAGCTTTTCTAGCCCACCGTCTGGCCTTGGACCCTGCAGCCGAATTCCTTAGACCTCCACTGGCCATGCACCAAGCTCCAGGCTGCTAAATGGTAGGCAAGTAGCATGGGGGGCAGGGAAACCCCGGCTGAGGTGACTGGGGAATTGGCAGGTGGTTCTGGGGTCTTACCACGTTTCCAGATTTCTCCTGCTTGGCAACCACAAGTACTTTTCATACCTTGGTTGTCTTAATAAGTCACAAGAGAACAAATGAAAACCATACAATTTAGGCTGTGAAATTCTGCTCATTCATGTTTAAGAAGGCTTCAGAGGCCTTGTTGTGAAGGAAGTTAGAAGTGTGATGTCATTAGCAAGGTGGGGGAAGGTGTGGTGGGCACCTCTCAGCACCGAGGCTGACATGGCACCAGCTGATGATGCTCAGAAATGCCTGGCGCCTGCCCGCCCTCCACACCATATGCAGAAGTAGACAGGGGAGCCCATAGGGCAGCAGGGGAGCTGGGAATAAGATCATGGCATGTGCCATCTCAGTGCATTTAAAATGTTAAAATCAGAACTTGAGAACATATTTCCCTTTGGTATTTTGCCAGCAGAAGAATCTACTGCCAGGAGGTTTGTGTAATGATGGAACCCAGAGCAAGAACGAGGATAGTAGCGCCAATAATGAAAACAATGGCATTTATTGACTGTATCAAAGCATTCAACATGAGTTACAAGGGCTTTATGGGGATTATTTCTTGGTCCCCACCTCCAACCCCCAGCCTTCTTCCCAGGGACGGGGGCGGGTGGTGGGGAACAACCTCAGTGATGCTCCCATTTCCCACCTCTGGCTCTGCACGAGGTCAGCAGATTTCTAGATTAAGCGGTGACGCACAGGGTGACAGATGGACAGCATGCTGTCCACCCAGCAGGGGCCCTCGTGCATTGCCAGAGAAGAAAATGACCTCTGTGCCAGACAGCTCATGGCTGTGGAAAGGCCTTGCAAATAAGGCAGTGTCCCTGCCGGAGGGGTGTTAGCAGAAGGCTCTGCTGGCCTGGCACGTGGCAGGTGCCTCGCAGCAGGGGGCTGCCCTCCGAGTGACCAGCCGCCTGAGTCTGGGTTGGCAGAGGCTCCACCCAGCCAGCGTTCTAACCTGGTGATTAGGCCGGAGGGACCCCGCAGCTAACTTTTTTTTTCTCTTAAACCAAAGTTTGTTTCTTCTTACTTATAAAAAGACCAAAAGCTTATTTTTGAAAAAGAAGAGGAAAATACAGAAAAGGTAGTCCTAATTCTGCCTCTGAGAGATGTTTTAGGATATTTGTTGTTTGCAGTCATTTTTCTGTGCATTTTCATGTGATTGAGATCCTAGCGTACATAAAAATGTGGTTTTTTCCCCCCATAACATGGCAACATGAACACTCCTATGTTGCTACAGCCCTTCACAAATTCCTCGGGGCAAGAAATCCATGGGGCGGCAGCCCCAGTGGACCCGTCTCTGTTGCTGGGTATGATGGCATCTCAGTGCCCAGCAGTCTGTTCCCCTCCACACCAGCTCCTTTCCTGCTCAGCCGGGCCCCTGCACTTCCCAGGTCAACAGGGCACCTGGCTAGTTCCTAAGGGAATTAGGAGACCCTCCTCCTTCTAGAGTCTGGGCAGTGCCAGGTACACCCATTATCAGGAGGCAGGGCAGCGCCTGTGTCCTGGACAGATGGGTGAGACCCTCAGCGTGGTGATGGCTCTGAGAAGTGGGTGCCCTGGCCCCTTCTCACAGCCTTTCATTGCGGGGGTGGTTCCTGAGCCAGCACAGTGTTCCCCAAAGCTTTCCAGCCTGTGATACCCGCAAAGTGGCCAGTCCACTTTGAGTATGTGAGGCCAGAAGAGGGCCGCTCACCACGTTGACAACCAATGCGTCCAATAATACCCTGGACCTCAGTTTCCCTCACTGTCAAATGGACACGGTAACAGCATCTGTGGGAGTGAGCACTAAATGCAGTAAAACATGAAGTGCACTTAGAAGGGTGTCTGGCACACAATAGGTGTGTTCTGTCACTAGCAGCTGCTATTTGGGAGCTCGTGGGTGGCGGGGAGCTGGGACCAGCAGGGAAGAAGCACGGATGCTGTAGATGAGTGTGTGATGCCTGGGCTGAGCGAGCGGCTGTGCTGATACACACACCTGGCTTCAGGTTCAACCAGTTGCTAGTTACTGTCTCACCTGTGACAGCTCCAAGGTCTGGGCACTTTGCACGGATAATCTCATTTATTGCCCACTCTTCATCCTAGTGGCTCAGCACCACTCATGAGGATGAATTGGGAAAGTGGGGTCTTGCACTCTTTCAGCCAGTGGTGACCCGGGCTGCTGTTGGGGTCATAGGTCCTGACCCACGTCTTCCCTCTGGGCCCGCACACGGGGGTTCCCACTGCCAGGCAGAGCAGGGGAGGGAAGGGATGCCGGCTAGAGGCGATGGGCCCCAGCAAGTGCTCCCAGGCTGGGACAGCTTCTCGGAAGGCCCTACTGTGAGGGTCACCTTAGTTGAGTTGATACGCCCGTTTGGGCCCAGCATGGTGGTCATATGGCCTGAAGTCCTGGGAAGAAGAGCTGGTTTCCTGTCCCTGCCTCCATGACTGTACATGGGGGCAAAGGCCAGCCCCTACTCCTCAACCCCTTCTGCCCGGCGGGTTGGAATGAGGATTTGGGAGCTGTTTTATGCAGCAAGTTGTGCTGTGCCCAGCTGCCTGGGCTGGCTGCTGTGGTCATCGTGAGAGGAGGCAGCGGCGTGGCCCTGGACCTAGAGGAGGTCAAGGCCTCACAGGATAGCACACAGGCTTGGTGGTGCCTTGGTGATGCGGTCCCTGCACTTGGGGCCTCTCCCCTCCCCCACCCAGCGGACCTCCCATCCTCCTCCAGGGTCACTCAAGGTAGGTGCTCCCTGACCTTCTCTCCCGGACAAATTATCATTATCTTTGTTTTGTTTTGTTGGGTTTTTTTGTTTGTTTGTTCTTATTGAGGAATAATTGACATATAACATTATGTTAGTTTCAGGTGTACAACATAATGATTCAATACTTGTATATATTGTGAAATGATCACCCAAATTATTAATCGCCATTGTTTATTGAGCCTCTAGTGCATGTTTGATTCTGAAATAAGCACATCAAGTATACGCGTCATATATTGATTGCCTACTGTTTGCCTGGGACTGTGCTAATTTTATATATTTTTATATAATCCTCTCAACTGCCCTGTCAAGTTGGGGTTTTTATCTGCTGGGGAGACTGAGGCTCC
The DNA here is from genome assembly GCF_028564815.1 of Eubalaena glacialis. Taxonomy (NCBI): domain Eukaryota; kingdom Metazoa; phylum Chordata; class Mammalia; order Artiodactyla; family Balaenidae; genus Eubalaena; species Eubalaena glacialis. The sequence continues at coordinate 26,275,133 of NC_083730.1, read as the reverse complement.
AAGGGTTCAGTACCTTCCTGGAGGTCGTGCAATGTGTTTGTCCACCAGTTACTCTGTGCTGACGCCCGTGTGTGCCTTTGTACCAGTGTCTTTGTGGCTCCTGACAGGAATTCCTACTATGTGCCATCTTCTGCCTGCCATCCTGGCAGATCCTCAGGGCAGAAGCCACATCTCACCTGGTACCCGGGTTCTAGCACGGTGCCTGGCACGCGCTGAGGAAATGGCAGGTGTTTGTTGTGCTTTGAGTCAAGGGTAGAGCCAGAATAAAGGGCACAGGGGTGACCTGAATGGATATTCCTTTTGAGCTCTGACACCTCAATGTCCGCAGCTGTGTTCCTGGCTTGGCACTACAAATAGATTGGAATGTTGGATACTTTTTTCTCCCTTGGATAGTGCTGGATGATGGACAAATTCTTCGTTACCTTTTGCACCGTAACTAGTTCTTTTCTTTTTCCCCAGTATTCCAGCCCTGAGTGGCCTCCTGTTACATCAGTCCCAAGGCAGCTTATCTCACGTTAGTTCCACTTTACACTGGTGTCCCTGGTGAGGCTGTGACTCTTGCTGAAATCCGAGCAGTGCCGTCCTTGCTCTCAGTCGCGTAGACTGGCTGTTTCCACTGGCCGCTGTCCTCATCCTTGTTGGGCAGGCCCATATCTGGTTCAGTTTTCAGGCTTCAGTCTTCCACTCAGGCAAGCATATCTCAGCTCTGTTTAAATGGATCTATCCTCACCTTGAAGGCTTTAGGCCTGTTCTTTATCCAGCTATAGGAAAAGAAAAAGGACTTTTTTGTTGAAGCAAAGAGGACTTGATCGTGTTAATCTGTGTTCATGTCAAAGGGCCAGCTCTGCAATCCCAGGCTCACAAAAGAAAAATGTGTTTTTCCCCATCTTGATCCAGTACCCTGTAAGACAGATATACTGCCAGGATGCGAGCAGCATGTTTAGATATTGAGAATCAATTTAGCAGTTTCCTGAACTCTGGATATTCTGTCTGCATGCAATAGACATAGTGATTTCTCACATCAGGCTCAGCAAGGGCGTTTCTAGACTCTTATAGGCGATCTGACGGAGAGGCTGTCTTCCCGGGGCCCCCACCTGTAGGGAGAGCGTGTAACTCTGAGAAAAACACCTGGCCACCTTCATTTATAAACATGGCACAATATTGTTGGATGGCAGCCTGGGGACCAGCCTGTGGGGAGTGGAAATGCAGTCTCCTGGCAGCTATAAATTAATGGTCCTTCTTTGCCTACATGCACGTTTAAGATGGTCCCTTAGATGGCATTGGAATGAGCCCATCTTCATGGGCTTGTAGGGCTATGACTGTTTGTACAGATATGTTCATCTTATTGTTGGGTATGCTCTAAAAGACTGTTTTCTTTTTTTTTTCACTGTTGTTCTTGTTTTTTATTGAAGTAGAGTTGATTTACAATGTTGTGCCAGTCTCTGCTGTACAGGAAAGTGACTCAGTTGTAAACACACACATATATATATTTACATTCTTTTCCATTATGGTTTATCACAGGATATTGAATATAGTTCCCTGTACTATACATTAGGACCTTGTTGTTTATCCATTCTAAATGTAATAGTTTTCATCTACCGACCCCAAACTCCCAGTCCATCCCTTGGCAACCACAAGTCTGTTCTCTATGTCTATGTGTCTGTTTCTGTTTTGTAGATAGGTTCATTTGTGCCATATTTTAGATTCCACATATAAGTGACATCATATGGTATTTGTCTTTCTCTTTCTGACTTCCCTTAGTATGATAATCTCTAGTTGCATGTTTTGGTTTTTTTTAAGCAAGAAAATGTAAGAGAAGCTTAGAGATGGCAGTCTCCTGGAGGTGGCCTGAGGGAGTAAAAAGGAAACACATTGGCACAAATCTCAACTAATAAGGGTTTTAGTCCTGGCTCCATGATTTGGGATGTGTCATGTCACGGCTCTGTGCTTGTGTTTCCTGATCTGTAATATGAGGGAACGACTTGACCATTTCATTGCTTCTAGGAGACATGATTTTCCCCCCACATGTTAATATCTCTGAAATCAGGGTGCATCTTACTGTTGATGGCTGCTAGCCACATGGCAGGTGTGTCACATGGCATAGCTGTCATTGCCTGAGCAGGCGTGAATGTGGCCCTGCTGTTCAGACTGTCATGACCTCAGTTGAATTGGGTGTGTCATTGGTCATCCACCTGTTAAGTGGATTGGCACTCAAAATGTGTTCCAAAAGATCTCACTATAATTTATTATTGATACCAAATGTTACTGTGTACACAGAGGGACACGGAAGCAGTAGTGGGGCATTGATTTGATATTAGAAAAGCAAATATTTGTTGTTGGGGGAATAACTGCAATTTCATACTTTCCTGTAAAACAACAGGAATTATCAGTCTCATGCATGCCACCAAAGGCAGGAGAAATTCCCAAATCCCTCAGAAGAGATGAAACCACCTCAAAGCTATGTGAGGCTCGTGTGACCAATTTGTCTGCATGCAGGCTTGTCATTAAAAGCATTATGTCATAGTTTAATTGGCAGCATTTTTTCTTTTCTTTGTGGCTTATAAAATAATGGTGGGTCTTAGAATTGATGACTTGGCTTTCTAAGGTTTCTCCTGGTTTTAATATCTAGTAGTTTTATTTGCATTTTCTGGTCAGTTAGAACAAACTAATAAAAATAACATTCGTCCCGTGTGTTGGTGCTGCGCCTCTGCGGCCCACAACACTTAACTCATGATATCAATTGCCTGGTTACTTTCCTGTTTGTTCCTAACACCTAAAATCAAACTTGAGTAGGTACTTATTAAATGAATGGATGGATGGAAGGATGGATGGATAGATAAATGGATGGAGGGATGGATGGATGGATGATTGGATGGTTGGATGGATGGATGGATAGATGGATGGATAAATGGATGAATGGGTGGATAAATGGATGAAGGGATGGGTGGATGGATGGATGGGTGGGTGGGTGGATGGAATGGATGGATGGATGGATGGATGGATGGATGGAGCTGCAGGAGATGCATTCTATCTTTGGTGAAGCAGCAGAATCCCTTCTAGGGAAGCTGCAAACATTTCTGTCAGATTTAGGGGGAATCTGGACTCAGTTTTTTAGGCTTTTTGTTGATATTCTTTTATTCACTTATAGTCTTAGTTGATTCTCACAACTATAGTTTTCTCTGGGTAGGTCTCTAAGCTACTCAGCCAGAGATTCGAACCCTAGGCAATTATCTTGGGACCAACTTGTGTAAACACACTAGTTTTTTTTTTTTATTTTTTTTTATTTTTTTTTTATTTATTTATTTTTTTTAAACATCTTTATTGAAGTATAATTGCTTTACAATGGTGTGTTAGCTTCTGCTCTACAACAAAGTGAATCAGCTATACATATACACACGCTCCCATATCTCCTCCCTCTTGCATCTCCCTCCCTCCCACTCTCCCTATCCCACCCCTCTAGGTGGCCACAAAGCACCGAGCTGATCTCCCTGTGCCATGCGGCTGCTTCCCACTAGCTATCTATTTTACATTTGGTAGTGTACATATGTCCATGACACTCTCTCACCCTGTCACATCTCACCCCTCCCCCTCCCCATATCCTCAAGTCCATTCTCTAGTAGGTCTGCGTCTCCACTCCCATCTTGCCACTAGGTTCTTCATGACCTTTTTTTTTTTTTTTCCCTTAGATTCCATATATATGTGTTAGCATACTGTATTTCTTTTTCTCTTTCTGGCTTACTTCACTCTGTATGACAGACTCTAACTCGATCCACCTCATTACAAACACCTCCATTTCATTTCTTTTTATGGCTGAGTAATATTCCATTGTATATATGTGCCACATCTTCTTTATCCATTCATCCGATGATGGACACCTAGGTTGCTTCCATGTCCTGGCTATTGTAAACAGAGCTGCAATGAATATTTTGGTACATGACTCTTTCTGAATTATGGTTTTCTCAGGGTATATGCCCAGTAGTGGGATTGCTGGGTCATATGGTAGTTCTATTTTTAGTTTTTTAAGGAACCTCCATACTGTTCTCCATAGTGGCTGTATCAATTTACATTCCCACCAACAGTGCAAGAGGGTTCCCTTTTCTCCACACCCTCTCCAGCATTTATTGTTTGTAGATTTTTTGATGATGGCCATTCTGACCGGTGTGAGGTGATACCTCATTGTAGTTTTGATTTGCATTTCTCTAATGATTAATGATGTTGAGCATTCTTTCATGTGTCTGTTGGCAATCTGTATATCTTCTTTAGAGAAATGTCTATTTAGGTCTTCTGCCCATTTTTGGATTGGGTTGTTTGTTTTTTTGTTATTGAGCTGCATGAGCTGCTTGTAAATCTTGGAGATTAATCCTTTGTCAGTTGCTTCATTTGCAAATATTTTCTCCCATTCTAAGGGTTGTCTTTTGGTCTTGTTTATGGTTTCCTTTGCTGTGCAAAAGCTTTTAAGTTTCATTAGGTCCCATTTGTTTATTTGTGTTTTTATTTCCATTTCTCTAGGACCTGGGTCAAAAAGGATCTTGCTGTGATTTATGTCATAGAGTGTTCTGCCTATGTTTTCCTCTAAGAGTTTGATAGTGTCTGGCCTTACACTTAGGTCTTTAGTCCATTTTGAGTTTATTTTTGTGTATGGTGTCAGGGAGTGTTCTAATTTCATACTTTTACATGTACCTGTCCAATTTTCCCAGCACCACTTATTGAAGAGGCTGTCTTTTCTCCACTGTATATGCTTGCCTCCTTTATCAAAGATAAGGTGACCATATGTGCGTGGGCTTATCTCTGGGCTTTCTATCCTGTTCCATTGATCTATATTTCTGTTTTTGTGCCAGTACCAAACTGTCTTGATTACTGTAGCTTTGTAATATAGTCTGAAGTCAGGGAGCCTGATTCCTCCAGCTCCATTTTTCGTTCTCAAGATTGCTTTGGCTATTCGGGGTCTTTTGTGTTTCCATACAAATTGTGAAATTTTTTGTTCTAGTTCTGTGAAAAATGCCAGTGGTAGTTTGATAGGGATTGCATTGAATCTGTAGATTGCTTTGGGTAGCAGAGTCATTTTCACAATGTTGATTCTTCCAATCCAAGAACATGGTATATCTCTCCATCTATTTGTATCATCTTTAATTTCTTTCATCAGTGTCCTATAATTTTCTGCATACAGGTCTTTTGTCTCCTTAGGTAGGTTTATTCCTAGATATTTTATTCTTTTTGTTGCAATGGTAAACGGGAGTGTTTTCTTAATTTCACTTTCAGATTTTTCATCATTAGTATACAGGAATGCAAGAGATTTCTGTGCATTAATTTTGTATCCTGCTACTTTACCAAATTCATTGATTAGCTCTAGTAGTTTTCTGGTAGCATCTTTTGGATTCTCTATGTATAGTATCATGTCATCTGCAAACAGTGACAGCTTTACTTCTTCTTTTCCGATTTGGATTCCTTTTATTTCTTTTTCTTCTCTGATTGCTGTGGCTAACACTTCCAAAACTATGTTGAATAATAGTGGTGAGAGTGGGCAACCTTGTCTTGTTCCTGATCTTAGTGGAAATGGTTTCAGTTTTTCACCATTGAGGACAATGTTGGCTGTGGGTTTGTCATATACGGCCTTTATTATGTTGAGGAAAGTTCCCTCTATGCCTACTTTCTGCAGGACTTTTATCATAAATGGGTGTTGAATTTTGTCGAAAGCTTTCTCTGCATCTATTGAGATGATCATATGGTTTTTCTCCTTCAATTTGTTAATATGATGTATCACGTTGATTGATTTGCGTATATTGAAGAATCCTTGCATTCCTGGAATAAACCCCACTTGATCATGGTGTATAATCCTTTTAATGTGCTGTTGGATTCTGTTTGCTAGTATTTTGTTGAGGATTTTTGCATCTATATTCATCAGTGATATTGGCCTGTAGTTTTCTTTCTTTGTGACATCTTTGTCTGGTTTTGGTATCAGGGTGATGGTGGCCTCGTAGAATGAGTTGGGGAGTGTTCCTCCCTCTGCAATATTTTGGAAGAGTTTGAGAAGGATGGGTGTTAGCTCTTCTCTAAATGTTTGATAGAATTCGCCTGTGAAGCCATCTGGTCCTGGGCTTTTGTGTGTTGGAAGATTTTTAATCACAGTTTCAATTTCAGTGCTTGTGATTGGTCTGTTCATATTTTCTATTTCTTCCTGGTTCAGTCTTGGCAGGTTGTGCATTTCTAAGAATCTGTCCATTTCTTCCAGGTTGTCCATTTTATTGGCGTAGAGTTGCTTGTAGTAATCTCTCATGATCGTTTGTATTTCTGCAGTGTCAGTGGTTACTTCTCCTTTTTCATTTCTAATTCTATTAATTTGAGTCTTCTCCCTTTTTCTCTTGATGAGTCTGGCTAATGGTTTATCAATTTTGTTTATCTTCTCAAAGAACCAGCTTTTAGTTTCATTGATTTTTGCTATTGTTTCCTTCATTTCTTTTTCATTTATTTCTGATCTGATCTTTATGATTTCTTTCCTTCTGCTAGCTTTGGGGTTTTTTTGTTCTTCTTTCTCTAATTGCTTTAGGTGCAAGGTTAGGTTGTTTATTCGAGATGTTTCCTGTTTCTTGATGTAGGCTTGTATTGCTATAAACTTCCCTCTTAGAACTGCTTTTGCTGCATCCCATAGGTTTTGGATCGTCGTGTCTCCATTGTCATTTGTTTCTAGGTATTTTTTGATTTCCCCTTTGATTTCTTCAGTGATCACTTCGTTATTAAGTAGTGTATTGTGTAGCCTCCATGTGTTTGTATTTTTTACAGATCTTTTCCTGTAATTGATATCTAGTCTCATAGCGTTGTGGTCGGAAAAGATACTTGTTACGATTTCAATTTTTTAAAATTTACCAAGGCTTGATTTGTGACCCAAGATATGATCTATCCTGGAGAATGTTCCATGAGCACTTGAGAAAAATGTGTATTCTGTTGTTTTTGGGTGGAATGTCCTATAAATATCAATTAAGTCCATCTTGTTTAATGTATCATTTAAAGCTTGTGTTTCCTTATTTATTTTCATTTTGGATGATCTGTCCATTGGTGAAAGTGGGGTGTTAAAGTCCCCTACTATGATTGTGTTACTGTCGATTTCCCCTTTTATGGCTGTTAGTATTTGCCTTATGTATTGAGGTGCTCCTATGTTGGGTGCATAAATATTTACAATTGTTATACCTTCCTCTTGGATCGATCCCTTGATCATTATATAGTGTCCTTCTTTGTCTCTTGTAATAGTCTTTATTTTAAAGTCTATTTTGTCTGATATGAGAATTGCTACTCCAGCTTTCTTTTGATTTCCATTTGCATGGAATATCTTCTTCCATCCCCTCACTTTCAGTCTGTATGTGTCTCTAGGTCTGAAGTGGGTCTCTTGTAGACAGCATATATATGGGTCTTGTTTTTGTATCCATTCAGCCAGTCTGTGTCTTTTGGTGGGAGCATTTAATCCATTTACATTTAAGGTAATTATCGATATGTATGTTCCTATTCCCATTTTCTTCAATGTTTTGGGTTTGTTATTGTAGGTGTTTTCCTTCTCTTGTGTTTCTTGCCTAGAGAAGTTCCTTTAGCATTTGTTGTAAAGCTGGTTTGGTGGTGCCGAACTCTCTCAGCTTTTGCTTGTCTGTAAAGGTTTTAATTTCTCCATCAAATCTGAATGAGATCCTTGCTGGGTAGAGTAATCTTGGTTGTAGGTTTTTCTCCTTCATCACTTTAAGTACATCCTGCCACTCCCTTCTGGCTTGCAGAGTTTCTGCTGAAAGATCAGCTGTTAACCTTATGGGGATGTCCTTGTGTGTTATTTGTTGTTTTTCCCTTGCTGCTTTTAATATGTTTTCTTTATATTTAATTTTTGATAGTTTGATTAATATGTGTCTTGGTGTGTTTCTCCTTGGATTTATCCTGTATGGGACTCTCTGTGCTTCCAGGACTTGATTAACTATTTCCTTTCCCATATTAGGGAAGTTTTCAACTATAATCTCTTCAAATATTTTCTCAATCCCTTTCTTTTTCTCTTCTTCTTCTGGGACCCCTATAATTCGAATGTTGGTGCGTTTAATGTTGTCCCAGAGGTCTCTGAGACTGTCCTCAGTTCTTTTCATTCTTTTTTCTTTATTCTGCTCTGCAGTAGTTATTTCCACCATTTTATCTTCCAGGTCACTTATCCGTTCTTCTGCCTCAGTTATTCTGCTATTGATCCCATCTAGAGTATTTTTAATTTCATTTATTGTGCTTTTCATCGTTGCTTGGTTCCTCTTTAGTTCTTCTACGTCCTTGTTAAATGTTTCTTGCATTTTGTCTATTCTATTTCCAAGATTTTGGATCATCCTTACTATCATTATTCTGAATTCTTTTTCAGGTAGACTACCTATTTCCTCTTCATTTGTTAGGTCTGGTGTGTTTTGACCCTGCTCCTTCATCTGCTGTGTGTTTTTCTGTCTTCTCATTTTGCTTATCTTACTGTGTTTGGGGTCTCCTTTTCACAGGCTGCAAGTTTATAGTTCCTGTTGTTTTTGGTATCTGTCCCCAGTGGCTAAGGTTGGTTCAGTGGGTTGTGTAGGTTTCCTGGTGGAGGGAACTAGTGCCTGTGTTCTGGTGGATGAGGCTGGATGTTGTCTTTCTGGTGGGCTTGTCCACGTCTGGTGGTGTGTTTTAGGGTGTCTGTGGCCTTATTACGATTTTAGGCAGCCTCTCTGTTAATGGATGGGGCTGTGTTCCTGTCTTGCTAGTTGTTTGGCATAGGGTGTCCAGCACTGTAGCTTGCTGGTTGTTGAGTGAAGCTGGGTTTTGATGTTGAGATGGAGATCTCTGAGAGATTTTCACCGTTTGGTATTACGTGGAGCTGGGAGGTCTCTTGTGGATCAGTGTCCTGAAGTTGGCTCTCCCACCTCAGAGGCACAGCCCTGATGCCTGGCTGGAGCACCAAGAGCCTTTCATCCACACGGCTCAGAATAAAAGGGAGAAAAAATGGAAAGAAAGAAAGAAAGAGGATAAAATAAAATAAAATAAAGCAATTATAATAAAAAATAAGAAAAAAAATTAAGAATAAATTTATTAAGAAAAAAATTTTTTTTAAAATAGAAAATAAGGAAAAAATTATTAAGAAAACATTTATTAGGGAAAAAAATTTTTTTAAGTAAAAAAAAAAAAAAAAAACAAGAAACGGACGGACCTAACCCTAGGACTAACGGTGAGAGCAAAGCTATACAGACAAAATCTCACCCAGAAGCATCCACATATGCACTCACAAAAAAAGGAAAAGGGGAAAAGTTAATATATCCTGCTCCCAAAGTCCACCTCCTAAATTTGGGATGATTCGTTGTCTATTCAGGTATTCAACAGATGCAGGCACATCAAGTTGTTTGTGGAGCTTTAATCCGCTGCTTCTGAGGCTGCTGGGAGAGATTTCCCTTTCTCTTCTTTGTTCGTACAGCTCCCGGGGTTCAGCTTTGGATTTGGACCCGCCTCTGCATGTAGGTCGCCTGAGGGCGTCTGTTCCCCGCCCAGACAGAACGGGGTTAAAGGAGCAGCTGATTCGGGGGCTCTGGCTCAGTCAGGTCGGGGGGGAGGGAGCGGTACGGAGGAGGCGGGGCGAGCCTGCGGCGGCAGAAGCCGGCGTGACGTTGCAGCAGCCTGAGGCGCGCCGTGCGCTCTCCCGGGGAAGTTGTCCCCAGATTACGGGAGCCTGGCCGTGGCGGGCTGCACAGGCTCCCGGGAGGGGCGGTGTGGAGAATGACCTGTGCTCGCCCACAGGCTTTTTGGTGGCGGCAGCAGCAGCCTCAGCGTCTCATGCCCGTCTCTGGGGTCCGCGCTGATAGCCGCGGCTCGCGCCCATCTCTGGAGTTCGTTTAAGTGGCGCTCTGAATCCCCTCTCCTTGCACGCCGCGAAACAAAGAGGCAAGAAAAAGTCTCTTGCCTCTTCGGCAGCTGCAGACTTTTTCTCGTGCACCCTCCCGGCTAGCTGTGGTGCGCTAGCCCCTTCAGGCTGTGTTCACGCCGCCAACCCCAGTCCTCTCCCTGGGATCCGACCGAAGCCCGCGCCTCAGCTCCCAGCCCCCGCCCGCCCCGGCGGGTGAGCAGACAAGCCTCTGGGGCTGGTGAGTGCTGCTCGGCGCCGAGCCTCTGTGCGGGAATCTCTCCGTTTTTCCCTCTGCGTCCCTGTTGCTGTGGGATCCGCGCTGATAGCCGCGGCTCGCGCCCGTCCCTGGAGCTCGTTTAGGCGGTGCTCTGAATCCCCTCTCCTTGCGCGCCGCGAAACAAAGAGGCAAGAAAAAGTCTCTTGCCTCTTCGGCAGCTGCAGTCTTTTTCCCGGACTCCCTCCCGGCTAGCACCGAAGCCCGAGCCCCAGCTCCCAGGCCCCGCCCGCCCCGGCGGCTGAGCAGACAAGCCTCTCAGGCTGGTGAGTGCTGCTCGGCACCACTCCTCTGTGCGGGAATCTCTCCGCTTTGCCCTCCGCACCCCTGTGGCTGCGCTCTCCTCTGTGGCTCTGAAGCTTCCCCCCTCTGCTACCCGCAGTCTCTGCCCGCGAAGGGGCTTCCTAGTGTGTGGAAACCTTTCCTCCTTCACAGCTCCCTCCCACTGGTGCAGGTCCCGTCCCTATTCTTTTGTCTCTGTTATTTCTTTTTTCTTTTGCCGTACCCAAGTACATGGGGATTTTCTTGCCTTTTGGGAGGTCTGACGTCTTCTGCCAGCGTTCAGTGGGTGTTCTGTAGGAGCAGTTCCACGTGTAGATGTATTTCTCATGTATCTGTGGGGAGGAAGGTGATCTCCGCGTCTTACTCTTCCGCCATCTTGCCCCTCCCTCCCACACTAGTTTTTTAAGCGACTTTATGAGATATAATTCACATACCATACAGTTCACCTATTTAAAGTCTACAATTACATGCTTCTCAGTATAATCACAGATATGGGCAACCACAGTCAATTTTAGAACACTTTCATCACCTCAGTAAGAAACCCCATACCCTTTAACTATTGCCCTCCTGCCCACCTATTCCATCCCCTCACCTGCACATTAGTGGGTACCCTTATCACCCACTAATCTACTTTCTATCCCTATAGATTTCCATATTCTGGACATTTCATAAGAATGGAATTGTGTCATCCATGGTCTTTTGTGACTTTCACTTAGCACAATGTTTTTAAGGTTCATCCACACTGTAGCATGTATCAGGACTTCATTCTTTTTTCTGACTGAATAATATTCCATTGCCTGAATATACCACATTTTGTTTATCTATTCATCAGTTGTCAGACATTTGGGTTGTTTCCATGTTTTTGCTATTATTAGTAATACTACTAGACTTCCTTGGTGGCACAGTGGTTAAGAATCCGCCTGACAATGCAGGGGACACGGGTTTGAGCCCTGGTCCAGGAATATCCCACATGCTGCGGAGCAACTAAGCCCATGCTCCACAACTACTGAGCCTGCGCTCTAGAGCCCATGAGCCACAACTACTGAGCCCACGTGCCACAACTACTGAAGCCCATGTGCCTAGAGCCCATGCTCCGTAACAAGAGAAGCCACCGCAATGACAAGCCCGTACACCGCAACGAAGAGTAGACCCCGCTCGCCGCAACTAGAGAAAGCCTGCGTGCAAGAATGAAGACCCAACACAGCCAAAAGTTAAAAATAAATAAATAAATAAATAAAATAATAAAAACATTTACGTACAAGTTTTTGTACGGACACGTATTTTCATTTCTCTTGGTTTATATATATATATCTAGGAATAGAATTGTTGGGTCTTATATTAACCCTATGTGTAATCATTTGAGGAGCTACCAGACTGTTGTCCAAAGCAGCTGCATCATTTTTCATTCCCACCATCAGCATATGAGGGTTCTAATTTCTCCACATCCTCACCCACAGTTGACTCAGTGATTTGTAAGGGCCTTTCTACTTCTAAGCTCCCAGGATTCTGGAGTGAAATCCATTGACTGTTGAGACAATGGAGGCCCTTTTCTGGCTTTGTATATCCCCTTCTCCCATCTCAGCAGAGTTTGCAGAGGGCTGTGGGGAATTTCTCAGTTAATTATCTGCCAGTTAACCACTCAGCCTGCTCCCTGTGGCTGTAACTGGCTACAGACTGCTCCTGCTGTGTGCCCGTAAAGAGGTGATCTGCCGCTACCACACTCTAGTGAGGGAAATTAACTGCAGGGATAATGGGAAATAGAGCCCAATGACTGTGATGGCCTAATAAGAACAGCCATCTGGGATCTGCCACCAGGTGGGTTCTCTCTTCTCTCTGCAAGGCACCTGGCTGCGTCTGAGAGTCCTTGCTGCAGCTGCCCCACTCTAGCCCCCAGGGAGAGCTCCTAGGTCACAGAGGCCCTCCCACCGGGAGCCCACAGTCCTTCCATCCGTCTTCTGTGGAATCCTACTTTGTGCGGGGCCCTGGAAGTATATTGATGGGAGAGACAAAATGATCATGTCCACAAGAACACACACTCTAGTGGGTTCCAATGGGAGTGATCTGGAGGTCAGATTTTCTGGCTGCCTATTTCCCTAATTATGTGACTTCAACATGTCCCAGAGAGAAACACCTGGGAGAAACCAACCCCAGGAAAACTACTGTACCTGAGCCTTCAACATGGCCGTGGCCAGCAGCCCTCATCTCTGGTGCGGCTGTCATTGCCGAGGTCTCAGTAGTTGGGCTCCGTGTTCTACAAGGTAACAGCCGTAGCCAGCAGATGTCTGTGGTCTGCAGAGCTTGGCTTTCCCGCCCCCTCTCTCCAGAAGAAGTCCCTGTAGCACGTAGGACTTTCATCCCTTCCATCCAGTCCCTTTCCTCTTCATCCCTCAGAGCTTCTGCCCCATCACAGCACAAGCTGGTGGGAACAGTCAGTGATTTATTGGCTCGTGCCACAAAGCAGTGGGGCTCTGAGCTGCTGCTGGTCCTGGGGAGACGCCCGGGGCTGGAGTCAGGACGCCTGGGTTGCAGTCTCTCCTGTCGCTAAGCCACAGGCACATTGCTCCAGGGTCCCCATGTGTAAGAGGGAGGTGGTGACGCACACCTGTCTCCCTCATACACAGGGTGATTGAGAGGCGACTGGCAGGGTGGTGCTGGGCTGTGCAGACCCAAGGGCAGGAGGCCCAGAGCCCCCTCCCAAGCCTGGACAGATAATTTCAGATCTGATTCAATAGTTCATATCTGATGGTGGATTACTCTCTTATCCTGTGAAAGGCACAAAGCCTTGACCTGGAGCAGTTCAGGGCCCACTTCAGAAGTGACCATGGGGAACAGCAGCTCATGGGGGATGTTGGGCAAGGATGGGAACGTTGAGTGGGTGGAGTGCTGGGCTCCTGGCTTCTGTTTTATCAGAGTAACCGTATCTTGGAGCCCCTCTGTTTGGATTCAAGTCCTGACTCAGCCAGCCTCTTACCAGATGATCTTGGGCAATTCCTCTCTGCCTCGGTTTCCTAATTTGTACAGTGGGGACAAAAAGGTGCCTACATTATACGATTGTCTTGAGGATTAAAGTAATATATGACAAGCATATAACACAGGGTTTGGCACATAGTAAATGCTCAATAAATGCTGGCTGTTATCTTTTCTATATCGGGGCAGCTGGGCAGCCGTGTATAATTTAATTTGAAAAATAAGTATGGTATTAGAGGAAAGTAGTTTGGGAACCAGCGATCTGTGGGGAATACAGTATCGATGGTTTGCCTTCCTGCTTCAGTAAAGGTCAAAGGCAGCTGGCCCTGAGCAGGAGCAGCCCTCTTGCCGTCCTCCAAACAAAGGCATGGGCAGCATGGGTGTGCTGGCTCTGGACCTGGAGGCCACTCCAGGAATCAGGGGTCTGGTCTTCCATTTTCTGTGGTTTTACACTCCTGGGCTCTTGCTGTTCAGTTCTGCCTGTGGTTCCTGGAGGAATGCAGGGAGAGTGATAAGAGCCTGGGCACTGGGTCAAGTTCGGGATTCCTGTGGTTGCTGTCCCGTGGGCCTCAAGCATTGTGTGTGATACATGCAGGCTACTCAGCCAAACAGGGGTCCACCCCCAGCCTACTGTACTAGCTGATTCCACTGCTAACGTGCCACCCGTCTCTGCCTGCCAGCAGCCAGCAGGCTGCCTGTCTATTAATACCAAGGGGACAGAGCATCAGTTACCTGCTGTCCATTTTCTAATTTCTGGGAATCCAGCATCAAATACTCAATGATTAACTGAAAGTCTACAGGGGGCTCAGGTCTGGCTCCCAGGGCACAAGGGGAGGAGCAGACACGTCCTCGGCCTCTAAGAGCTTGTAGTTTAGCTGAGGAAGGAGGCAGCCCCTCAGACCACTTCAGGGCTGAGCTGGAGTGTGGTGGAGGCATCACAGGAGCAGTGGGACAGCCCTGTCCTTTTACCTGGACCCCCCTCAAGATACCCAGGAGGGGCACCCCTTTCCCTGGGCAGAGTTTAGGGGTACACTGCCTTCTGTGGTTGACTATTTTCTTTGTTTCCAGTGCAGCCCAATCCCTGCAGAGTGACACAATCTCCCTATAATAACTCTGTGTCCTGTCTTCAACCAGGTTAGGGTAGTGTCCTGCTGGTCCGGAAACCTCCCTCTTTGCAGTGACTTTGCATATTTCTATTGTGGACTGTCATGTACTGATTTCACATTGTAACTCCCAGGGGACAGTCCTTGTTCTTGATTTCCAAGTTCTTAGGGCCACTCCTCATTTTTGTGGTCATAGACCACCTATAGTTTCTTTCTTGTAGCGGGGGCGCCTCAAACGCGGATGTCTGTGAGGGCCAGGCCGGTAACATGTGAGTGAGTGGAGCCGTGTGAGAGTGATGGCTGTAGGCCGTGGGGAGACATTAGGGAGCATTGGGGTCTGTGGAGAACTGGTGATCACGTGCCCTGTCTGAAGGGCTCAGCCCTGCTTAGCTCTAGCTGACGCTTGTAATGTTGGGAGGCAGGCCAATATTGCTGGATCTCACAGTCTTTCAAGAAAATCAGAAATGTGGATTTTTACGTGAAATCTTTTGGTTTATAAAATTGGCTTGAATATTTAAAAAATACCGGACAGACCAAATGAAATACACTGTGGTCCTGACATGGCCCCTAATGAGCATTTGCAGTCTCTGCTTTGTGGTTTTGCTTCTGTGTGGGAAGAGTTGGTCATCCCAGGTGGCAGGGGACAGAGGCTGAAGGGCCCAGTGAGCAGTTTCTGTGGGTGTTCTGAGGGACAGGGTCACTATGAGCTGGGGTAGTCAGGGTGGCGTCCAGAGGTGGGCTTGATCGAGGGGTCCTGGAGGATGAGGAGGGGAGAGGGAAGGGATGCAGTTCTCGGAGCCAGCTCTGTCTTCCCAGCCGTGAGACAGGCCCGCAGGGTCACAGCCCCCCAAGGGACAGGCTTCCGAGACCCTCGCCAGTGTCTCTGAAACCGCTTGGTACTGTCACTGCTCCAGCTGGGTTGGTTCAGGAAGCTGTTGCCAGGAGGGAGCAAGGTGACTGGGGACCCTGGTTACCCCAAGAGAGACACTGGAGGGAGAGTGTCACCTGAGAAGGAAGGCCTGGGTGCTGGGCCACCGGGCTTGGAGGAGCTTTGTGGCCTTCACCTGAGGTGCCCTCCCAGGTGCATCGCCGGGTTCAGAGCAGGACACCTCTGGGCTCTGTTCCCGGCATTCTCCGAGTGAGTTTCCACTCTTTGTCCGTCAACTCAGAAGCTTTTGAAGGCTGATGGCGGGGCCCACATGCTCCACTTCTCATGCGTTTTCACTTAATCCTCCCAACATTTTATGAGATGGTACTTTTATCATCAGACTACTTTAAAGATGAGGAAACGGGCTGCCCAAGGTTACAGAGCTTGGTTTAGCCAGCATTGGAACCCAGAATCATCATGTTTCCCTATCTTAGGAGTAGGAGGCAGGGAGGAAGCCACCTGACTCCAGCCAAGGATGGGGCTGGCCAGCCAGTGACCCTGAGGCCTGTGACTTCCTTGCCCCCTCGAGCCTGTGGGGCACGACATACAGCAGGTGCTCAGTACCTGTTGAGGTAAATTGCCTTAAGGAAGCTCTAGAATGCGGTGGGAAGAAGTGGGAGTCTTGGTTCTGGGACCAGGTGACCCTGGAGGCTGGTGGAGCGGGGGATGGGACAGGTCCACCCACCCCCAGCACCCTTGGCTGTAATGTTCTAAGAGCTGGGAGGGGGCTGGAGGGGAGCCTGGGCCCAGCAACAGTGGGCAGAGGAGCTGGGGAGGCCCACTCTCGGTGAAGGAGCACGCTGGACTGGGTGTGAGGGGTCTGGGGAGCCGGAGGCCCGCCTGCCGTCAGGGCTTGGGACGGTGAGAGGTATCGGATGAAGCGGGGCCCCCAAAGACCATGAAGTCTTGTCAAGACAAGATAAAAACCCATAAAAAATTCAAGATCAGGATAAGAGTTGGGTGACAGCGCAAGGGGGGTGTGTGAAGGTGTCAGGAAGCAGCCTGTGCTCAGCCAAGGGAGTGGTTGGGGAGTCTGGACCTGGAGCCCGGTGGAGGCTCCTGTTGACCGCGGGGGCTGGAGTGGAGGGCAGATATGGACGGCAGGAAGGTCCAGGGATAATGCAGGGGCTGGACCTCAAGAGCCCACCCTGGATGCCCTTCTGCCCATTGGTCCGGGCTCGTCTGCTGGTGCGGAGGCCTCTGCAGGGTCGGGGGAGTGACTGTTTCAGGATATTTTCTCCAGAGGAAGTCCCAGTCGGGAGACTGGATTCTGATAGGGTGTGTCCTGTGCATGGACTGCTATGGGTGCACCCGCTCCCTCTCCCCACGACCCCCTTCTCAGGTGCCTCTCCAGGTGCTACCACGGTGGGCATGCTGAGGAGAGAAGGGTTCACAGCGTCTCTCCTGTCTTCTTGGCTCACAGTGGCCTGAGCCCTCACTGTGAAAACCAGTCCTGCTCCCCAGTTACTCCTAGAGGCTGCTCTGGGGAGAGAGCGGCAAGGCCCCGGGCCCATTGGTCTCTCCGTGGAAACTCTGAAAGATCCACAGGGCTTGGCCCAGGGCCCTGCATGGAGTGAGGGTTCAATAGGGTGTGAAAATGATGCAATGATTTGGGGGCTGTCTGTTATTTAGGAATAACTGTCTGATGTTAATGATTGTAACCCAGATCTGCACTTGGGGTCCAAAGACGTTGGCAGTCACTGGGGGAGGGGAGAGGTGACTCAGCTCAGCAGGGGGACTCTGGGGATGGCAGACTCTCAGGGGCTTGGGGACCTGCATTACAGGTGGGCTCTATCCATAGGCATCCGAGTGGCTCCCAGCAGGCCCTCCTCTTCTCTGGGCTCCAGTGTCCTCATCTGCTCAGTAAAGGGGCTGGATTCTCTAAGATCCACTGAGGTCACGAAGCTTAGATTTCAGAAGCCCCTCCAACTTGTTGAGAGCATTTGGGTATGTCTGGACCCACAGCTCGGCCCTGTGGGACTCTAAGCAAGTGCTGTTATGTGTTCCTGGTGCCGAGAGCCCAGGGTGGAGGTGGGTGATCCCAGGGTCCACAAATAAATATTAATTCAGCCTGTCGAGGTCCTGCCTGGCCCTAAGTGGGCCATGAGAGAAACTGCCCCTCCCCCAGGGAGCTGGCCAGCAGGCCAGAGGATCAGGATGGAGAATCCAGCCATTTTCCAACCAGGGTAGAAGAGCTGAATAATGGATAGAAGGGATGTGACAGGTTTTCTAGATCTTGGCTATTCCAAGCCAGGTCCTCTGACCAGCAGCAACATCACCAGCTGGGAGCTTGTTAGAAATGCAGCCTCTCAGGCCCCACCTGGGATCCACTGAATCCGAATCTGCATTTTAACAAGATTGCCTGTGATCGCCGCACACAGGAAAGTTTGGGAAGCGCTGCTCTGGCCCACTTTTCATAAACTCTTTTGACCACGCCTCACAGAAAGAAATACATTTCCATGGTGTATTTAGATGAGACAAAAGTTCCATGGAACAATAGTTCCACTTACAATGTGTGTTACTCACTGGAATTTTCAACTTAGTTGTATAATTTTAATGCTGAGATCATGAGTTTGCCTTACACTAAGTTTATTTTGCAGCCGCTAAACCGCCGAGACCTGCAGTTTGAAAAACACCGCCCTAGCTAACCCCCATCTGATGTTTGAGTAACAAAGGGTTACACCGGTGTCAGACATGTAGAGGACACCTGGTGTCCTGACTCCTGAGACGGTAAACGATGCTGATTTGTGAGGTCGCCTCCAGCTCTGAGTGTTTCTAAACTTTTCTACTTCTGGTGCTTGGGGGCCTGAGCCCCTGTACACAGAGGCCTCCCCTGAATCCCCCTGCTTTCTTTGGTGAACACCAGCATGGCCCAGAGTCCCCAGGCCAGCACTGACACGAGTGGCCGAGCCTGAGGGCTGCAGGTTGGGGTGAAAGGCATTCTGCAGGAGGTGAGGCATGAGCCAAACTCAGAGGGGTAGGTTGGCTGCAGGACGTTGTGAAGGGGGCTCCCATGGCTTCCTCAGGGAGGGCTGTGGGTGTCCTCCTCCCCTGGCAGCTGGCCTCTCTCCTCCCACACTCGAAGTGGGAGGCCTGGCCCTGCCCTGCCCTGCCCTGGGGGCTGCCTGACACAAAGGAGAGAGCCCTCCTGCAGGCTCTGGGTGTAGGTGGCAGTTGCCAGCACTGTGTTGGCGAGGGAAGGGGAGAAGGGCAGGCCTTGTGTGTAACAGGGTCACCAGGAGCGACTGCTGGAGGGGGTCCGGGCTGGGGGAGCGAGGCCGTGCTGGTGGAGACGTGGTGGGTGGATGCGATTCAGCACCAGGGGAGCGGCGCTGACTGGCGGGGCCCTGCCGCCCACCTACAGCTCAGATGTGCCTGTATCCATCTGCGGAGTTGCTGTCCTGCTGGGCTGGATGGACAGACCCATGAGTCCCCAGGCCACTGAGCTCAGGAGCCCAGAGCGAGCCCCCTACTGCACTGCACAGCTCCCCGCAGCCGGCCTGCGGGCCAGGTGGCCGGGCCCCTTATGGAACGCCGAAAAATGAGCCCTGGGCTTCCTCTCTGAGGTCCCAGCTGAGCTGTGTGCTGAGGGCCTGCGGGGAAAGGGTCCGAGGAAGGGTGAGGGGCGCGGGGCTGCCCTTTCAGGGCCCGGAATGACGGATTCCCCAGGGAAGAGCTAGCAGGCAGCGAAACAGAAGAGTCTCATCTGGTTGGCAGGTCATGGAATTGGTCCTGCGGATTGGGGGAGGAGGTGATGCCTCTAACGCCTGGCTGTTCTTAAAGGGATTGGCTAAATTTACAGCTGCTAATGCCTTTTGTCACTGGGCGGGCGGGAAAGGATGCTGAGAGGGCTGGGACGGTTCCAGCTTCTTGTCTCTGGGCCCTACCTTTTCCTCCAGACCCCTGGCCCCTGATGTAGCGCTGTGAGCCCCACGAAGGATGAAAGGCGGGCAGGCCCAGAGGATGGGGGGAGTGAGATTCCTGACCTCGGGCAGAGCCCACCGTGTCAGCTGAAGCACCTTTGCTGAGTGCTGGTTTCCCAAGGAAGCCACATCGCTCTGCAGCCTCAGCCCCTCTGTGCCCCTCCTTCCGCTGTGCCCACCCAGGCCCCGCCCTCCCGCCTGCAGGCTCTGGGCTGCCCGCCCTTTACAGCAAAGTGCGGCCTCAGCGCTTCTCCCACTCCTGCTGTCTGCCTTTTTGTTCCTCGGCATCCATCACCTGGCAGGGAATGGGGGCAGGGCGGGGCGAGGAGGGGAGCCAGGAAGGCTGCAGGGCGTGTTCCTGGGATCTGGACTCAGCTCTGCATGCTGCGTCCTGGATGGCTGCAGCCGGGGGAGGTGTCTCTTCTCCTCTTCCACCGTCTCCTCTCTTCCTCCTCTGGTCCCATCCCCCTTATCACTTTCACTGATCATTAAAACATAAGCTTCTCTTGCTGGCTCTCAGCTTAGCCAGCAGCCCAGCTGTTTGGGGGTTTCCCATCCTGATCTTACTGTGAATGAGAAACGGAGCCAGGAGGAGACCCCAAAGCACAGGCAGGAAGGGAGCAGAACAAGTCCTGGAGGAAAGCATCCCTTTATTTCCCTGTGTCTCCACCAGCCTGAAAGTTTACTCTGTGCCTCCTCACTCTTTTTACCTTAAAAATGCGGTGGAACTTCTAAACTTATACCCCAAAGAATTGCAAACAGAGACTCAAACAGATACTTGTACACCCATGTTCATAGCAGCATTAATCACAGTAGCCAAAGGTGGGAACAACCCGAATGTCCACTGATGGATGAATGGATAAACAAAATGTAGTTCATACATACAGTATATTATTGTAACACAGTGTATTATTCAGCCGTAAAAAGGTGTGAAATTGTGACACATTCTACAACATGCATGAATCTTGAAAACATTATAAGTGAAATAAGCCAATCACAAAAGGGTAGATATTGTATGATGCCACCAAAATGAGGTACGTCGAAGAGCCAAATTCAGAAGAGACAGAAAATAGAGTGGTTGCCAGGGGCTGCGATGGGGGATGGGGAGTTGTTTGATGGGCGCAGCGTTTCTGTTTGGAATGATGAAAACGTTCTGGAAATGATAGCGATGATGCTCACACAACACTGTGAATGTGCTTAACGCTACTGAGTTGTACACTTGAAAATGGTTACAATGGTACATTTTGTGTCATATGTATTTTACCCCTATAGAAACTGGGGGATTGAGTGCCTGGCTGATAGCCAAGGAGATGGATAATGTAGCTGCACTCCCTCTCTCCCTCCTCCCTCTTCTCTGCTAAAGAGATAGAGCTTGGGTCTCTTCTACTAAAGGAGGGACCTGAACCCTGGTTGGGGCTCATTCTAGAATGTAGAAATGAGCCTAAGAACAGGAGTCCCTGAGGAGAGTAACATAGAAGGAGGGAGAGCTGGCAAAGGGGCATCATGGATCTGGTCACCACTGTGGGCAGCTGGGCCCAATCCACTGGGACCCGCTGAGGGACCATGAGGAAGCCGCCTCAATTGTTATCTCAGAGACCAAGAGGGAGTGTTTGTCCCCGTCCAGGGCTGCCCCAGGGGTTGTTAGCTCCTCCCACTTCTAGGATGCAGGGACCAGGCGCCAGGTGGGCTCCTGCAGATACTGCTGGTGTGTGTCAGAGGAGCCCTGGGCCGAAGGCGCTTAGGGCAGCGGAGGGGAGGTGCTGTCAGGCTACATGTGTGAATCTGACTGGGCAGCAGTGACTGCAGCAGGAGGGGGCCTCCAAGGCAAGTGACCAGTGTGGGACATGCTCCTTTTCCCTCTGGGCACCGAAGTTCTTCAGGGTGGGAATGTGTCTCAATGCCTGTCTCTTTCCTCAGTGAGCCAGTGAGGGGTGGTTTCTGCCCCCGGGCTCCCTGACAGGACGGTGGTGTGGCCCCGTGACAGACACGCAAGAGCCTGGGAGGGGCCAGCAGAGCAGGACAGAGGCTGCTGCTGCAGGCCGAGCCTCCTGGAAACGCTCCTGTCTAGTTCCTACAGAAGCCAGCCCTCTGCCTGTACCTGTGACGTGTGCCAGAATCCTGTGATAAGATCTTAAGTCTTCGAGGAATAATAGGCGCGGCGTTAGATACTGGCTTTTTTCTGCAGGCGGCTCCTTTTCAGCCCTCTCTGGACACCAGCCTTAACATCCCATCCCCCTGAGGCCGTCCGTCTGCCCAGGATCCCACACTGAGCTAGGCACGGGGCCCAGCTCTGTAGAGCCTGCAGCCCAGTGGGGGTTAAGACGCGCGCACGCGCACACACACACACACACACACACACACACACACACACAGCACTTGAGGGATTCCCTGGGCTTTCAAAGGGCAGTGGGGAAAGGCGAAGTGGGAGATGTCCTGAGGGCCTGAGCAGGCTGCCAGGAGGTGGGATGAAGAGGCAATGGGGAGTCACTGGACCTGGAGCTCTGCCGTGAGAACTTGGGCAAGTTACTTAACCTCTCTGAAACTCAGTTTTCTCTCCTAAGGAGTATAGTTATATCGATTACACAGAGTCATGGTGAGGGGTACGTGGACGAAGGCATACGGAGCGCTGAGAAGAGTGCCTGGCCCATGATACACGCTCAGTACACATTAGCCTTTCCTGCTATTAGGGGTTGCCGTATCCATGCCCCTAGGCCGAGGCTGGGTGAATCCTTTGCCCACTGGCCGCTATTAAAGCTAATTGCCCGTTGGGCTAATTACCTGTTGGCTCTAAGGTTCTAGCACTCCATGAGTGTTAGGACTCCGAGATTTGGCAGGTGGAGGGAAGGGGAAAGTGACTCTGGGTGAGGGACATAGTGTGAGCAAAAGCACAGAGAAGTAAAAGCATCATGTGTTAGTGGTTTATTGCCATGTAACAAATTACTACAAGCTTAGTGGCTTTAAACGATGCCCGTTTATCGTCTCACAGTTCTGGAAGTCGGAAGTCCTGCTCGGTATAGCAGGAGGCTGAAATCAAGGTGTCGGCCAGGCTGAGTTCTGGTCTGGAGGCTCTGGGGGACGAAACCTGACCCCAAGCTCATTGGTTGTTGGAGAATTTACTTCCTGTAGTTGTAGGACGGAAGCACCTTTCCCTGGTGGGTCGTTGACCAGGCATTGCTCTCAACCTCTAGAGGCCACCCGTGATCCTTGCCCACGCCCCTCCTTCTTCAGGCCAGCAACGCTGTCTCTACCTCCAGCCCCGGATTTAGGGGGCTCATGTGATTGGATCAGGCCCTACTGAATACTCTTCCTCTCTTCAAGTCTGCTGATTTGGAGTTTAATTATATTTGCAAAATCCCTTCCCAGGAGTTCCTAGATTAATGTTTGATTGAGTAGCTGGGGGAAGATGTACACTCAGGACCCTCTTAGGGGGTCTACCTGCCACACACGGCTTGTACCTGGGACAAGGAGCAGAGTGGCCAGGGGGCTGGAGGGAAGCACAGGCAGCCATCGGAGCAGGTGGATGTTGGTGGTGGGAGGGATGTAAGGCCACTGTAGGCCTTGAATGGCAGGTGCAGGAAGGGGTGTTGGACATCCCCACCCCTACCCCCTCCTGTGGCCCTGCACCACTAGGCATGCTTATTTCAATCTGAACAAACTACCTGCACACTCACTGCCACCCAGGCCTCCACACCTGGCTTCCCTCACCCAAGCCTGAAACCTCAGACTCCTCCCTCTGGGGCAGGGGGACAAATCCATGAGCCCTAAGGCCACTGAACTCAGGAGCCCAGCGCACACCCGCTACAGCTGGCCTGGGGTCCAAGGGAGGCTGGGTCTCATGCAGCAGCCGAAAGCCAAAACCTGAGTCAGGAAACCAGCTGGAGAATGTGTGTCTCCCCAGGGAGTTCTTCCTCCCCCATGGTCCACACAGACTCTGGGGAGCCTGGCGAGGGTGTGAGGGAGTCAGCATTCACAGTCTCAGCAGCATTTCTGGAACCCAGCAGGCCATTCCTTGGCGCTGTTTTGGATTCATTACCGTTAAAAATGCAACAAGCCCTTAATTATTGGTGAATAACTGTGTCCTAAAAAAGCTCTCAGTAATCCGAGGTTTTGAAATGCAAGTGTTCCTTTGAAAATACTGGGATGTTGCCTTTATTATCCACAGTACTGTTCTAGGCGCCCGCAGCCCTTTGTGGTCTCAGAGCCCCGTGCATACGTTACGTGGGTCTTTGTGTATCTAATGGTGGTGGTTGGGTAGAAGACTGTTGTACTAGTTCTGATGGTGAAGCCATGTGCAGCCTCTGCTTCCTCTGCTGAACGGGCTTCCCTGTGGAGAGCACTGATTTCCAGACAATGGAAGGGACACCAGACAAGCTTTGAAGCCCTTTCCCATCAGGCCTAGAGCCTGTCCAGGGGAAGGGGGAGGGTCCCTGGTGGGAAGGGACCTAGTGGTGAGAATGGTTCTAGCTTTCCCAACTTCTAGGTGGATTGCGGGGGAGCTTTGGGAGCAAGCGTGGACAGTGGAGGTGTCCCTGCAGGCCTGGGCCCCTGCAGCGGCTGGGTTAACCCGGTCTAGTTGGGGAGGGACAGCAGTTCTATTGGTGGACTTTAACAGCTATCCCTGGAACGATGGTCACATTATGCCAGGCCCCCCAGGGAGAGGGCCTGAGGGCTGAAGAGGGAGTCATTCTCCTACAGAGGACCATGGCTGGGCCACACCCTCCCAGGCAACCCACCTTGCCTTTCACATTGTATCATTAAAAGCCAGTCACGTCCTTACAGACTGAGTGTAGCGTGTGTCCCAGTAGATGCACCATTAACAGGGCTGCAAGATCATGTTAAGGCCTACAGTCTTCACCTAATTTAGGGATAGCCTGGCGTCCAAAGAGAAAACGTCTCTTTAGAAGGAGGTATTTCTTAGAGGCCCAGGCCCCTTAGAGGGTTTGTGTCTGGGGACCCCTGTACATCTCAATGCTGGGGTCAGGGACGTAGAAGCCTGTGGTCTGTTTTATTCTACTTTGTGGTGGATTTTGTTAACTCCAAGTTGGGAAGTAGGGTTGAACTTGCAGACTGGGTCCATATTCCGCTTTTTCCTGGGTGGTAAGGTCTGGGTATGGACTAACGCTCAACATTGCATGAGTTACTGTGTTGGCCGATTAGGCAAATTACCTGCCTTCTCTGGGCCTGAGTCTCCTTCCCCACGCAGGAGGGATCACAGCATCCTCCTCACACTAAAGGCGAGCTGGCACCCCACTGACTTCTCAGGATGTTGGGAGACCAAGACGGCAGGCTGGATGAGGGAATGCTTCCGGGCGGGGGAGGATTTCTCAAGTGGGGTCATCA
Organism: Eubalaena glacialis; assembly: GCF_028564815.1. Classification (NCBI taxonomy): domain Eukaryota; kingdom Metazoa; phylum Chordata; class Mammalia; order Artiodactyla; family Balaenidae; genus Eubalaena; species Eubalaena glacialis. Next base: position 26,250,451 of record NC_083730.1, on the reverse strand, counting down.
TCTCTGCCTCCAGCTGTGTCTCACAGAGCCCATCTGTTCTCTGTATCCCGCAGCCCAGGCCCCTGAGCGGGAGGGATGGAGAACTCCTCAGCAGCATCGGCCTCCTCCGAGGCCGGGAGCAGCCGCTCCCAGGAGATCGAGGAGCTTGAGCGGTTCATCGACAGCTACGTGCTTGAGTACCAGGTGCAGGGGCTGCTGGCCGACAAGACGGAGGGGGACGGCGAGAGTGAGAAGACGCAGTCCCACATCTCCCAGGTGAGCACTGCCCGGGAGGGGTCAGGGCCTGGGCAGGTACGGGGCCTCGGCAAGCTCGAAGTGGGGTAATAAGGGTAAGGGACCCTAATTTCAGGCAGCATCTGATGGCCTGGCCCTAGGTTGCCAAGGTGTGGATGGCCCCACCCAGCAGAGCGTGGGATCCAGGCAGGAAACCCCTGGCTGTGTGCTCCCAGCCCCTCTGACCCACCTCTACCCCGTCCTATCCCGCTGGGCAGCTGCAGCCCAGCCAGACTCACCGTTCATGGAACACTCGTTTACTGAGCCCCTGCTGTGTGCTAGGCACTGCTGCCTGTTCTTCACAAGCTCATGTTCTAAAAGAGATCTGGCGGTTGTAGCTTATCCGAAAGGCACACAATCAAAAGTCTATCACTCGTGAATATTTCCTCTGATGTCGAATACAGGCCGTTTTTGGCGCCAAAGAATCGAGTCTCTCAGGCGGTTATCCTGGGCCCTGTGTGCCAGACCTCGTTACACACATGAAACCTTCAGACCAGACTCTCAGGTTGGCCTCCCTGCTCCTGGTCAGTCTGTGGCAGCCCTGATCTTGGGTAGAAGGTGAACTCGGCTGAAAGACTGTGGGTCGAGATTTGGAGGTTTTGAGTTGTCTTGAGTAGAATGTGAACCATTAAGGGAAGTGACCATGTCACGTGCATCTTTGCTGAACATGGTAAATTCTCAGTAGATATTTGTTCAAGAGTTGGTTCCAGATTTGCTACTAGCTGCCTGTGTGACCTCAGGCAAACCCCTCAACTTCTCTGAGGCTTGGCTTTCTTATCTGGTGAGTGGGGATGATCCCGCTGCCTCAGGAATGTTGGAAGGTCAAAGGTGATAAGAGGCTCCAAAACTACAGAGGGGCAGAGTGTTGTCTGCACCCAGAGGCTCGGGAGGGTCTCTTCTGCTCAGGGTCTGGGGCCCAGTGTCCACCTCTTGTACTTGTCCCCCTCAAGCCTGGGGCTCCTCTGTCAAGTAGAGAAGTTGACATGGGTGCCCTGCTTTGGAGAAAAGCCAAGTGCAACTGGCTGGCTCGCTATCTGGGTGGGCAGAAGTTCCAGACCCTCCAGCTTTTTAGCCAGAATGAACCTGTGGCTTTCCTGGAACTCAGGACCAGGAGTGGACCTGGGAAATTGTGAAGCCTTGCTGGTCCACACCTTATCCCCACTGGAGGGTAGGGAAGGCAAGATCTGCCCTGAGAAAGAAATCGATGCTTTCCTTGGCATCCTTGAAGTTCTAAAATCACAGGTAGTGTGAGCCTGTAATCTGTTCAGTATTCATTCTACAAGTGTGTATTGAGCACCTGCTCTGTGTCTGGCACTGTCCTAGGACTGGGTACCTGGGAGTGAGTGAAAGAGATGAAAAGCTCAGCCCTCGTGGAACTTACCCCAGTGGTGGATGGCAACTGCTGTGGGGAAAAATAAATCAGGAAAATGGAGTGGGGAGTGATGAGGGTCAGGAGGGGTTTGCAATTTTAAATGGGATGTCAAGGAAGATGTCACTGAAGGAGGTGGAGAGGTAAACTTGCAGATGTCTGGGGAAGGGGCAGTCCAGGCAGAGGGGACAGCACGTGCAAAGGCCTGAGCTGGCAGAGTTATTCCAGGGGCAGCAGGGAGGCCGGTGTGGCTGGAGCAGAGAGAGAAAGAGGGAGAGCAGAGGAGATGCTTCAACGAGGCAGTGGGGTCAGGTAGACCAGATGTACAAGGGCTGAGTCCTGGGGTCTGCCTACATTTAGAAAGCAGGGATGTGAGGGGGACCAGCAAAAGAGACCAAGAGGGGTTGGCAGTGAGGCAGGAGGAAATTCAGGTGAGAGTTGGGTGCTGGAAGCCCTGGGGAGGATGTGTTTCGAGGGTGTGAGGGGTGGGCTGGCGGCTGCTGCAGGGCATTTGGGAGGAGGAGTGAGAATAACCTAAAGGAGCCACTGGGGCCGTTGGCGACCCTGATGGGAGGGGTGACGGTCCAGTGGTGGGGGTGAAGGTCAAGGAGATGGGTTTGAGATGGGAGGATAATGCAGTGCAGGTCCTCCCTGTGTTACAGGAGTTTCGCTCTAAAGGGGAGAGGCATGTGTCTCTGGGGCAAAGCGAGGTCACAACGGGAGCATTAACAATGAGCTGTGCATTGATGGGAGTGGTCCAGGGCAGAGGGGCCGCTTGCTGGAGCAATGGCCTTGAGTAGGTGAGAGGGCTTGGCCTTGGCTCGGGCCCTGTGGACGGGTGCGTGGGGCTAGCCTGACGTGTGCTGCCTGCCTCCCCCACTGAGTGGACTCTGGTGGCCTCCAGCAGGGCATCCCTCAAAATTTCCTTCAGGTGAAATGGGCTCTTACGGGACGAGGGTCCCAGGAAGCTGTGAAGCTTCACCCCAGAGGAATGTTTTGTGAGTGACAGGATTTCTGTTCCCAGAGCAGCCATCGGGGAGAATTTTGGAAGGAGGGGTCCTCCCAGCGCCTCTGAGCTCCCTGTGGGGACAGCTGAGCTTTCAGGATGTAGAGCAGATAGAGAAGTGTCCTCAATCTGGGCCCTGCACTCCCGGCTCCTGCTCCTGGGATAGGTTGGACCTAACCACGCTTGGATGTCCACATCTGGGTGGGCTGTTAAACAGATGTTGGCTTGAGGCAGAGTGTGGAAAACACTTGTACCATCTAGATGCATTCCTTAAACTTTCTGTATTCCCTGAGGTTTCCTAGGAGAATGCGAACACCTGGCAGGATCCCAGAACCCGCCTGTGTGCAGGTGGCCGAGGGGGACATGTTTCAATCCTGCTCCCACCAACTACCCCCCAACCCAAATACAGCTGGGGTCCAGACTCCAGGGGAGGGGGCAGCTGTGGCAACTCTAAGCAAGGCCAGGGTTAGATGTGTTATTATAACACACTTTTTAAAAAAAATACAATCTCTATTGACACAGCTTTACAGGAAATCTTTCTGCTAAAGCACATTTGCTTGTTTTTATTTAATCTGATGACAATTTTAAATGGAAACCAAAGACAAAAACAAAAATAAAAAACCTCAGAGAATGTCCTGGGCTGCCTGTCTGTGGTGGTGTTTTGATGTTTCTGGGAGAGAAAATTGTTAAGAATCTTGGAAACCTTGAGAAAACTTGAGGGAGTGGAGAAGAATGTTGCTTTTCAGTGGGTGAGGTCATTTTTTAGGATCTGAGAGATGGCAGTTGACACTCAGGAAGAAAATACCTCATGATACTTGTAAAGCTGTGTTCTCCCCCACCCCTCCCCCATCAATAATAACTAGGAAGAAAAATGGATGGATGGATGGATGGATGGATGGATGGATGGATGGATGGATGGATGGGAGAGAGAGAGAGAAGAAACAGAGAGAGACAGAAAAGTGTCCTTTTTTTCCTACATGAGTAACAAAGAGAATGTATGTTCTAAGTTTCCCAACTTGTTTGGGTACCGATTTAAAATTATACCCTCACCCACACCCACACATTTCAGAAGTGCCTGTCCTCCAATGGGTTCCAAGTCCCCAGAGGCACATCCTGAGAGTTGTCCTCACTCTGTCCTTGGGAGGAGGGGGATTATAGCCCTATTCTGCAGGAGAAAAGACTGAGACACAGAGATGGAAAATGGCCAAACCCCACTGCTTGGTGGTGGCTGAGCAGAGCCCTGGTGCCCACCCCTTCCCCACCTACTTTTGGTTCCATGTTCGGCACAGGCTGTGACTAACAGGCTGTTGGGAAGTTAGTATATTTTCCCCCCTGTGGAATGAGAATTAGGATTCCAAATCTCATTGACCATTAACCTTTTGTGGAAGAGATTGGGATGTTATAAGTGGGGAAGTTTGGCACTTCTGATGTTAGTGGATGGTTTTGTGGATCATCAGCGAGCTTTAACGCAGTGTTCACAACTCTGGCTGCACTTTGGAATTGCTCTGGAGCTTGGACAGATCCCACCCCAGAGTTGAGTGGAATGGGGAGGGGCCTGGGCATTGGCATCTCATCAGCCCCCACGTGACTCTGATGTTCTGCTCAGGTTGACGACCACAGCCACAGGTGGACTTGTCTGACTGCCTTCCTACCCCTCCATGTCCAGCTGCCTTCCCTTGGAAGGGTAGAACGTAGGGCCGTTGTAAAGAGTGGATACATTTAATGAAAGCGTGTTTTACACTGAATTCTTGTTAGCAAGTCAAATGAAGAGCCAGTGAGGGTGAAGAGAACTTCCTGTAGTTCTTTTTGATGCTCTCAGGCACTTGGAAGTCCTGGGTTTTGTCTCATGCACAGAGACCTTACAGAGAGATGCGACCATGCAGATATGTAGGATGGATTCAGATTGGCATGATGTCGCTTTCTCACAATGCTTTTCCCTTCTCTTTCTCTTCACACTTTTCCTTACATCCTGCCTTCCCTGTTCACTGCTCCCTCATCCCTCTTTTATCCCATTCCCTCATTTCCTCCTGTCCTTTGAATCCTTTTTCCCTGTCATCTTTGCTCATAGGAGGAAGCGATCAATGGTGGACCACCTGTGAAAGGCTTAACAGAAGAAGTGAGTTTAAGGGGACCTGTGGGATGTGAATGTGGGGACTCATTCTTCTCCTTATTTAAAAAAATAATTTATTTTTAATTACACAAGTACTGTATGCATATAGTCTCATGGTACATAAGAATTCAAATGCTAATTAGTTACGTCCTCATTCCACTGTCTTACCCTACCTCCCATTGGAATGATGAGTTAACTTCCTCACCTTTTCAATGCTTTTACATGTGTGTGTGTGTGTGTATGTAAAATACGACTTACAGAAATAGATTATTTCAAAATCATATATCATAGCTGGTGAATATGTTGTTCAATAACTCACCTTTTTCCCATGGCTGTATGCCCTAGGGATTCCTCCAGGCTTGTACATCTGCTGTGTTCTGTTTAATGGCTGCACAATAGCCCATAGCATGGATGTCCCATTGTTTAACCATTTAGCTATTGCTGGGCATTTGGATTATTTCCAAACTTTCCCCTGGAAATAACAAGCTATTTCAGTGAATACTTCTGAACGTGCCTCCTCCTGCACATATAAAACTGTTTCTTTAGGTGGATGCTGAGAAGTAGAATCAATTTTAAGAGCTATTGCCAAATTGCTCTCCAAAACGCCTGTTGCATTATTCACAGGACCACCAGTGTATTGGGACAAATGGTCTTTTGTCACTTTAATTTGCATTTCCTCAATTTTTAGTGAGGTTGAGCACTTTTTAATCTGATTATCAGCCATTTTTTTAATAGGTTAAATTTTTATTTTACTTTTAAAGCAACAATTGGAAAAACAGAGACAATCAGAAAACAGAGAAAGAAACCCACCATAATTTTTTTAAAGGAAGAATTTTTCTTTCTTTTTTTAAAATGTTTTTAGCTCTTTATTTATTTTTTAAATTTTATTTATTTATTTTATTTATTTTTGGCTGCGTTGGGTCTTCATTGCTGTGCACGGGCTTTCTCTCTAGTTGTGGTGAGCGGGGGCTACTCTTTGTTGCGGTGTGTGGGCTTCTCACTGCCGTGGCTTCTCTCATTGCGGAGCACGGGCTCTAGGTGTACAGGCTCAGTAGTTGTGGCGTGCAGGCTCTAGAGCGCAGGCTCAGTAGTTGTGGCTCACAGGCTTAGTTGCTCCGCGGCATGTGGGATCTTCCCAGACCAGGGCTTGAGCCCATGTCCCCTGCATTGGCAGGCGGATTCTTAACCTCTGCGCCACCAGGGAAGTCCCCACCATAATTTTATGATAAAAACTAGTGTAATTTTTGTGTATTTTTTTTTCTTAATATACCTTTCAAGAGTTGAGCTTCTAACATACATGTCACTTTTAGCTTGCTCATTTATTTAGCATGGTTTCCTACACATTATTTGGTGGTTTTGGCATAAAGTATAATTGTTTAAACCTGCCAGTTACTGTTGGCTAAATAGTGAAATATAATTAGAGCTAAGAATGATTAATTCAGGCCCCGTTCTAGGCTCTGGGATAAAGTCATGAATAGAATGGACCATAATCCCTGTCCTCCTAGCTCTTACTTTCAGTTGGAGAAAGACAGGTGATAGACAAAGAAGAAAATAGATGTTAGAAGGTGATACACATGAAGGAGGCAAGAAGGGGTGGGGTGCTGGGCTGTCTGAAAGGCTTACTTAAGACTTTTGAGCAAAGATTTGAAGAAGGTGAGAGTTGAGGCCGCTTAGGAACCAGCCTTCCAGGCAGAGGGGATGTTGAGGGCACAGCTCTGGTGTGGGAGTGTACCCAACTTTGAGGAACAGCTTTGGGGCCAGTCTGGTGGGGAGCAAAGAGCCAGGTCTGTGGGGCCTCGTCGGTGAGACGCCGGGAGGTTTTGAGCAGAGGAGGGACATGGTATCACTGGTTAAATTGGACCACTCTGGGTGCTGTGTGGAGAATAAGCTACAGCAAGGGGCGGGGCAGAAAGGAAGCAGGGGGACCAGGAAGTCCTTGGTTGGTCAGGGTCACAGGTGATGGTGAATTGGAGCTGTGTGGCACTGTGGAGGTGGTGAGAAGTGGTCAGATTCTCATACTTTAAGGCACAGATAACATGATTTTCTAATGAATGACCTTGACAATAGCCTGAGCCTATAGAAGGACAGACTTTCCAGAAATGAGATGGAAGACCCTGGAAGAGCAGCACTGGAGGAACAAAGGTTCAGGTTTTGGATGTGAAAGGTTTAAGATAGTATTGGATGTCTTAGCAGAGATGTTGATCAAACAGTTAGATGTACAAAGTGGCATTCAGAGGAGGGGGATGACCTGGAGATTCACATTTGTAAATAGCAGCATGTGGGTGATTTTAAGCCCAAGGAGTGAGGGAGCTTAGACAAGAGGGTCAAAGATTGAGCTCTAAGGAGTTGGGGCCATGAGAAGGAGCTATCAAAGGACACGGAGGGGTGTCCACGTAACTCATTTACTCTACGTAACAATGCTATGAAGAAGATGCTGTTACTGTTGCCAGCATACATGGGAGGAAACAGAGGCACAGAGAGGTTGAATATGCTGCCTAAGGTCACACAGTGAGTATGTGGTCAGTGTGAGGTTTGAACCAGATGATCTTGCTCCAGGTGCCATATGCTTAACCTCTGCTATGGCAGTTTCTGTCATTATTACAGCTTGGGGGAAACAGTCTGAGGGAGGAAGAGACTTTCCCAAGGTGATAGAGTAAGAGATAGAGCAGGAATATGAACTCATATTCGCTGCTTCAAGAACTCAGGCTCCTAATCACTGCGTTAAGCTGCCTCCACAACAGGAAAGTTGTTTGGGTTTCTTGTTAGTTAGTTAGTTTGTTTGTCTTAAGATCGGAGCAAGAAGCCTTTCTCCCTCTTTCAAATCTCAGCCCTTGGGCAGCATCCCCTCCCCCTCACACACAAGGTTTTCCTGGAGTATCACTGTGGAGGAGAGTGTGAGCTGCCAGCCCGTCTCTGCTCCCACCTCCTCTCTTCCCCCTCTCCTGGTCAGTAAGCCCTTGTGCCAGCACAGAGGCAGCAGTCGAACAAGCGCCTGACTTTGAGAAGCTGCCATCTTTAGGCTGTCCCCATCTCCTCTCAGGCCTTTCACTGGGAAAAGAGGACGTTGGGTGAGAGCAGTGGTTCCCACTAGACCTTCGAATCGCCCCCCTGGGTGGCCCTGGCACCCCCTTGATTAAGAAGCCGTGGATAAGATGGCTTTTTAAATAATTTTTCACTTTGAAATAATTTCAGATGTACCTAAAAATTATAATAATAGGACAAAGAATTCCTGCATATCCTTCACCCAGATTCTCCAGTGTTAATATCTTACCACATTTATATTCTTTCTCTCGTCTCTCGATAGATAGATAGATCAATTGATCAATAGATTCTATATAGAGAGAGATTTTCCCTTTATCTCTAAACACTTCACTGTGTGTTTCCTAAGAGCAAGGACATTCTCTCTTTTTTTTTTTATGGTATTTTATTTTATTTTATTTATTTATTTATTTATTTATTTTTAACATCTTTATTGGAATATAATTGCTTTACAATGGTGTGTTAGTTTCTGCTTTATAACAAAGTGAATCAGCTGTCGACAGCTGAATGGATAAAGAAGATGTGGCACATATATACAATGGAATATTACTCCGCCATAAAAAGGACATTCTCTTATAATTACAGTATAGGAGATAAACATTGATACAGTACTATTATTTAATCTATAGACCTTTTATTTCACCAGTTTTCTCAATAGCAAAAGTTAAAAAAAAATTCTAAGTTCCTCAAAAAATTAAACATAGAATTACTATATGATCCAGCAATTCTACTTCTGGGTATATACCCAAAAGAACTGAAAGCAAGGGCTTGACCTGATACCTGTACAACATGTTCATAACAACATTATTCACAATAGCTGAAAGGTGGAAGCAACCCCAATGTCCATCAGTGGATGATTGGATGGACAAAATGTGGTCCATACATAGAGGAATATTATTGAGGCTTAAAATAAAGGAAATCCTGTCACGTGCTGCAACATGGATGAACCTTGAGGACTTTATGCCAAGAAAGATAACCAGACACAAAAGGACAAGTACTGTATGATCTCACTTCTATGAGGCATGTAGAAGAGTCAAATTCATAGAGAATGAAAGCAGAATGGTTGTTATCAGGGGCTTGGAGGAGGGGGGATGGGGAGTTAGTGTTTGAGGGGGACAGTTTCAGTTTGGGATGAAAAAGTGCTGGAGACGGATGGAGCTGGAGTGCTGGATGGTGGTGATGGTTGTACAGCAGTGTGAATGTACTTCATGCCACTGAATTGTACACTTAAAAATATTTAAAATGGTAAATTATGTATATTTTACTACAATAAAAAATTTCTGGTTCAACATCTAATGCAAGACCATACATCACATTGAGTTAGTTTCCAACATTTTGACTGGCTCTTTGAATTAATACCTATTTATCCCCTTTACTCATTCTGCTACTTTTTGGCTGTGTAACCCTGGCTCAGTTACTTAACCATTGCTATGCCTCAAATTCCATATTTGCAAAGTGGGGGTAATACATGGGCCTTGGGATCTATGTGGAGTAAATGTTAATGTAAGTAGCAGGCTTAGAATAGTGCCTGGATTAAATGAAATCTTTATATTTTCTGGGGATGAGTCCTTTGTTACACATGTTGCAAGTGGCCTCTCACTTGTCTTTAATTGTGTTTGTGATTTCTTTTGTCACACAAAATTTTAGACTTTGATGGAGTTTAAAACTTGTATCTTGGATTTTAGCCAACTTGGAATGTGTTGTCCACGGTACTGGGAGGCAGATTCTAGGGTCATTTTTCCCTCTCTGGCTCGCTGGTTGTCTCAGTCCCTGTGTTTATTGATGGTCTCTCCTTTCCCCTGATGTGAAACATTGTCCTTATCACATACTAAGTTCCCATTTGCACATCTGTTTATGGATGCGGTTTTATCAGTTGATCTCTTCCTCTCCTCCTGTGCTGATTCAGCCTGATGGTTTGGCTCTGGCCTTGATACACTTTGATGTCTGGAAGGGTGAGCCCCAGGGACTTCAGACACCACCCAAGGGGGCGGTTTATCCTTAGCACTTTCTGCCTCCCCCAGCCCGGGGCTTTTCCCTTTTCGCTCCTCCGCCCTCAGCTTTCAGTGGCTTCCTCTGTCCTCCATCAAGTCTGCTCCAAAAATACTGTCCATCCTGGGGTGCAAATGACTGATAATAAGATTTTAATTCTTTTAACATGAAGTATTTAAAGTGTACCGATAGAAGCAGAGAATAATAGAATAAGCATCTGTTTTGAGTACAGACTAAGCATCTGTACTCCTGTTTGTTAAACCTTAACCCTGTGCCATCTCTGTTTCATCTTTTTAAATTAAGAAATAAATTATAGCAGTTATGGTGAAGACCCAAAACCACTCTTGTGAATTCCATGTTCATTGTTCCCATACATACAGATTTCCCACTTTTCCTGCTTCTTTGTGTTCAATGACCTTTTCAGGAGGGGCCACCTTACCCCCCAGAGAACTTGCTCCCAGCTGTAAACCCTTCATCTCAAAGGAGAAATGCCCTGGCTGGACCAGGCTCAGGGGCAGGGCCGAGGAGATTGCTCCCCAAGGGGGCCCTTCTCTTGTTCTGGAATCATCTCATACAGATAAGGACGGGTTCCCGGAAGGCCTGTGTCTGGAGAATTTTCTAGGCGGTGGCTCAGAAAAGGCAAAGGGGAGGGAGGAGGTGGTGGCTGCAGCCTAAGAAGGAAGAAGGCAGCGTGGGCAGCAGAATCCCAGCAGCGGGGAGGAGCTTTGAACAGGGATGGGAGAGCTCCCAGGGGCGTGTAGGGTCAGGCAGCAGCAGAGAGCGGATGTGGCTGGGGGGTTGGATGCCACACGGGCCCAGTGGTACAACTTCCTGGGAGAACTGCAGTGGCTCACATTTAATTCCTCCCCGGGGGTCAGGAAAGCAGGACCCAGCTGGACCACACTCCCTCCCCCAGAAGCTTTCCCTGGGGGCCATGGCTGGGTCTGTGGGGGTGGGTTTCTGTGGCCTTTACTATCTTGCTAGCTTTCCTAAACACATCAGCCCTCTGCTCACTGCTTAACTGTGATGCTCTCAGAGCCACTTCTTCATTTCTGTCTCTGCCTGCTCTCCCAGTGGAAACCTGCATGTCGGCCTCTAGCTTCCCGACCAGTGGGTTCCCTGCAGCCACACTCCGGGCCAGTTCAGCCTGTTCTAACACAGCTCTGATGACGCCCTCCCCTAACAGAAGCCTTCGGCCTCTCTCCACCCAGGAAGAGTCTCTGACCGCTTAGCGGGAGAGTCCTGCTTGCTACCTTCTACCCCTGAGCTGGCCAGTGTTCCCCTGCCATGTCCACGCTTGGGCTCACTCTTCTCCAGGGGTCCGGCCTCAACTGCTTTCCTTGCCTAGGGAATCCCTCCGAGAGCACACGCTGTCCCTTCTCAGCCTCGCCCCCCCCTCCCCCTCCCCCTCCCACTCCCCGCGTTACTGTTACTGGACATCTCACCTCTCCTGTGAAGGGAGCGCCGGTGGCAGGTCCCACACCAAAGGTGCTCAGGAAGGTCGGCCAGTGTAAAGTTAAGGATGACCTTTGACAAAGCACAGCAGTCTCATCGGAGCTTGGAATCGCTCCGGGAAAGCCTAGCCAGGGGGCTGAGGTGGCACGTGGCTGTGCACGAAGCCTCGGCTGCCCCACTGTGCCCGCTCGTCAGGAGCAGACCGTGTTGCTCCCCATCCCCGCCCTGCCGGGGACCACGTGGGGACCACGCTGACCCCAGGAGGAGGTGTGCCCACCCTCAGGTCACCTCTCTGCGAGATGTCACGTCAGCAGTGCGCAGCTGGGGTTGCAGTGTTTGGGATGCCGCACTGGAGGAAGCCTTTCTCTGCAAGGCTGTCCTGGGATGGGACGAGAAGGGCAGGATCTAGTTCTCTCCTGGCCGGTAGTCACTGCGTGCCTTGACCATACTCCCCACTGTCAGCCAGTCTCCAACCAGGAAAGGAGAAGCCACACAAGTATAGAAAGCAGTAAAGCAGAGGAATTGTTTTTATAGTAGTTCAAATAGTTTACAAATGTGTATATATAAACACATATATACATATGTGGATTACTTTTTTTTTTTTTTTTGGCTGTGCCACGCAGCGTGTGAGATCTTAGTTCCCTGACCAGGGATCCAACCCGCGCCCCCTTCGGTGGAAGCACGGAGTCTTAACTACTGGACCACCAGGGAAGTCCCTGGATTACTTTTTATTTTGAAGTTACTTTTGACTCATAGCAGAGGTGCAAAAATAGTACAAGGTGTTCCCATGTACCTGTCCCCTAATATGAATATCTTACATAACCATAGTACAATGATCAGAACTAAGAAATTAACATTGGTACAATGAGACTTTATTTGAATATCACCAGTTTATCTACTAATGTCCTTTTTCTGTTCCAAGATTCAAATTTGCATCTAATTGTCATGCTTTCTTATTCTCCTCCAACCTGTGACACTCCCGTGGTCTTTTCTTATCCCTACAACCTTGACACTTTTGAAGAGTATTGGTCATTTATTTTTTGGAAAGTCATCAGTTTGGGTTGCCTGATATTCTCTCATGATCATATTGAGATTGTGCATTTTTGGCAAGAACACCTCAGGAATGACATGGCCCTTCTCAGGGCATTACGCTGGGAAGTCCACGGTGGTAATATGTTTTATTACAGATGATATTATCCTTGATCACTTGGTTTAAGGTGGTGTCTGATAGATTTCTCATTTTTCCCTTTTTTTCTCCTATAATTTAATAAATATCTTTGCAGAGATGCTTTGAGACTACAAATATCCAGACAGAGGGGATTTAACCCAGGGAGTTGGTTACCCAGATAATAAAAGAGCTGAGAAACTAAACAACCACAAGAAGCCATTACCACCTCTAGGCCTGAGGCACAAAGGGAGGAGATGGTATTGCCAGAGCCCAGCGTTAGGGGTCGTGCACAGAGGGCCTATCTGGTCAGGCTGGAGCCTTGAAGAAGACCCAGTCATTGCTGGTAATGCTGCCTGAAACATAGAGAGATGGAGAAACACCGCGGCTTCTCTCTCTTCCTGTCTCCCATTGGCCCAACCCAGCTGGAAGCCAGCTGAGTCTGCAGGGTTCAGCCCCTCGGCAGTACAGAGCAGGGATGGGCAAGAAGTGGCTCTGAGGGCACACTCTCTTGAGACTGGTACCTTGCCTTTGCCAATTCCTTTGAGCTGAGCTGTGCTGTCCAATAGGGCAGCCACTAGCCACATGTGGCTCTTGAGCACTTGAAATTGACATGCTTTAAGCAGATTTCAAAACCTTAGTATGGAGAGAAGTATGTAAAATATCTCATTGATCATTTTTATATCAATTACCTATTTAGATAAACACATATTAGATAAATAAAATGCATTATTAAGTTTAATTTTACCTTTTTCTTTTTTCTTCTTTAAATCTGGCTACTAGATCATTTAAAATTATGTCTGTGGTTCCTATTCGTTGGCCAGCACTGCTGTAGAGTACACTTGTACCAGCCCGTATCATCGGCATTGTAATAAAATGTCTTTCCTATACAAAGGTCATGCCCTTGAACCACAGTCTGGAGGGTGTGTCTAGCCAAGGTTTCACAAATCCAGGACGGTGATGGCTTTGAGCCAACCACACTCACTCACAGTTTTGACCAAGTGTGTCAAACAGAGAGAGACTGGGCTCCTCTGCTTTTTATGAATCATACAGGGTGTAGGTCAAGATCAATGTTCAACATGAGCTGGAGAGCCTACCTAACATTTAACACAATAATAAAAGCACCACCATATATATAGATAGCACATTACTGTGGAAGAGCTGTACTCTTACTACTACTTTATATCTATATATAGATTTTGTGTAGCTTACAAAGTCCCTTCATTTCAACCTTGCAGAGTCACCCAGCCTTGCTGTCCCCATTTTATAGATGACAAAGTGAAGCCTGGGAGATTACATGGATTTCAGTGGCTCTCAAACGTCTGGTGCATCCCTTAGAAAGCTTGTCCAAATGGAGAAGACAGGTGCTGCCCTCAGCGAGTGATTCAGTGGGTGGAGGGTAGAACCCAGAGACCCCCTATGTGGCAGGCTTTGGGGACTGTCACACTGGTAGTTGTCATATCACACTTTGGGGCACATGAGGCCCCTGAGGTCAGTGGTGGGACTGGGCTTCTGACGGCCAGTCTGGGGCTCTTCCCCGATGCCATGCTCTCCTGTCAGTCCACAGGTCCACCGTACTTTGGGGCTGGGTGTACGGGATGATCCACACATACATGCCTCTCCTCTAGCTCCAACCTTGACACTGACTAGTGTGGCTGAAGCATGGTTAGGTGGTCAAACATGGTGCTGGTTTCTCAAAACTCATATTTACCCTCTGTGTTGTCTGGTTGGCTTTGGAATGTAGCTGGCTCTTCATCACTTTGGTGGGCTTAGGTGACAGGAAATGAGTTTGCCTTCCCCACACATACGCCAAAGGGTCACCTCCATGTGGCCCTGGGAGATGCCAAGTGGGACCTGCTGGTACAGAAAGATTTGTCTTTGAAAATGGCTGAGCAGGATTGCATACTGGCTCTACTGCAGCAGGGCGGGACCGTGCCTGGGGGCCAGGGCAGAGTGAGGATGAGCCTGTGTGTCCTGCCATCACTGACCACTCCTTTCTCCCCTGCAGTGGACGGCAGACTGCAGTGAGCAGGATTGCATACTGGCTCCACTGCAGCAGGGCGGGACCGTGCCTGGGGGGCCAGGGCAGAGTGAGGATGAGCCTGTGTGTCCTGCCATCACTGACCACTCCTTTCTCCCCTGCAGTGGACGGCAGACTGCAGTGAGCAGCTGGGCTGCAGCTACTCCTTCTCCCGAGGGCGAGCCCCCCTGCAGCAGGTAGGGAGCCAGCTCCGTGCTCCGTCTGGGGGTCATCGTGGTCTTGTCTGTCTGGGTTCCTGGGCTGTTCACCATGGTGCTCCTGAGAGGTGGTGATGTGGGAGTGCGGGAAATAGGACAGGGGAGGGTGCAGTCTGCCCTCTGGAAAGTTCTCCCTGAATATCCAGCCCACAGTGAAGCCCTCCCTGCCCAGAACACATAGATTCATAAGATTTATTTTTAGTAGCAGCATTATTTATAATAACAAACATCTGTAAACAACTACTGATCCGTTGAGAGGAGAATAGATAAACGATACGTGATATATCCTTACAATGTACTGTAATACAGCAATACAGTGAGTGATCTGTGATACATCCTTACGGTGGAATATTATACAGCAGTAAAATGAGTGAACTGGAGGTTCTCACATCAGTGATGATGATGGATCCTAGGGTTTTGTTGGTGGTGGGGCACTCTGGAGATCGCTTCTGCTCCAGGTTCGCAGAGGACCTGGAGGGGCAGACTGTGGGTGTGAGGGAAGCCAACCAGCTTCCTGGGACCAGGCTGGAATCCGCTGCTTCTCCCCCTGCTGCTTCCCTGTGAGATCCCGAGGGGGCCCCTGTGCGGGTCGTGTGGCCGGGAGGGAAGGAGGCAGCTGCTCTTTGAGAGCCGTCCCTGGCGACCCCCAGGTCCCGTACACCCTCTGGTTGTCGAGCTGTTCTTGCTGATACCTCGTCTCACCTGTGGGAGACGGTGGGATCAGAGACTGAAAACTCCGTCTATCCCCGACCCCCAGCCCAGCCTCCCACTGCACCTGTCCAGAGAGATGAGGGAGGCTTTATGGGCTTCAGCAGTACCTTGCTCCCAGTTCCAAAGCACCTGTGTTGACACATTGCCTGGGCCCACTTGCTTGTGTCTGACTTCAGTCCATGGTGCTGATTAAACCAACTCTTCTCTATTCTGTTGTGAGGGAAGGTGGGCAGTGGCCTCAGTTCCAGATCTTTCTTAGGCTGTAGGGCTTTGCTATACCATGGGGTGTGTGTGTCGGGGCAGCTGCCCTGGACAGTTCTGTCACATGACAAGATGCTTGTGTGTGTGTTTCATTGATTCTTAAGTAGGAGGCCATGATAAGGCCAGGGTGGGGTGCTCTGCCACAAACTTGGCGGCAGTTCTCTGTGTCCTCAGCTTCCTCATACAAAAACTAGGAGACTCGGTGGCTTCTGAGGGTCCTTCTAGCTTCTCCATGCCATTTACAGACAGGGAAGTTGGGGTCCATGGAGGTGCCATGACCTGACCAAGCTGGGACTTGAACCCAGGTCTTTGCCTGTCCTGTCCCCTCATCGGCCCTTTACCTTGTCTTCCTGTAGTAGGTAGCCTTCTACGGAGGTCTTTTGTCCTCACCACTAGACTGCTGGTGCTTGGTCATGGACTCCGTTTATACTCCCTAAACCCCTCCAGCTCTTGGCCGAAGGCCTGACACATCAGGGGCACTGTCACTAGTGTCTGCCAATTATCTGGGGTTTCCTACATGAAGATTCTCTTAACACTTCAGCGGCAAAGGTGGACTTGGATTTGGGGACTCAAGAATCAGAGAGAGAGCTTCAGGGAAGGGTTGAAAGTCTTGGATGGGGACATAAGAGGCTGGTAAATGAGAGATTGAAAAACCAGCTCTCTGTTATTTAGTCAGTAGGTGTCTGGTTCTGGAATTGTCCAGAGTCTTCCTTTTTGTTCTCACTCCTTTATCTTCTTTTCTGGGTCCCCTCTCCCCACCCTTTCTCTCTGGTCCCACTTTCCCATCACTCCGGACAGGTTTCCAGGGGGATGAGAATGGCGTATCCTCCCACTTGCTTCTCATCTGCCTGCCTCACTCTGAGCTGTCCTTTCACAGCTGGTTTCACCTCCTGGAGGAGGGTGGGTGGGGAGTTGGCCAAGGCCGGGGGCTTGTGGGAAGGGGTACCCTGGCACCGTGAAGACCAGCTGACCCTGAATCCCATCTTAGAAGCAGCTGAACAGTCGGCTTGGGGTAAGCAGGGGCTGAATGAAATGCAAAACGAAATGCAACTGAACTTAAAGAAGAAATTGTAAAAAGCTCATGTTAGGTCCTTTCTTGGCAGGTGGAACTGAGCATAAGTCCATTATAGGGGAAGAGCCCCAGGAAGGGGGAGGCGGGCTCTCAGGATGTAAACCCGCTTTACTTCCCCGATGTGCCCGGAGCACGAAGGCTTCATAGTAGGGGTTTCCTACAGGCCATGGGGCCATTGGCACTCCCACTGCCCCTGTGTAGTCTGTCTGATCATCTCAGAGGGAGGAAGGGGGAGACATCTGCTTCCAAGAAGCGGAAGAGTAGCCAGGGCACCGAGGGACAGCCACGGCCTCAGCCCCACGTGCCACATGCCTTGTGCGTTCTGGATTCAGAGCCCGCGGTGTCCCCATGTGGCGAGCCAGCCGGGGGAAGCGGCAAGGCTGTTCCGCCTGAGTCCTGGTGAGGTCGCACCCTGTGCCGTGAGAAGCTGCTTAGAGCCGAGGAAAGCTCAGCGGGCCCAAGAGTTCAGGGTGTTTGCGGAGGGATTTTTCATAGATTCCTCTGCCGGGGAGTGTTTGTAGTGGCCTGGAGCATGGCCCCTGAAGGACAAGATAATGTGTAAAAGAATGCCCAGTGCAGGGCAGGAGACACAGTGTGCACGGCGTGGCCAGACCTCAGGTGGCCCAGAGGTAAGGCACTCGGGCAGGCCGAGCAGAGGAGGTGGCATCGGGCTGGCCCTCCCGGAAGGCCCCAGATGCTGTACCCGCACTTCACGGAGAGGCAGGATTGAAATGAGGTGTCCTGAGGTCATCACCTTGGTTTGGTGATGAAAGGCCTGATTGTAGACATTAGTAACTCAGTTAATTAGGGTACGAAAAATAGAGTGGTGTAAGCAAGATGGAAGTCTCCTTCTCTCTCGCCACCCTCCTGGGAGGGTGTTCAGGGCTGGCATGGCAGCTCAACAGTGTTGGGACAGCCTCCTTCTTTCTTTTGCTCTGCCCTCTCTGGGGTGTTGCCCTTGTCCCATGGCCCATGCTGGCTCACGTCCACGTCCACATTCCTGCCAGTGGGCGCACCCACCCTGGGCTTCGTCTCCAGGAGCCTCTGGTGTCCACTCAAGAAGCAGCCATCTTTTTTTAAAACTTAAACATTTTTTAAATTTTTTGTCCGCACGGTATGTGGGATCTTAGCTCCCCGACTAGGGATGGAACCCTCGCCCCCTGCAGTGGAAGCGCAGAGTCTTAACCACTGGACCACCAGGGAAGTCCGTGAAGCAGCCATCTTCTGATGCCCTCCGGTGGAGGGATCAAAGCTGGTCAGCATCCCTTGAGTGACGTAAGGAAAGCCCCACAACTTACCGGAGACAGCTGCTCCTGCCCACGCTGCCCTGGAGTGCACCCCTGATGGAGGGGAAACCGGGAGCTGCCAGCTGAAGAGTGCCTTAGCTGGGGGCAGCTCTGACGAGATGCTGCTGTCCATACAGCCTTCAAGGGCCCCTTCAGCCTGGTCCACCAGATGTAGGAGCGCTGGACCAGCTCATATGAGCACCCACTGGCCTCCTCACTGCACCCTCTCAACGAGGCAGACACCCTCACCCGCACACTAATCCATGGTTTGATCAGGATGTTCCATAGGTACATCTGCCTGCCCCCTCAGCCTGCTGGTGGGCCTTGAGCTGGGCGCCGCCAGGGCTCCCTTTACATCCCTGACTGCCCCCCCCACCAGCCTAGGGCCTTGCACACAGTAGGTGCTCAATAATGATACCTGAGATGGCTCAGACCCAGTCTATGCAGTCATTCCCTAGCGGGTCCTGTTCCTCTGGCCACACCAACTTTGCTGAGCTTTTGGAAGTCATTGGGATGATGGGGCAGCTCTACTATCCCACATTCACCCCTGGGAAGAATTTCAGGAGGAAACTGAGGCTAGATTGAGACTGGGGTGGCTGCTCTTGCACTTTCCCTGACTGCCCCACTTTGGGCACGTGTGCCCAGGACAGTGGGGCCCGCAGGAGGGTGCTGAGGTGCTGCATTCTGCCCAGGAAGCTGTGTGGTGAGTCACAGACCATGCACTGAATGAGGAGCTGGGTGCAGGCACCATTTGGGGATTAGTCATGCACTGGGATTATTTTTGTTATTTTAATTAATGTATAAAACCAAAACAACCCTTGCCTTCTCTGAACCCTTTCAGAGGCACAACGTAGAGGTAAGCCAGGGTAGGTAGAGTCCCATGAGATGGGAGGAGGGGGCTCAGAGAGTCCAGAGCAAAAAATGGGCTCCACATAGTCCTGAAGAGGCCCGTTAACTGCCTGTAGTCGGGACTCGGCTGTACTGGGGACTGTTTGGCATCCTGGCAGCATCTTTCCAAGAGAGCTCGTCCACCACCTAGTCATTTACTCAGGAGGTCGGAATACAGTTTCCACCTTCTTATTGTAACAGGGGAGGTGCCTGGAGATGATTTAGAGGAAGGCACCTGAAATGAGAGAGTGCAGCCCAGTGCATTTAGACGACATCCCCAGGTGCCGGCCCAGGACTTAGCATTCAGGGAAGGAAGCTGAAGGCATGTGAAAGGTTGTGTGGAGTCAGGCTCAAACAGGTCTTCTCCATCAGCACAGAAATGCTAAGGAAAGGAAATTGATGTGCCTGACAGCAGCAGTGCCTCTGATTAGACCTTGAGAAGGACTTCCTGACCGAAGGACTTGTTGGCCCACGGTGTTGGCTATTGAGCAAGTGATGGGATCTTTGCTGGGAACCTGATGAGCCCACATCTTACCAGACAGGTTCATGCAAAGCCCTGGGAAAGGTGGGGATGTGTCAGAAATGGTGTCCTGAGTCCTGGCTGACAGGCTGTGATCCCACACTCCCTGGAGTGAGGAGAGAAGGGCACTCCCTTCTTCCACCTGTGATGCCCGGTAGCAAATCAAAGCATCAGGAGAGAGTGAAAAGAGCCTTGTTCCAGGGGTCAGAAGAACCAGATGTTGACCCAGGTGTGGCGTGCACTCCAATGCCTCTTCCACAAAATGAGGCATTGGACTACACAGACTTCTCTGAGCCTCTCTGGAAATACCTTTCACTGTTTATATTCTGTGTCTCCATGAAGTGGGTCCAAATAGCTGCTAAAATCAGCAGGTCTGGATTTTCCTGATTTCTCTACTGTTCCCCCCACATACCCTGATGCCTGTGCCAACCTGCAGGTTAGGTATATCCTACGTGTCAGCATTGATTCTGACCCAAGAGATGACAGATGGTAGGCAGAGGTGAGCCTCAAATGCACTGCTTACCTCTGGCCCACAGAAAAGGGTAGAAGGAGTTTTCTGCCAGTCATCTTGCTGCCCTTGAGGAATTATTGTATCTGGTTCAGAGCCAATCTAAAAACTCAGTACAAATGATATCTGAGTCAAAGTGCCCAGATTTTTAATCAGCTTCTCCGAATAATTAAGAAATATCATGTGTATGTTCATGGCACTGCTCTCTGTTCACTCAGCATTTATTGACCACCTGCTGTGAGCTTGGCTCACATATGAGCTGGAGCCTTTGGGCTCACTACCTGTTTGTAGAGCAGAGGCTAGTGAACATGAAACAGACTAAAGGCACACATGGTAAGACCCCCAAAGAGATGCCCTGACCACAGACACTGCAGTCATTCCAAGGAATGGCCCTGTTGCTCTCTGCGGGTAGGGAGATGGCTTGCAGGACATGAGACTCAATCTGTGCCTTCAGGAATGGGTAGGATGTCTGACCAGATGGAAGGGAAGAGAGAAAAAGGTGAAGAGAGAAGAAACGGTGTTAGCAGAGACTTGAAGTTGGCCATGATGCTGGGATGTTAGGGAGGAGGAGCGAGCACAGCTGGAGTCGTTGGTTAGTGCTGGGTTTTACCAGAGTGGTGGGGGATGGGGTGTCTGTATACCCCGCTGAGTTGCTGGAGCTGCTGTCCAACCCCACGCATTTGTGTACCTTGCATGGCTTGTATTTTCTCTGTCGTTCCTAACAGGTAAATTCTGTCCCCCTGTATCAGTCAGGATAGCCTAGGAAATGCTGCAGTAACAAACAGCTCTGAATCTTAGTAACTTTAAGCCACCCATTTAGGACCTAGCTTGGTGGAGCAGTTGCCATTTTCACCAGTTGTCATGACAAAGGGAAAAGAGCACCGGAGGCAATTCAACGCTCCAACCTAAGTGTAACAGACGTCACTTCCACTCTTAGCTTGTTGCCCAGAACTAGTCACGTGGCCCCACCCAACCATAAACACACTAAATAGGATAATCCTACTATACGCCTGGACCAGGGAAACCAGAACTGGTTGGTGACTGGCTAGAATGACTGTCACATGCTCCACTTCTAGTGGAAACTCAACAGGGGCTGTGGCTGACTTCCTCCCCCCCTTATCTCCTTTACCACATTAAATCCAGAGCTAGGCAGGTCTCCAGTGAACCCTGAAGATGTGGGCTCTCAGGATGAGAAGAAGCTCAGAGGTCACCTGATCCAATTCCCTGCAATGCAGGATCCCCCTGCTTCATGAGGCCATTGAGCTGCTGGACGTTTCCAGAAAAGGAGAACTCACTGCTTCACAAGGCATCTCAGAGCATGGGAGCCAGCTCCACTGATAACAATGTCGGTCTTTGATTCAGCCCAGACCACCTCTTCATAACTCCAGCTAATGGCTTTA
This sequence comes from Eubalaena glacialis, assembly GCF_028564815.1. Taxonomy (NCBI): domain Eukaryota; kingdom Metazoa; phylum Chordata; class Mammalia; order Artiodactyla; family Balaenidae; genus Eubalaena; species Eubalaena glacialis. The sequence continues at coordinate 26,229,161 of NC_083730.1, read as the reverse complement.
GTTTGATTCCTTTTGTCCATGGCTATTTAGCCTCTCCCCCACAGTCTGCCATGGCAAGTCTGCTTTCTAAGCTAAGCATCCTCATTCCTGCAGCTATTTCCTTTTGTCGTGGTTCTTTTATTCCTTTGATTATTTATTTGTTCTTTCATCCATTGATCCAACCAGCACGTCATCACTGAGGGACCGTGTGCCAGCCACCGTGTTAGGAACCAGGAATCGGGATGGTGAAGGCAATGGGTTCAGTCTCTGTGTATGTGGAGGGTAGAGTGGGCGGGGGGGGTGGGGAGATGGGCACTTAAACCGCAGTGCTAAGAAGTCTGGGACATGACACACTGCTTCCCACATTCTGTCCCATCCTGGGTTACTCTTCTGGGAGCACCATAAGCATAGACTATATTTCCTCTTCATCAGCCTCCACAACTGAACACGGCATGATCTGTGTACTTCTGTTGCTCCCTGCGTGTGAGCCTCTCTTTTCCAGAAGATGCCATCTGTCCCCATCCTCGAAGTGACTTCTGGCTCCAGCTCACCTGGAGGAACCAGGATACAACACTTACCAAACAATATTGATGATTGACTTTTATAGGGAGAGCAGTCGGCAACTATTCATTGAGCCCACGCTGTAAACAGTATGAGCCATGTGGCCTGGTCTCTGCCCTGAGAGCCATGTGGCCTGGTCTCTGCCCTCAGAGTACCCAGAGTCTGCTTAGAGAAAGAAGACTTTCTCGAGTGGACAAGCAACATTCTAGAGCCACGTGTGAATGCCAGGAGGAGGGGAGCTGGCTGCAGCTGGCGTCTGTAGAGGAGGTCAGATACCCGGGCACGAAGGGGGAGGAGCCATGCTGTCATGGTAACGGCATCCGACTGGAGGACTGGAGTGAGGAGACGTGAGTCCTGGCTTCTGTACCTCTGACTCGCTATTCCATCACTGGTGAGATACGTACGTCATCTAGCTGCAGCCTCAGTTTCTCCTCTGAAAAATGAGGAGGTGAACTAGACTTAAGGTCATCAAACTGTTTTGTTAAAAATACAGATTTCTATTTCTGGGAAGCTGGAATAGATGTTCTTTTCTATATTCCTCCTGCTAAGTACAACTAAAACCCTGAACATTTTATATAAAACAAATATAAGAAGATTCTGAAACATAGAGAGAAGGCAGACCAGCTAGGGACCTTGGGACCTGAGTATTGACACAGGAGTGACCTCCCTGAGTTTTCTTTTTGCCTCCTATATCCCAGTCTTGAAGCTGAAGATGTGGGTAACCAGGAAAGGCCAGTGGACACAGATTTTTTTTTTTTTAAGTTCCAATAAAAGCCTATTCTCTCTAAGCTTAGGTCCAGGAAAAGAATAGAAGCTTAGGTCTAGCAAGATAGAAAACTTTTAGACAATAGCTGCTCTACTCCAGCCAAACAGCACAGAAAAAAACTGTAGCCCTATCCCCACCCTCACCAGCAAAGAACCAGTGGGAGCCTGGACTTCCACCCCCTCCGGGCTGTAATGCAGCCCCCTAACTCCTTCAGCAGTGTAGTGTCAGAGAAGGTCAAGTAGGAAGTTGTGACTTTCATCCCTGCTGGCTGGTAAGAAGCTCCCTGCCCCCATGGTATTGTTGGAGGCCATGCGGGGAATCTGGACTCCCACCCCCACTCAGCAGGATAGAGGTGCCCCTCCCCTCCCTGCTGGCATGTGTCAGAGGAGGTTCTACTAGAGAGTTGGGACTTCCACTGTTGCCCGGTGGTCGTGAGGCCCCATAGCAGGGTCAGTGGGGACCATGTGGAGTCCTGGAACTCCTACCTCCACTGAGCCATACCAAGTGCTCCACTGACAGTACTGAGGTTGTGCCCACCCCCCTTTCCCCTGACAGAGTGGTACCACAAAAAGCCAGTTAAAACAGAAGATTTAAATGAGATTCAGAGTCTCATTACATAACATGAAAGTGTCCTGATTACAATCAAAAACCATTTGTCATAACAAGAATTGGGAAGATTTCAAAGTGAATGAATGAAGACAATAAATGTCAACACTGAGATGTGAAATTGGACTTCATCAAAATGAAAAACTCTTGCTCTGGGAAAAACCCTGTTTAGAGCATGAAGAGACAAGTTACAAAGAGGGAGAAGATTTTGCAAAACATATATCTGACAAAGGACAAGCATCTAGAATACGTAAAGAACTCTCAAAACTCAGCATTGAAAACAATGCAATTAGAAAATGGACAAAATACATGAAGACGCATTTTTCACTAAAGAGGATATACAGATGGCAACTAAGCCCACAAGAAGATGTTCATTGTTAGCTGTTAGGGAAATGCAAACTAAAGCCTCAGCAAGGTATCTCTATACACTTGTCAGTATGGCTAAAATTTAAAAAAAAAACAAACCAGTGACAACACCAAATGTTGGTGAAGATACAGAGAAATTGGATGACTCACACATAGCTGGTGGGGATGTTAAGTGGTACAGCCATTCTGGAAAACAGTTTGGCAGTTTCTTATAAAACTAAACCTACAAGTACCATATGATCCAGCAATTGCAATCCTGGGTGTTTATCCCAGGGAAATGAAAACGTATGTTCACACAAAAACCTGTACTTGAATGTCTATAGCAGCTTTATTTGTCATAGCCAAAAGCTGGAAATAATCCAGATGTCCTTCAACAGGTGAATGGTTAAGTAAGTTATGGCACTCAGCAATAAAAAGAAATCAACTCTTGACACATGCAGTAACCTGGATGAATCTCCAGGGAATTATGTGGAGTGAAAAAAGGCTAATCCCCCAAAGTTGCATACTGTATGATTCCACTTATATACCATTCTTGAAATGACAGGATTATAGAAATGGAGAGCAGGTTAGCAGTTCCTCAGGATTAGGGGAGGGGGGCACGATGAAGTGGGTGGGTACAAAAGCGCAGCAGGAAGGATCCTTGTGCTGATGGAAATGTTCAGCATCTAGAGGGTATTGCTGTCAGTACCCTGGATGTGATCTGAACTATATACTTTTACAAGTTTTTCCTTGGGGGGGAAACTGGGTAAAGGATACACGGGATCTCTATTATTTTTTACAACTAGATGTGAATCTACAGTTATCTAAAATAAAAGTTAAATTTTTTAAAGTACAGAACCTTTTGTTTCATCACAGTCTTTCAAGGAAATCTCATGTAGAAAACCAAAAGGGCAGAACCGTTTGGTGAGGCAGGGGAAGGAACCCACCTGCTTTCTCTCCCACTCTATCCACCTCATCACTCTGGGAGCATCTCTGCAGAACTCCTAGGTCAGCCCTGGGCCAGATGATCTCTCAGCCCCTTCCCCACCTGGCCTTCTGTGGTTCTGAGTCTGGCGCTGGCAGGAAGGGAGATATCTCCAGCAACTGGGGAGTACCAAGAAGGCCTCCTAGTGAGGAGCCTTGGAGGATGAGATCCTTTCTCTGCCCAGAGGCATGGGCAAGGTATGGGGCTAGGGACAGCTGAGTGGGCCCCCATTACTTCAGCAGATGCTGGACAGGCAGCCAACCAGAAGTGGGCTCTGCTGTGGCCCAGTCTAGGGTAGGTACTAATAATCTTGCCATTTAAATCCTAAGGCATGATTAATTAGCCGAGAGACTGGATAAATATACTTGGCCACAGGGAGTCATTATCTCCCACTTCTCCCTGGGCTTTGGGTCTTAATTCAAAGACAGTGAGGGTAGAGAGTGAAGGGACAGATTGGACAGACAGGAAAGTTCCAGAGTGAAAGGAATGGCCTTTTCTGCTCCTGAACTCAGCTCTGGTACTACTCAGGAGGCTCTGTCTTCTGGTCTCTGCTCTGTTGTTCTCCTGCCTCAGGCCTTTCTATCGTAGGAAGATTAAAATATTGGGGGTCCATCACCATCTTTCCTACCAGCACGTGGGGGTGCTGTCCTTGGTGCTGAACATGCTGAACACACACCCACACACCACACACACCACACACACAACACACCCACACACACCACACACACACCCCCACACACACACATCCACACACACACACCCCTTCCCCCCCCACACACCCCTTCCCCCCACACACACCCCTTCCCCCCCACACCCCCACACACACCCCCCACACACCCACATGCCCACACACACCCACACACACAACACACACACACAACACCCCCCCCCCACACACCCCCACACACACAACACACACACACACACAACACACCCCCGCACACACACAACACACACACACACACAACACACCCCCCCACACAACACACACACACACACACACACACACCCAGGACAGGACTGTTTCTCCTTGGGCCCTGCCCTGCCGCACCCTTGATCTGTGCTTGGCTCCTCACTTCCTCTCTGTTCAAGCAAACCCAAGTCACCCTCAAAGTCTGGTTGTTTGGGTCTGAGAGGAGTTTTGGACCTGGCCTACAGGAAGCCCCTGTTTTGGCCCAGGAGATGCCTTTGGAGTTCTTTGGTCTCCAAACATCCTGTGTAATGCACCACACTCTCCCAGCGTCTCATGCTCCACTTCCCGCCTCCACCCCGACTCGGGAATCACCGTTCTAGTCCAGTATGATACTGAAGAGGGAGCTCAGGTGTGAGGAGCTGCAGCAACCCTCACGGGGCCCCAGGAAGCGGCTTACAGGCCTAGGGTCCTGCTTTCCCCACTCTCAGTCCATCCGTGTTGTTACTTGCAGGAAGTTTTTCCTGGAGTCCAGAGCCACAGTCTCCCCTGGAGCCCGCAGCATGGGTGGCATGCATCATATCACATGGTGCTTCACTACATGTTGTCTTCAGTTGTTGTTTCCTTTTCTGTGACTCTCCAGCTAGGTGGTAAGACCTGTGGGGCAGGGACCTCTTGTGGCCACACAGTGCCTAGCAGTGTGTTAATCCACTAACGTGGGTGATATATTGGGGCTGGGGGCAGGGGACTTGGGAGGGCATCCTTGGAGAGGAAGGAGAGAGGTCTTGTGCATTGTTTAAAGGGACAGCCCTCCTTATCGGCTCCCCTGGGAGCCCTGAGTCTGTGGGGTTTGCTTGCTCTTGGCCCTCATCATGGACAGAATCTATGGAAGAACATTTGGCACCAAGAAGGGGAAACGGACTGGGATTATGAGCCTTCCGAGGAGCAGGGGCTGTAGTGCCCTCATCTCTCTGGTGCCCAGGCTGGGCCCTGTAGAGCTGACGACCAGCAGCTGGTCCCTGGTTCTGCAGTCCGGGAGTTTCAGGCCCTGGTGCTGCAGCCACAGTCTCGGGCTGGCCAGCTCTGGTGCGGCTGACACAGCAGCAACCATGCTGGGGAAACTCAGACTGACATGCCCGGACATCCTCTAGTTGGAACTTTGCCTGTGACCCTCCCATTAATGGGGGGAGTCCTCCTGCTGCCCTCTGCCTTGTTTAGCCAGACTCTGCCTTATTTCTAAACCTTTGCAGCCTGGGATTGTCAACACACACATACCTGTGCACACACACGTACACAAGCAGAAATGACTCTGCAGTTGTATATTAATAAAGAGAAAACAACAGTATAGAAGAGGGTCATTTATTCCCATTGCACCTGACTTGGCATGTTTTTCTACTGTACAGTGACTCACTCCCATCTTGTTTCATTCATTCATGCACGGAGCCCCCTGACCCTACACATTCCATCTTGCACCCCTACATTCCTTCTTTTCCTCACATTTACTCCCTGCACCAGCACTGCCTTCCCAAGAGATGAACTCGGAAAACCCAAATGTTCGTAGGGATGTGGGCATGTTCCTGCATTATGGGAAACTCGACAGTGGGGTCAGAAGTTATTTGAGTAATATATCTGCAGAGTGCAGTGGTTAAGAGCACAGACTCTGGTCCACACTCATATGCATTCCTGGGAACTAGCTCTGTGAATGCGGGCAAGTTCTCTGAGCCTCAGTTTCCTCATCATTGAAATGGGGATGGTGATAGCAACAGCTGCTTCCTAGGGTTGTAACAGATGTAAAGTGCTCAGATGGTGCCTGGTGTACAGTGAGTGCTGCGTCAATGTTTGCTGTTATCATTCTCTGGAATCTGTCCTCCCTGATCTGGGGTAGCTGTGCACCCCGCGTGGCCCTTTCAGAGGCAGCTTCAGTCTCCCTGCCTGTGGGCAGGCCGTTTCCATTTCTTTTTCCACATGGTTTAAAGTGCTCATTATCCCTTTGTGATCTGTTCTGAGAGCAGCACGATTCACCCTGGCAAGGGGCCCCTTAATTGTCAGTAAAAGAAGCTGTTGTGAAGGATTCAGCAGCATTTGAGTGCTAAAAAGCGATCCACTGAAAAGGGTGATTTTTTTTGATAAGGCTCCTCAGAACCTTGGCATTGCAACAACCTGGCGGGGTGTTGGCAGGGGCTGGGTGTCCTCAGGGCCAGGGAAGGGGTGGGACTCAGAGGAAAGCCGTGGTCACCAGGGCCAACTGTGGAACTGCAACCTGGAGAATGTTCTCGAAGAAGCCAGCGAGGCTTTGTGGAGAGCTCTCGGTGGCTGGCCACTGAGTCCTTGCAAAAAAAAAGAACGAATGATGCTGCATCCCAAGACTAGGAAGGTGGTGGGGGTGAGGAGGCAGGGGGACACAACAGAAAAGTGAAGCCAGGGCTACTGCAATTGAAGGGATGGCAGACTAATTGGGGAAGAGAGTTAACAGATAGTTTAAGATGTCTATTTCCCAGTGGGGGAACCATAGTCCTGCAGGATGCTCTGTGGAGTGAAAAGGAAGAGTGGGGTGGGTTTCTGGCCAAAGGAGTTTGGGAAAAGCTGCATAGTGTGCTGCCACCTACTTGAAGAGTCAGCATCCATCTAAGACCGATAAAGGCACTGAGAAGTTCTGCAATAAAGTATTTATTTAACACTCTTTTAACTCTGTGTGTCCCAAATATTTGACTGAGGAGCCTTTTTAAACTTTTTGTCCCCCACAAAACTTTTTAATATCCACTGTTTCCAAAAGCGTGTTCCATGCACCACTCCAGCTGCCCTAAACTTAAACCATTTTCAGTCCCTTCCCTGGATGATTCTAATGCACACTGACATTTGTGAGCCAGCGGATTAGTGTTTCTAGAACACCACTTGGAGCACACAGTAGATCAGGAAGGGAATCAACCACTGGGGTATGTGCTGGATGTGCCGTGGGCTTGGGGGGCACCAGCTGATGAGGAAACAGTAGAGCCACAGGCAGGAAGGCTCTCGAGCTGGATCCCATCAGAGAGAAAGACTCGGAGTGGGTGGAAAGGAGATTTGTTTTCTCTGAGTCCAGGAGGAGCACAGCGGCCCAAAGAGGAATATAATCTTGTACCTTCAGCAGCTTGGTGTGGCCTCAGAGCCCCTTCACAGACGGTGTCTGAGCCGCACACCAACACAAAGCTTTGCCAGTGTGCCAAGGAGGATGCTGAGGCCCCTGTAGCAGCGAGCAGAACAGCCAAACTCCCGCCACCATCGTCTCTGCCCTGTGTGTGCGTTAGGGGTTGCAAGGTTTGAGGGTTGGCCTCCAGAATTCAAGAAGCGGGGAACATCAAGGCACTTTATGGCTTCAGGGGCTTTGGCTGGACGTGCATCAACGTGGCAGGTGGCCCCAGGGTCGCCTGGGTGCTGTCAGCCCAGGGCTGGCGGGCGCTGGGGCTGAACGTGGGAAGCTGTTAGGTTCCTGGCTGTCAGTTCAGTGGCAGCAGTCACTCTGCCGGTGAGTCCTGGCCCCTCTGGGCATCGCCTGGGTCACCACCTCGGCTTCAACAAGGGACAAAAAGGAAGGCTCTGCAGGTGAGGGTCTTCCCTCTCTGGGCTGAAACTTGAAGGACACAGATTTTGTTTCCAAGAGCTAGGCCCCTTCTCCAGCCCCTGTTGGTAAAAGGTTACATGCAGTGATTATATGCCGGTCACATCCCATTGCCACAAACTCTAAGGAGATGTCCAGATTCTTGTTATGTGCTGCAGTCATCGTGTCAAATGGAGCAACGATAACTGAGTCATCTCCGTGACCAAGATTTTCACTGTGGACCTCTCCAGACACTTTCCCCCTCCCCGTTACAACACTGGCCTTGGTGGGGCTCACCCTCCTACTATATTCAGCAAGAGAGGCTGCAGGCTTGCCCACAGCCCTCAGCCACATCCTGTTCAGCGGCCCGAGGGTCCTGATTCTTGCCCAGTGCTGTCGCCTCCTCCAGGGAGGCTGTGCACATTATTCTTTCCCCAGGGCTGTGCAAAGTGTGGGCTGCAGCCCCTCGGTCTGTGAGGGGCTCATCCTAGCACTTCTGTTCCTCAGCTCTGAGAATCAGAGTCACATCGTGTGGGGGAGGGAGTGGAGGCAGGAGGTAGATGCGCATGAGGAGTAATGAGACCTACCCTGTGGAGATGGAGGGGTGAGAGCAGAGGCTTCCGCTGCGTGAGGGATGCTGTCACCGGAACCAGAGGTTGAGCTGATGGGAGGGGGATGGGGGGAGGGGGGAGGAGCCAGGTGCTTGCTGGGAACCGCAGTGGTTTTGGAGTTTTCCAGCATTTAAAATAGGGTTCAGGTTATCTCCATCGGCTCAGGAATAAGTTCTCTGGGCTCCTGCGAGGATGGGCGAGAGTCATAGGGCTTCAGCGAGGAAAAATGTGTGGAGAGGGTCTATAAACTATGAAGTACTGAAAAAATGCTTCTCACCTCCGATCGGAGATGGTACCAGCTCCTCGAGGTTGATCTGCACATGCAGGGATGGGGGGGGCCTCCCTTTACAGAGTATCTCCTGCTGCAAGTGCCTGGGGCATCCCCTCCAGCAACTGCTGCTCTGTCACTCTTTCCTACTCATCAGCCAGTGGGGCCTTGTCCCTGGACCCCCAGAGTCCCTGAGGCTGGTGGGTCCCCTGCCAGGGATGCTGCTTCAGAAGAGCCTGGGGCCTGAGCTTGAGATGCCCAGGTACCTCCCTTAGCTGTGGTTCTCTCTGCACAGGGCCCTCTGCCCACAGCACAGGGCAGAGAGTAAATGGCCTCCCCTCCCTGCTATGAGGGGTGGTGGCCAAGACTCCAGCCCCCGGACCAGGAGGGAGATTTATGTGCACTCGCGCTGCTCTTGAGCTGCTTTTAAGGTGAATTGTGCTCGTGGCTGTGAGGTGCTTGCAGTCCTGGGTTTAGCTGTGACCTTCCCGTCCTTTTTTCATGGTTGTTCTCTCTCTCTATCCTGCATTCCTCACTCTTTAAGGGCCTCAGGTCCTAGGTTGGTGAATCCATCTTGACATCCTAATCTGTGAATCAGTCTTACAGGCGCAGAGGCAGCAGGGCCTCTATCTCTCAGGGTAGAGTCTCTTTAATCAGTTGGCAGGCATCTGAGGTGGACCTACTGTGTGACCGGCTTGACCACTGTGGGGATACAAGAACAGAAAGCAGCTGTGGTCCAGGAGCTTAAAGACTAATTGGGGTCATGGATGAACCTTGAGGACCTTATGCCAAGTGTAGTAAGCCAGTCACAAAAAGACAAATACTGTGTGATTCCACTTGTATGAAGTACTGAGAGTTGTCAAAATCACAGAGACAGAAGATAGGATAGTGGTTGCCAGGGCTGGGGGGAGCAGAAATGGGGAGTTGCTATTTAATGGGTATACGCTTTCAGTTTTACAAGATGAAAGGAGTTATGGGGATGGATGGTGGTGATGGTTACACAGTATTATAAATATATTTACTACCACTGAACTGTACGCTTAAAATGGTTAAGATGGTAAATTTTATGTTATGTGCATTTTACCACAATAAAAATTTTTTGAAAAAAAAAAAAAAAACTTACTTGGGGAGATTAACATCCTTATGGGTATAAGAGAGTGATGACTAAGCAATGGTCCACTCCACGTAAGCTGAATTTGTAAGTGCCAGAGTGAGTTGTGTATTTAAAGGGTCAGGGATTAGGGAGAGACTTGGTGTTACTATCCTGAAGGAGGAATTGAACTTCACTCCAGGTGAGGTCTCAGACGTGTGCTTTGGAAGCAAGGTTTAGTTTGTTTGTTTGATTTTTTTTTTTTTTTGACCTTTGCTTTAGAAGTCATTTTGAAATGCTATACCTATTGGTAATCATCTTTGAGGCCTGGGAAGGGTGTTGTGAACAAGCCACTTAACATCTCAGGAGGGTGGGGGCCTGTCTCCTAGATAGAAAGTGAGTCTCTCTAGCCACCTGCAATTTCAAAGTGGCATTTGAAGCAAGCAGGGCACCAGGAGTTGGGATGGGTAGGGTGATGAGACAACTCAAAGAAGGAAGGGAGGGAGGGGCTGATCCTAGAAGATTGTAAATTGTGCCATAATTGATTAGTGATGTCTGCCCCTGGTGAGAGAGGGTGTGGTGGCAGCGCACGTGCCAATCAGAAGAAACCCATCTACAGGATATGGCACTTCACTTTCGGAGATCTCTTTATTTAAATATGAAGAATCTGAAGTCCAAATTGGTGAAGTAACTTCGCTGAGGTCACATGGCTCATTATGGCAACGTGTTTAAGGAAGACAGTGAAGGTCTCTTGAAGTGTTTGTCAACTCAGCAGACACTTCCTGGGCACTGAGCATAGAGTGCTGGGGCACCTGGAGAGGTCCCTGCCATCCCAGGTCCGTGCCCTGGAGCAGGAGAGAGTGACGGTAAGACGGAGTGAGAACTGCCGCCGGTGGGCTCTGTGGCCACAGGTCACCCACGCGGGTGCTAAGTTCAGGACAGAGGGAGGTGACTGCAGTTTGGGAGGTCGGAGGAGTTTTCTGGAGCCAAGCGCTGAAGGATGGAGCACGTCTGGAGGGAGCAGGAGAGGAGCAAGGCCGAGACGAGAGGTCACGGTCCATAGTGAAAGGGATTATGGGGAAGCGGGACTGGACGGGTGTGGGGAGGACCCAGGTGCACACAGGTGGCACCACATGGAGACGCTTCTGGCCCTGGGTGAACGTGGTTGATTCACAGGAGGATTGTGGGAGGTCTCAGGGCATCATGAGAAAGTTCCCAGCCACTTAGAACCTGAGTGACCTAAGGCTTCAGGCTGGTGGTGCCAGAGGGAGGGCCCAGTCCTCATTTTATGGCTGCAGCCCAGGCAGGTTACGTGACTCATCCGAGATCACACTCTGGGTGCCTCTGTCTCCCATTAGCCCTTTGTTCCCTCAGCCTCCCCTGAATGCTCCCCTCCTCTCCCCACCCCCTCCTTATCTCCTGCCTGGTGTCTGTGAGGGTCCGAGCACTTGGGCCCCTTCTGCTGGGAGGCTGGGCCTCAACCTTTCTCCTGGCCAGTTTGTGTTCCTTTTCCTTCAGACCGATTAGAAGCCGGAAACCACCCTCAAACTGCTCTCTCTCTGCGAAGTAGGTTGGTTTCTACCTTGAGGGATTGGTGAGTCGGGGTGCGCTGAGTAGGATCCAGTAAGCAAGAAGAGCTTGCTGGCCGCCTCTGCCCGACCTGAAGAAAATGAGAATTAAAAACAAAAGCAAACCCCCAAGTCATGGGGCTTCTTTGCCAAGGCGCCGGGTGTCTCTGGTCGCCGGGGGAGGGAGAGGCAGGTTGCTGAGCCTCGTTTGGGGTTATTTCTAGCCGGGTTCTCAGTGCCTTGCATGTGGGCGGCGCTCAGTAAGTGCAGAATCTAAACACACACATACATCCTCATGCCTTTTCTCTTTTCACCAGTGTCCATGTGGGCTCTGCTCGGTAGGCTCTGGGGTGATGTTGGCCGTGGTCTCCAGCTGGGGGGTGCACAGGGAGGACAGCAGGTGGGACTCTTCATGGGCCATCTCTGGGGAGGTGGTGTGGGGAGGTCAGAGACTAGCTGAGCCAGCCTGGGTCTGAGCTTGTCTGTTTGCAGGAGGTGGGATGCCGGGGCCCTCTGGTGCTTGATGTGGCTGAAGGACATGAGAAGGTCGCAGGGGGGTTGTCTGCTGGCTGTGGGAGGTGGGGACGTGATGGACTGCCCTCACAAAGGGGTTTGTGGAGGTGATGGATGGTTGATCACCGTTATCAGTTTGCTAGGGCTGCTTGATTTAGGACGTTTGACCACGAACTAGGTGACTTAGAACAACAGAAATGTATCGTCATCTCATAGTTCTGGAGGCCAAAAGACTGAAATCAAGGTGTCGGCAGAGCCATGATCCCTGTGAAGGAGCTAGGAAAGGATCTGTCCAGGCCTGTCTCCCAGCTTCTGGAAGTTCCTTGGCTTGTGGCAGCATAACTCCATTCTTCACCTGGCGTTCTCCCTCTGTGTGCATCTGTCACTGTGTTCAAATTTCCTCTTTTTATAAAGAGACCGGTTATAGTGGATTAGGGCCCACTCTCATCTTAACTAATTACATCTACAATGAGCCTGTTACCAAATACATTCTGAGGGACTGGGGATCAGGACTGCAGCGTATGAATAATGGTGGTGGCGGGGGTTGGGGCGGGGGGGCGACGACACAACTCAACCCATGACAATCACTGAGGAGCACTTGTGAGGCCCTTAGTAGGCCCCTGAACAGGACTGAGAGTGGGTGATGTTGAAAACCACTGACTTGCCCACCTGGGGGCCCCTTGACACGCTGCTGGGCTCCCTGTGCAAACCCAGGAGGCCTTAAAGTTACCCAGAATGCCTTATTGTATCCTGCCAGGATCCCTTTCCACATGCTGGCCCTTTTTCCCAGATGACCCCTTCCCTCCTTTTCCCTCCGCTCTCCTGACCGCCATGAATCCCTACTCTGGGGGAGTCCTTCCCTACTTCTCAGGAAATTTGCCTGTGCTTTGGTCCTACTGTGGCACCTTGAATCAGTGCACATTTCACACTGTATTGTAATTATTTATTACGTGTGTGTCATCCCATACCATTCTTTGCAGGCATAACCTGTGACTTCTCCACTTTTGTGTCTTCAGTGTCTGCCCAGGGCCAGGCCTATGGAAAGATCTCAAAGGAAGATTGCCCAGAGTATGAGCTAGTGGATCTGAGGAATGACAGGTCCAGGGACAGATCATCATAAAAATAAAGACTGGGGATGCTACCAGGAATCTAACCAGAAGGTCATAACACACACAGAAGAAGGTGTACATACCATGCACGTACAGTTCAATGATTTCCACAAACTGAATACACCTATGTAACCAGCGCCTAGATTAAGAGCAGACGTTACCAGCCCCCCAGCACCCTCCTGGGGCCCGCTTCTGGTTACTCTCTGAATTCCATCTCCATAGATTAGTTTGCCTGTTCTTGAACTTTATATAAAATTGAATTATAGAGCTGGTACTCTTAGATCTAGATCCTTTTGTTCCACTTTATGTTTGTGGGATTCATTTATGGCACTGCATGTTGTTTTAGTTTATTCTGACTGTTGTGTAATATTCCAGTATGTGAACACACCACGATTAATTTGTCTGGTCAACTGTTGGTAGGCATTTGGGGGGTTTCCAGTTTGGAGCTATTCTGAGTAGTGCTGCTCTGTACTTCTGTGCTGTGTAATACTGGTGAACGTCTGTGCACATTTTGACTGTGTTTGTACTTGGGAGTGGAGTCCTGGGTTATAAGGCATGCACACGGTCAGCTTCAGTGGAGGTGGAAGTATTATTTTTAAAGACTGTGGTTATGAAAAGCAGACTGTGGGGGTCATGATGTTACTGAACCAAACTTGGGTCCGCTTGCCCACACACAGTAAAGCCAATCTACTGACTCCAGGTTGTGGTGAAGGAAAGTGCAGCGTTTATTGCAGGGCACCAAGCAAGGAGTCCAGGCAGCTTAGTGCTTAAAAGGCCCAAAGTCCTCGAAGGCTTTCAGGGAAAGGTTTTTAAAGACAGGGTGAGGGAGGAGGGTTATGGGATGTGTGATCAGCTTATGGGCATTCTTCTGATTAGTTGGTGGTGAGGTAATTAGGAGTCAACATTACCACCCTCTGGTTCCAACCCATCTGGGGTCTATGTGCTTGTGGTCAGCATGCAGTTAACTTCTTCCACCTGGTGGGGGTTTCAGTATCTGCAAAACAGCTCAAAGGACCTGGCTCAGAGTATTATCTATGGTCCTTGAGGAGGAACTAAATGTCCTTGCCTTTGTTTAATGGCTAAACTATTATTATTTTTGTCTTGCTTGTCTGTTTTCCTTTGTTTCTGCATTTTCTCACTTCTCTGATTACATTTACTCTTTGGAACTTGGGGAAGGCCTAGGAGGCTGAAGTTTTCCTTCAGGTAGAGGACATGGGAGGGGGTAGGGTCTGTTCTGGGGAGGCCCCATAGGGTCCTGCTCAGTTACAGTGAGGGATGGGTGGCATCAGGAGTGAAGATAGGGATCTGGAGAACTTGTTGCAGAGATCATCAGCCAAGGGCAAAGAAGCCAGATCATAGAAGCTGGGTCAAGTAGAGCATTTTCTGTCTATGGAATGAATCATGTAGGAAACAACAAAGGATGAAGACCGGAGCTAGTTGACTTAGAGAAATTCCATCGCTGGAGTTGTTGGTCAATGGGGGCTTCTTGGTGCCACCTGATTTTGGGGTGTGGGGCTTAACTCCAAAGGAAGTCAACCTCCCAACACAGACCTTCCAGTGTGCCTGGCTCTGCAGAGCCCCTGCCTGGGGAGAAACCGCTGCCATCAGGCTGGCAGTGGTGGTGGCAGCTCACTAGTATAGAGGCTTTGAGGAGAGAGTCACGGGCTGGAGCAGCAGAGCCCTGGCTGCCCTGTACCTGACCACACAGCTCTGTCAAACACCAGCAAAGTGAGGGCCCAAGCCTGGGGGAGGCCAGGGGTCCCCCTGACTCGTATTGGGTACACCAGCCAGGACACTCACTCCAGTGGCTCACTCCAGCCTCCAAGCTGCCCAGGATGACCAACTGAGGGGGATGGCAGGGAAGGGGGCCCTCTGCAGCCCTCTCTGGGATTGGGCCTTCCACCCACTTGTTCCATGTCCTGGCCAGGCAAATAATGCCACCCCTTTCATCCTCCATCTCTTCCAGAATGGCAGCAAAGACACCTCTCTGGACATGCTGGGCACAGATATCTGGGCTGCCAACACCTTTGATTCCTTCAGGTGAGCTCCTCTTCCTCTTGTTGTGGTGTGTGGCTCTGGTTGGGACCCCAGCTTACTGGTCCTTATGCCCTGAGGGGCCTTTGGGGATTGAGTTATTGTTGAGAGTTCATTGATCAAGAAGTGGAGAGAAAGACAGGAGGGTGAAGTAGAAAGGATGAGGCTGGAGGAAGGAGGTCAGAGAGAGAAGGAAGGAAAATGGCGGCAGGGGAACGGCACGTGGCAGATGTTAGGCAGGCTGTGTTAGAGCTGAGGACGGACAGCTGTGGCTGCACACCCCACCCCTCCCACCAGAGGTTATGGAAGGCGGGGGCTGGGGGGTGTAGAGAGGGATCCAGAGAAAAGGAAGAATTGTCAGTGCTTCAGTCTCTAGAAGCTTCCTGACGGGCCAAGTTGGAAGGGCAGGTATTGGCCAGGCTTCCTCAGGACGTGGGGATGGTGCCCCTGAAGGGTTTGCTAATGGGCTCTCCTGTCATGGTGTCCACTCCTTTGGAGAGTGATGGCCTCAGACCATGGATGGTGGTGGCCCTTTAGCTCAGCTCTGCCCCGGCCCTGGAGCTGGCCAACTCTGGCTGTGCTTCAGGCTCACCCTGGCTCTGGCTCACGCTTGCCCAGCATGGAAGCGCCGTGGGTCTCCTGAGACTGGTACTTGGGGGACCTGGCCTCCTGCTTCCCCAACTGACACACTCTCCCCAGGCTTTCCAGTGTTTCAGGCGGACCACTGTAGAGCGAGCATCAGGCCCACACTTGTGTTTTATAGGCATCTATTATCATACAGCAGGGTTGAAGAGAGGGGAAGGCTACACAGGCAGGCACTTGCCCTGTTGTCTGTGAGCACAGAGCTGACATTTCAGGCTCCATTCTGAGTGAGGGTCCCTGCCTGACCCCTGCCTGTGGCCAGTGGGCACTCCTTCTTCCTGCCCACCTCTTTCTGAGATTCCCTGCCTGGGGTGTGCCGGGGTGTCTCATCCCCATCAGTAACTGGGCTTGTCACATTTCTCACCCTCCCTCGCCCTCTAGTGGTGCCACCTGGGACCTGCAGCCTGAAAAGCTGGACTTCACCCAGTTCCACCGGAAGCTCCGACACACGCCCAAGCAGCCCCTGCCACACATCGACCGTGAAGGGTAAGGGGCAGCGGGGGGACTCTCACATAGGGGCTGGTGAGGTGAGGGACAGCTGTGGCTATGCCGGGGCAGAGAGGGGCCTTTCCTTGGGCAGGCTGATGTCCAGAGGCTCAATGGCTCAGATCTGCAGGTTCACTGGCCTCTCTCCAGAATCCCTCCACCCTTCGCTGCCCAGCCCCCTCCAGCCACACTGCCTGCTCCCCTTCCTGACCACTCACAGTGGCCCTGCTTGCCAATAGTCTAGAGCAGTGGGTCTCACCTTGATAAGAACAGGGATCACTGGGTCCACCCGCAGAGTCTCTGATTCAGGAGGTCTGGGGTGGGGCCTGAGAACTGGCATTTTTCACAAGTTCTCAGGAACCGCTGATGCTGCTGGTACGGGGGCCCCACTGTAAGAACCACTGGGGTAGTGGTTGCTTTTACTCGGTCGTCTCACTCTTTGCTTAGTTCCTGCATCAGTGTTTACTTTCCCTTTTAGAGATGGTGTCAGGGCCTGGGCTGACCTCCGGACAAGAATGTGACTCCAGCCACACACAGGGGTGTGAGACAGATGGTTTCTTTTCTTCCTCCCTCCCTTCCTTCCTTTTAAGATAATTTTTACTGAGGTAGAATTCACATAACATAAAATTAACCATTTTAAGGTATTCAACTCTGTGGCATTTAGTACATTTATAATGTTGCATAACCACCACATCTATCTAGTTCCAAAACATTTTCAACACCCCAGTATAAAACCCATACCCATTAAGCAGTTATTCCCGTTTCCCCGCACCCCTACCCCTGGCAACCACCAATTTGCTTTCTGTTTCTATGAATTTATCTATTCTGGAGATATCTATCTATATCTATCTATCTATCTCTATATAGATAGATAGATATAGATATCTGGAGGTATATATATGTATGGAATTCCATATATATATATATATATGTATGTATGTATATATGGAATCATATGTGGTCTTTGTGTTGGGCCTCTTTCACTCGGCATAATATTTTTGAGGCTCATCCACGCTGTAGCTTATATCAGTACTTCAATCCTTTTCATAGCTGAATAACATTCCATTGTTGATCCATCTATCTGCTGATGGATATTTGCATTGTTCCCATCCTTTGGCTACCGTGAATAATGCTATTATGAACATTCACGTATAAGTATTTGTTTGAGTCTCTGTTTTCAATTCTTTCGGGGTCTTTGACTGGGAGTGGAATTGTTGGGTCACATGGCTAATTTCTGACACCAGTTCTGATGTGTGTGTATTTTTTTCCCAAAATCCACAAACAATTCTTCAACATTAGCTGGGTGTCCTGTAATTCAATTCAATTCCGACACTGTCTCCCTGGATACAGCACCGGATACCAGTAGAAGTCCAGGTTGCTACTTGTGTTTCTGATCAACTGGCTATAAATCAGAGGTTCCCACAACCTCTCCTGGAGGAGAGATTAATTTGCTTGAGCAGCTCACAGAAGTCAGGAAAATATTTTACTTACTTGATTACTAGTTTATCATGTAAGGATGTAACTCAGGAACAGCCAGATGGAATAGATGCATAGGACACAGTATGGAGAAAGAGGTGCAGAATTTCCACGCTGTCTCTGGGTGCACCATTCTCCCTGAATCTCCACGTGTTCACCAACCCAGAAGCTCGCCAAACCCTGTCCTTTTGGGTTTTTAGACAGGCCTCACTACATAGGCATAATTGATTAAATCATTGGTTATTGTTGATTGATTCAATCTCCAGCCCCTCTCCCCTCCCTGGAAATCTGAGGTTGGGGATAAAAGTTCTTATCCTTCTACCACAGGGTTGGTTCCCCTGGCAACCAGCTCTGATCCTCTGGTGACCTAGGGACGGTCCAAATTTCACCTCATTAACATAACAAAAGACACCTTGATCACTCTCCACTTAGGTAATTCCAAAGATTTTAGGAGCTCTTTGCCAAGACTGGAGGTGAAGATCAGATATATCTTAGTATAAATCACAATATCACACATGGCAATTCTATGTTTTAACTTTATGAGGAACAGCTAAACTGTTTTCCACAGCAGCTGAATATTTTACATTCCCAACAGCAATACACAGGGGATCCGATTTTTCCACATCCTTGCCAGCACTCACTATTTTCCATTCTTTTCTTTTAGTTATACTCATGGCTTTTATTTTTCCTTCCAGTCCTTCCCTGCCCACCCTTGTCTCCCTGTCACTTCAAGCTAAAATGTAGCTGATATTATGGGCTACATTCCTGCACCTCACCTGTCCCGCTGCTAACTCTGCCCACCCCACTCACACCCAGTGGTCACCCTCCTCTTGACAGCAGTGGTTTCACTGCAATGTAAGCGTGACAACCTGGGAGGGAGATGCTCGCATCCTTATTTCAGAGATGAAAAAAACAAAGCTCAGAGAGGCACAGTAACCTGCCCAAGTAGCAGACCTGTGATTTGGGCCCTTCTGACGCCATCCAGTGCTCAGGCTCAAGGATACAAGAGTATCCTGGAATTGGCTTAATCCCCTTAAAATTCTATGTAAAATTATGTGCACATGTATATTTTGGGGGGCAGGGGCATCACTCATATCAGACTTTCCCAGGGGACCCCATCTTCTCCCCACACCTCCTTTTTCCACTGTCCTGCCCCTGCCTGTGAGGGTTCTGTCCAAACTCTTGGGATGGTTTTTTCGAGTAGAGAGAGGCGTTGCCCTTGAACGTGGAGGCATCCTGTTAGGAGGAGATAGTGCAAAGTAGAGTCGCAACCACGGGTCTCCCCTTGGCGCTTCCTCACACCCGTCCACCCGCTCACCGTACCCTCAACCCTCTCACTCAGCAGCACTGGGGCCGTTTTCCCCCTGAGCTGCTTGGCTGCTCAGGGCTGTGCCCTCCACACTTCTGAATTTAGGAAAGCTGACCTTTGCTCAGCAGGTCAAGTTCAGGAGCTGGTTTTCTGCAGAAGCGATGCTCCCCATCTGCCCTGTGGTGGGAGCCAGTTGGAGCTTGCTGTGTGCCATGAGAAAGGGAGGAGCATTTTGCACTTCTGAAGCCCAGTCACGAGTCCTGCTGGGTCCCCAAATGGTGAGGAACACACACACACACACACACTGTATACAATACGGTCCCAGAATAATGCCCAGAAGCATTATTTCTATTCACTCTACTGTTAAAAAGAGACATGAACCCATTCATGATTGAGACTATGCATACACATTCAGAGAGTACACGGTATAAAATAAGGGCCAGGTGCGCAGTTACATAAAGTGAATGCGGGGGGCAGGGGTAGAGAAGTGAGCACCGTGGGGGGATGAACTGTCTGCGGAAGCCTTCTGGAGAGAGGTGACATTTCCCTGGGAAGCACCCATCTCTCCTTTGTCCCCTGGGGGCACATGGATTGCAAAACCAGTGGGGAAACTGAGGCCCAAAGGACAGAAGTGATGACACTGCCTCATGGACTGAAGGTGTCCATTGGGGAGCGAGTGATGAAGTCAGGCTTTCCGAAGGTGTCTGCACCAGTTCACACAAATTAACGTCCCAACAGAATACAGTTTGGCAGTAGCGACAAATGACTATCCAGGAAAGGAAAGGTTCCCCTTGTGCTGAGGGCCCTCGTCCCTTCTGGAACCGGAGGAACTGGCCACACCTGCTCACCACAGGCTCACTCACTCAGAGGAGCCGGCCAGATTTGCTGACAGTCCCCCGGGGTCTCCCATAGACACCTGGCTCTCTGACCAAATCCCATCTCTCCTGGATTCCTGGGGAGTTTGGGTGCAGCGTCCTGTGGCCACCTTGTGGCTAAGCCAAGAACTGTGTCACCCTTGGAGTCCGGCCTTTCTGGGGATGGACTCCACATGCCCAGCCACAGCAGCAGCCCTTGGAAGTAGGGTACCACTCGGTTGCCAAGGCTTCCCGCAGCCCGTGTTTCCACGGAGGGACAGAAATCAGAGGAGGCTGTTACCTTGGAAACCCTGTTGGCAGCAGCGACTCAGCTGGTCTGTAGCAACCTTCTGCCCTTGGAACCTGCCTGCCGTCCCTCCAGGGAGTTCTGAGCCCCGGACAGGGCGGGCCTAGGAGGACAGCAGCCCTCCTTGCCGACCCCAGGGGCTGATGAGATGAGACTGAAAGGCTGTGCCATGATGTGCTAGGCTGGTGCCCGAGGGTGGTTGGAGCCAGAGGTGTGTTACATGTTCACATGACCTGGGGGAGGGGTGTCAGCCCCAGGGTCCCCAGTTCCCTCCTCCCCAGCTGCCAGGGCACGCAGGGAACACAGATGACTGTGAACAGTTGGTGTCTTCACGGGCCAGCCTGTCTCTACCAGGCAGATTTGTTAGTTGAAAGGCAGCTGGATGTTTCCAGACCGCTCTCCACCTCCTCTGCAGCCCTGCACATCACCACCAGGGTGGAGGCTGAAGAGGCAGGAAGTCCCCTTACACGCCTCCCACCCCATCTCCACCGGCCAGAACCCAAGCTGTGCTCCCAACCCTGGCCTTCCAGCGCCATCTTGCCCCCTGGCCCCCTCCCCCCACCCCTCTTCAGCCACAAGAACCCTGCCCTCCTTGCTGGCAACACGCTTGCGCTTAGCTCCTGGCCTTTGCCCTGCTGCCCTCTGCCTGGGACGCTCTCCAAGATTCTCTGCTGGACCATCTCACGTCCCACCTCCCCTCCCTCCGCCCCAGGCTATTCTAGATGCTGCTCCTCTGGGTCCTGCCGCGTCCTCGCTTGCCACCGAGCACTTGCCAACTTGCCACTGAGCACTGCCACCGTGCTGTGACACGGAGGGCCCAGCCCAAGCCGGAGCCCCCAGGGACACAAGCGTGTGTTGAACGGGGCGTAGATCCTATCCCCCACCCCTCCCCCCAAGCTGTGCTGGGTTTTGTAGCCACCCCGTTTCTCTTCTTTGGAGTTTCAGGGTGCCTCTGTCCATGGGACTTTCATAGCACTTATCTCATGCTGCCCCCTACTGGTGCTCAGGTTCACTGCCCTGTAGACGAGCTTAGGACTCCTTGGCTAAGAGCTGTGAGCTGTCTGAGGGCAGGAACCACGTGGGATTTATTTTCCACGACTCCAGGAAAAGTTGACAGGTCCAAAAACACAAGAGAGGCTTGGCAAATATTTGATCAAATGAACTAATTACTCTGAAATTTGAGAGTTGCATTAACTCTGGAACTGGAAAATGCTGCCACCAACCCATCAGGTAGCCCTCACCATACCTGGGCCAATAATAATAACAATACATAATAGTAATAGTAACTAATATGTACTGTGCACTGTGCATACACCAATCCCGGTTCTAACCGCTTGCCTGTATTATCTAAAACTCACCACGACTTAGGGAGGTAAGAGCTGTTATTATCTTCACTTCAACAGATGAGGAATCTAGAGGCCCAGAAAAACTGAGTAACTTGCATGTGGCTGTGTTGGCTCTAGAACCCATGCTATTAATCAGTCACCGCACTGCTGCTCTGCCCCAATAACAATAACAACAACGACAGTAAATAGAACAGTCCTAGTAGCACTAATATATTTACCTTATTGTTTGTTTTGTTATAATTTTACTGAATTATTGCCTGTATTTACCATGATGATAATATATTTTCTACATATACCTTTATTATAGCGTTTACTGTATGCTGGGCACAGGTCTAAGCACTTCAATACATTAACTAATTTAATCCTCTAACCACCTTGTGATGTTAGGCACTAGTAATTATCCCCATTTTACAAATGAGGAAACTGAGTTACAGAGAGGGAAAGTGACTTGAGCAAGGTCACCCAGTTAGTAAGCGATGCCACTGGCGTTCCAAGCTCTGCAGTTCCAGAGTCTGCACCCTCAAATATGTGGAAGATGTGGGCCTTTGCCAGTGAATTGGGGTCAGCACCTCTGGTCTGAAGGTGTGCCCGCCCACAGAGGACATGAAGACAAAGCATAGGTATCTGAGCGGGCTTGCTGGACTGGCAAAGTCAGGCCCGGAAGGGAGGAAGCCCTATTGGGGGCCTGTGTGACCTTGAGAAAGTTGCTCAATCTCTCTGTTCATTTGCTTTCCCCTTGGTGTAACCGGGCAAAATGATGGGTTTTTGCAGGATCTGTGATATGCTTTGGGGCGTTCCTTGGCAAGGAGCTTAACTTCTTCGCCTGGAAAGGTCAAGGGGAACTCTGGTATCCTTCACCTCCCTAGCGGTTGGATGCCTTGTTAGTGCCTCTGCCCCATCCCAGGTCCCACATTCCTGCCTGCACAGAGTCCTTTGTTCTCAAGGAAGGGCCTGTGTTGCAGGCCTGAGGGAGGAGGGCGCTTCTCCAGGGCCATTTCCCCCAGGTGGGACAGGCTGATTCTTCGGCCTTGAGGGAGAGTAGGACCCGGTGTCTCCTGACCACCCCTGCTCTTCCTGCTTGCTGGGCCTGGACAGGATGCATGAATGAGCTGTCTTTTCAATGTTGTTATGTCTTTTCTGGTCCAGGTGTGGAAAAGCGAAGCTGGAAGATGGGGATGGAATCAACCTGAATGACATCGAGAAGGTCCTCCCGGCCTGGCAGGTAGGTGCAGGGGCAGAGTCTCCAACAGCACCCCTCCCCCTGCCCTCAGCCTGGTCAGGGCCTAAACTCTCCCACTGGCCCCTTGTTCCTGCAGGGTATAGCTGGATGTACTGCAGTGGTAGGTGGGCCGGGGTGGGTACCTGCCTTGGTGCAGAGTGTCCCACTGTGATGTGTGTGTGGCAGCCTGTGCTCAGCTGTGCCACAGGTGCTGGTGGCAGACCTGACGTGGATGAAATGGCCCATGCACTGGCAACTCAGCAAACTGGGAAGTTTTTGTCCCTTGACCTGAAACGTCTGAGGTGAGGCAACCTGCAGCGTGTTCTGGTGCGACTGGCAGGGCTGTCATGGTTTCAAATGTGGTCAGGGCTATTTTTAGGCCTTTGAAAAGTGGAGTTGTCCTGCCAGCCTCCAGGTGTCTGCTGTGCTTACTGGTTTTGTCGTTGATTGGACTCCTTTCCCTGAATCGGGCCGGGCTCCAGGACAAGAGGATTTACTCAGAAAAGAGACAGCAAATCTAGGTCCCTAGATGCTTCTGGTGCTGGGCTTTGGGCAGAAGCCGTAGGAGTGTAGCTGCTTCCGGGAAAGAGGCTCGGCCTCCTGCAGAGGAGGGGAGCAGCAAACCCTCCTCCATGACCGAGCCTGCCCCGCGTGACCTGCCACGCACTGCACTCACCACATCACTCTTTCCGCTCTCTTCCCAGTCTGTCTGGCTATGTCAGCTGCATCCATTCTTCTCTTCCAGCTCCCTGCAGGACTTACCCACTTTTTGGTTGAGTGTTTATGCCTTGGGCCTATTAATGGGAGGCAATAGAATGAACAGTCAAGGCCTCAGCAATCTGATTGGGATGTGACTTGGGCTGGTTTTTCCTTGTGTTTGTTCCACTTGGAGTTTATTGAGCTTCTTGCATCTGTAGGTTTATAGTGTAGGTTTATATCAAATTTGGAAAAATTTCAGCCATTATCTTCCTCACCTCCCCCAGAACCCACCCTCTGCAATTCCAATTATATGCACGCTGTGCTTCTTCATATTTTCCCATGGTTCACCAAAGCTCTGCTTTTTTTTTTAGTCTTTTTTTCTGTGTTTCATTTTGGATAGTTTCTATTGCTATGTCTTCAAGTTCACTAATCTTTTCTTGCAGTGTCTAATCTACTGTTAATCCTGTCCTGTATATTTTTCATTTCAGATATTATATTGTTCATCTCTAGAAGTTCAGTTATGGATTTTTTTTTTTTTTGGTATTTCTCTCCTCTTCATGCTCATGCTTTCTCCTATCTTCTTGAGCATATGGAATATTTTATAGTAGCTGTTGTAATGTCCTTCTCTACTAATTCTGTCATCCATGTCATTTCACAGTCTGTTTCTGTTAACTGATTTTTCTCTTGGGTATGGGTTGTGTTTTTCCTTGCATGCTTGGTAATTTTATACTAGATGCAAGATATTAGGAATTTTAGGGTGTTGGATATTATTATTATTATTTAAAATATTTTGAACTTTATTCCAGAGCATAGTTAAGTTACTTCAAGAGTTTGATCCTTTCAAGGCTTGCTTTTTAAGCTTTGTTAGGTGGGAAGCCTTTAGAGCAAAGTTTGCTCCACTACTGGGTCAATAGCCTTCTGAAGTTGCCACTCAGTGCTTTATGTCCTAGGAAGTATTTCCACCATGTCAGCTGGGAATACAAACTATTTCCAGCCGTGTGTGATCTTAGGGGATTACTCCATCAATTTGTTGCAGGTAGCTTTTCACCAGCCCTGGAAGTTTCCTCACATACATGCACAAATTGGTGCTCAGCCAAAGACTCAAGGGCCTGCAATTTCTGGATTTCTCTCTGTGTGCAGCTTTCTCCTCTCTGGTACTCTGCCTTCCAAATTCTAGTGGCCTTGGACTCCCTGAATTTTGAACTCTGTCCCCTTAACTCATTGAGACCACCGGGCTCTGTTTGGATTCCTCCCTGCCTTGCAGACTGGAAACTCAACAGGCACCAGGCTGGGGCACATGAAGGGCTCACTTCATTATAAGGGAAAGTGTGGTGACTTTATGGTGGAGAAACCTGGCAGGCTCCAACCTGACCAGGTGATCAGGGTTAACATCATTAGTGTGGAGTGAGTGGACACCATGTGCCCCTGATGTGCTGCACGGAGAAAGCCCAGCATCATTTCTGGGGTTTTCCTGCCAAGAAAGCACAGCCTGCATCTGGTCATGAGGAACCAAATGGAAAGGCCATCTTCTAAAACTGCTTGGACATGAAAGACTGAGGAATCTCCCAGATTGAAGGGGATTGAAGAGGCAGACAACTAAATGCAATATGTATTCCTTTTTGAGATCCCGGACCAGAAAGAATTAGAGACCTTGTTGGACAGTGGGAGAATGTGAATTGGGGTCTGTGGCAATAGTGTTTCTTGGCTAGAAGTGTCTTCATTTAAGGGGCTATATGATGGTTAGGTAGGTGAGTGTCCTTGTTGTTTAGAAACACACGCTAGAATATTTGTGGGTTATGTGGCCTCATGTCTGCAGCGTGTCCTCAAATGGTTTAGAAGAAGATGAATGGTAATGAGTGTGTAGATCCACAGAGGGAGAGAGAAGCCTGAGTGAGGGGGACGGGGGTTGGGGGGAGGGGCTCTTTGCACTGTTCTTGCAACTTTCCTATGCTTGAGAGAAAAATAATCAATAGGGTCTAGGCCATGATGTGTAGGTCAAAGGCACAGAGTATCGGCTAATGAAATACCCTCTGGCCTGGATCTGTACTAAATTCTCACAGCTAATATAAAGCTAGCCCTGGCGCAAAAGTCAAAAGGTAAAGTACTCAGAAAATGCCACTTTATCACTCCATTCGTAAATGCCTACAGTGTTCGTTATTGATAGAAAAAGTACATTTGAGAGACACTGACCTAGGTGAGGAGCCCCCTGCCCTAGGAGAGGTGTTGACCCCTCAGTGGCCTTTGAGCCAGAAGCCTGGGGCATCCTGGCCGGAAAAGTTACAGGTGTGACCACATCTCCTGTTGGGTGACTGCCTCCCAGCTCCTTGGGGAGCACAGCAGAGGGCCTTTCACTCCCGCTAGAAGGGAGAGGGAGCCAGGCCCTTACCTGGGGGAGGCAGCGGAGTGCAGGGGTTAAGGGTTTGGTATCTGGACACCATGGCATCCTGGCCGTGCCACTGACTAGCCAAGGGGTCGGGCTAGTTACTTACCTTGCTCTGCCTGTTTCCTCCTGTGTAAAATAGGATAATAACAGTATCTACGTCCTAGGATTGTCTGGAAAATTGAGCACATGAATTCACATGAAGCACTGAAAACACTGCCTGGCACATAGGAGGTGCTCCGTCTGCTGGTGGACAGGCTCTGGGGCTCCCCACTTTGTTAGGAGGTGGGAGAGGGAGCAATTTCCTATACCCCATCTCCACCTTGTGCGTTTGTCCTGAGTGGCATCCCAAGGAGTGCAGAAAGATTGCATCAGAGGTCACGAGAATCAAAGGATAGGCATCTGCCACAGACATGCCAGTGACCTCCCTTCTGTGGACCTTGGTTTACTCATCAGTAAAATGGCACAGTTGATCTAGATTAGAGGTTTGCAAACTGTAAAGCTCTGGGATTTTCCAGAGGCATCTCAGGGGCGCTCCTGGGGTGGGGAGTGGGGTGGCTGAAGAAGCAGGCTCGAGGGGACCCCCACTCAGGCTGGCCCAGAACAACTCATCCCGTGTCTCTAAACCAGTCTTCTACAAATGGTTTCATTTGAAGACATGGTTCCACTACTAAACAGATTTTGAAAATCATCCAACCAAGGTTCCGCTCAGGTTTCATATTCTAGGGTTTTCTCTCTCTCAGGAACAATCCATCAGAAGCATTCTTGGTCTCTAGGGACTGTGTGAGATGTCGGCTCTTAGAGGTGCCGGGAGTGGAAGGCTTCACCTCTGGTCTCCATTCCCCGTCAGGATCCACACAGTGGACGGGCTTTGATACGCACACACACCAACACTTTGAACCAGCTTTGCCCTCGGAAAACTACCAACAGACAAGTCCCTGAGCAGATCTACAGCTTTCTGGGTCTTACCCTAGATGCACTGTATTAGTTATCTCTTGCTGTGTAATAAGTTGCTCAAAATTTAGCAGCCTAAAACAATAAACATTTGTTATCACACACAGTTTTTGAGGGTCAGGAATCTGAGAGCATCTTAGCTGGGTGGTCCTGGCTCAGGGTTTCTCACAAAGCTGTGATCAAGGTGTCATTTGGGGCCGCAGTCATCTGAAGGCTGGACCAGGGCTGGAGGACCCCCTTCCATGGTGGCTCCCTCCCATGGCAGAGGGCAGGGGACTCAGTTCTACCCTGGCTGCTGGCAGAAGGCTTCATTCACATGAGCCTCTCCATAAGCCGCTTGAGTGTCACATCATGGCAGCTGGCTTCCTCCAAAAGGAGGGAGGAAGGAAGAGAGACAGATAGACAGACATAGACATATCATGGGTGAGAGAGTGGAGAGTGTCCAACACAGAAGTCCTAATCTTTTCTAACCTAATCTCAGAAGTGACATACTCTCACTCTGCCACAAGCTATACATTGATTGTACAGACCAACCCTCGTACAATGTAGAAGGAACTATACAAAGGTGTGAATATCAGGAGGTGAGGTCATTGGGGGCCATCCTGGAGGCGGGTGACCACACCCACTGATTGTACCCAGGAATCTGTATTTGTTAAAGCATCACAGAATATCTGCAGTTTTATCAAAATTATCCACAAGAGTTGAAAAGTTGTAGTTGATCATGCTCAGGGCTTGACATCTCTTTGGGGTGTTTGCATTTCATATGGTACCATTAGGACAAGGCCAACAGGCCTCCTGATCCCAAAACATATATCTCTGGTGGTAGAATTTGAGGTTCTGGTGAGAGAGCACGTCAGGGTGACTGTTTTCTGAATTTTCCTAGTGTTCTCCTAGACAGGGCTGGCTGGTTCCGTTGTTCGGCCTTGGGGCCTCAGGGTCAGCTAGCCTAGCTACTGGCATTTGGGGTGGGACAGATCTTAATTGTGTGGACCTGTCCAATACGTACAGGTATTTAGTGTTCCCAGTTTCAACCACTGAATGCCAGTCACTGGGGAGAGGGCAGTCACGGTGACCACCAAAAACACCTCCCATTTCCAAATACATCTGGGAGACAGCATGCACCCAACTGAAGACTGCTGAATGGGAGGGAAGCCCCACCCATAGTCTGGAGGCCCCAGCCCATCCACAGCAGTCAAGGGCCTGAGCAGAGATGAGTGGGCTCCTAGAGACTGTCTTAGACAGAAGTCAGGCTTTGAGGAGAAGAAAGAAACCTAGAGCCTCCCCTCCCCTCCTGGAGGCAGGAAGGAACAAAAATAGGAGGACGCAGGGAGAAGGTTGGCCTGAAGCTCATTGCCCACCTGCCCTCCACTTCTTTCACCCAGAAGAAGAGGGGCAGATATTTGTCTTGACGTTCAGTCCATCCTTCTGCCTATGAGTTTCTCCCATCATTTCCCAACAGAACTTTGACGTGAGCCTGGTTATGCTCTTGTTGGTGTGATAACCGGGGCGTATGTCTTTTTTTTTTTTTTAAACAAGACAGAATTTTTCAATCATCTGCTGTGTTCAGATACTATAGGCCATGGCTTGATATTAAACAAACCCCCAAATCCCAGAGGCCTCACACACAGGATATTATTTGTCACTTACTGAGATTTCTGCTGAGGGTCCAGCTACCCTCCAGGGCAGCTCCTTTCCAAAGTGGGGGCTCAAAGGTCCAGTTGGATTCCATTCTGTGACCGTACCATCTCAACCCACAGCACCCAGGTGGCCCTGGCAGGGCCAAAGAGAGAGCTGGAGGGTCATGATCTGGGTCTCAAATGCTTTGGCCCAGAAGTATCACTTGTACTTAGCCCATTGGACAGAACTAGTCCCATGACCCCATCCAAGGGCAAAGGGGCTGGCGGAGAAAGAGGCAGTCGGGTCAGCAACAGCGCTTCTGCCCCGATTTCCTCTTTCCTTCACTTGTTCGCCTAACTCTTCTTCATGGACAAGCGCTTTGCACCAGCCTTTTAGAGAAAAAGAGAGAATTGCATGAGATGCAGTTGCCAGGAGGGGCACAGTCTACAAGAGAAATGAGACACGTGCTCTAATGACAGTAGTGCAGAGTTGCAGCTATCAATGCCTGAGCGAACGCTGGTGCCTTGCCCAGGTCAGTGTCCCCGTAGAGGGAAGTCTGGTCCCCTCCCTGCAATGCTCCATCTGCCTCTCCAGTGCCGTGCAGTGTCTGCAGCCTGGGGCTTGAAAGAATGGCTGAGTCAGGAGCCGAGGGCCCCAGTGGCCCCCCAACTTAATGCCTGTTGTAGATCTCTGGGAGCTCTAGCTTGTCTCTCACTGGGAGTCACACATGGGGCACATGTCACAGTGAGTGGTCCTCGGTGGGAGTGCCTCAGTCAGAGGTCAGCTGCTGATGCCTGGGTGCCTGTCCACGCCCCCCTCCAGCCAAAGCCAAGGACTCGATCCCTGGTGGTCCCATCTGGTTGTATTTGCACAGTGGGCGATGAATCCAGGAACCCCCACTGCTGGGACTCAGGCCCCTGGAGCCACCCAAGAACCTGAGGCAGCAGGGCAGACAGTAGGTACCCACATCCGCCAGGCACAGTTCTCCACCCATAAGAGGCGTTTAGTTGGTTAGTAAAGGCTGATGCTGGTGATGTTGACTCTCCCCAAGGTCTGCCTCCCTGTAGTGATAGTTGAGGCGGAAGAGCGAGTGAGATGGGCTGGGTGACAGCCAGCAGCCGAATTTCAGCATCCCCAAACTCAGCAGCCTCAGGTGAGCTGAAGCTAGCTTTGCTCCCCAAGAGCTCTGATTGGGAAGGGCAGCTGGAGTCTCTGAATGTGGTGACATGGATTCAGGAGGACATCCATCATGGTTTCAGGCGGTGAAGCCACAGGGCAGGGCAGAAGCTGACACCTATACAACTGGGCTTAGAATGGAGTCCTGGGGGTCCCGCCTGCATTTTTGGCACCTCTGTTGTGAACCGTGGAAGGGGGTTGGCCAGCCTGCCGTATTGGCAGTGATGTGGACATTCCAGCCCCCATCATTTGTAATCCTGCTCCCATTGTGGCCCCAGGGTCAGGTATGGCGGGTGCAGAGGGACGGATGGCTGCGCCGTGATCTGCTCCCACTAGAGGGCACCAGCGCACCGCTCTGGAGACTCCGCAGTCACATTTGCAACGGGAGGTCCCTTGTCCCTAGCAGCCAAAGGTGTCCTTGCCTTGTTGGTGCGCAACATGCAAATACGATGCTTAACATTGTCCTCAAAATGACGCAGGCCCTCCAGGCTCAGGCCTTCTCCCCAGAACAAGGGAGAAGATGAGGCAGTGAAGTAGGCAGCTGCACAAGTGAAGGAAGTACCTGTTTGGACCAGGTGTCCCCTGCCATGCACAGGCCTGACATTCCTCCAGGGACCCCCCTCCAGTCCTCAGACCCCTGGGAACACGTGGCAGCTCCCAGGAGGACACACCCATTCAGCCTCTATCAGCTGCACAGACAACTAGGGTGCTCGCCCACGGAGTGAGGCATGCTGGTGGCCTTCCCCACACCAGACGGTTTCACCTGGGCCTGCAGGGGAGAGACCCGCTGGCGTGGGGCTTGGAGAATTACAGAGTGCTGGCTTCTGCCCTTGGAAGGACAGGGGCTGGCAGGTGGTGCTGAGGGGATTGATGGAGCCCCATAAACTTGACTGAGTTCGATGTGAAGGCAAGGGAATCCAATCTGAATGGGTTCTGGTCTCCCCTTGCGCTCCCCGCTCCTCGCCTCTGGCCCAAGACCTCCAGCCTAGATACCACCCCGGGCTCCTTCCCCCTGAGGTGTGGTAATCTGAACAGTTTCTCCTCAGCGTCTCCTCAGGGCCCTGCAGAAATACTGCCTCTTTATTCCACACACGGCCCTGGATGCTTCTGCGTTTTAAACAAAACCCCGGTTGAAAGACATTGTTGTTGAGTTATCTCGTGTCTTGCCTATGTCTTGCCTAAGCCTTTCTGAAAGGACACATTTTGATCATTTTTCTTTGAATTCTCTGTCAGAAACATTTCACCTACCTTCTTTTGTCTGACAATGGGAACTGCATAACCCAACTTATTTTGCTTTCCTGTTAGGAAATTTTGAAACTAAATTCTGTGTCTGTCTGCAATTAATGATGAGCTCACCCTGACCTGGTCAGGTCCGTTGCTCTAATCCTCTGGTGACTGACCTAGTTTAGTGCAGTACATAACGTGTAGGCCCACTAATGTGAGGTCGGCATGGCGCACACCCTGAACAAAGAACATGACTAAGTCGAGTGGGCTTTCTGGCCTCATGGATGTGCCCAAGTACTCTCTTCACATGGGACCCCGAGTGAGGACAGGAGACCAGCTAAAGGAGGGGGACAGTGAGGCTTGGGGTTAAGCAGCCCATTTTCCCGCTTGGCCCCGAATAAAGACAGGGTGAGAAACACCCCACTCCACCTGCCAGGAATCTGAGGGACATAGGAGCTTTCAGAATGAAAATCACTGAGCGCTCGGAGGCATAAAAATGGTGGCAGATGCGGGAGCAGCCTTGTTCCTCCAGCAGGTGGCGCTGTTGCAGTGTGGACTCGAGGTTGGTGGGAAGGGGCTGCCCCGCAGTGGATTGAAGCGGCTGGAAGCCCAATTCCCAGCCCTCCAGATGGGAAGGAGTGACTTTATCATTCCCTAGAGCTATACCAGCTCTGTGGCCAAGTCTTCTGGAAACTTCCAGGATATGCTAACTCACAGGCATGAGGATTATTAAAATATCCTGAGATGCCAAGGAGCAAAATCATGTGAAAACTAAGTCCCACCTCACAACCCCAGGCCTGCCCTCTTCCCCAAATCCTGCTTCATGTCCCGTCTTGGTCCCATGGGAGGTCCGGTCTGACTTCATTAACTGAGTCCACCAGGATTGACTGGGCATCTTTCTGTGGACCAGGCGTTGTCTTAGTCATGATGGACTGAGTTTAAACGCAGGGGCCGCTGCCTTTTCAGTGAACCAGGACATGCAATTCTCCTAATGTCCCTGTAATGATCATCTAGCAATGAATGACTGCAACGCAGTGCAAACACTGGCTGAGTGCCTTCCAGGCTCCAGGAACCGTGACGGTGCTTTCTTTTTCTAATCTTACTTATCCTCACCTCGTCCCTGTGGAGGGTGTGCTGTTACTGATCTCCTTTTACAGACGATGCTGCCTCTGGTCAGATGTCACCTTCTCAGTAAAGCCTTTTGAACACCCCATTCCGTACTCCCCATTCCCGCCCACCCCCACTTAATTTTTCTCCATAGTGCTCATCACATACATGCTTTATTTTTGTGGTCTGCCTTCTCCACTGGAATGTTACGTTCCATGCGGGCTCA
Source organism: Eubalaena glacialis (assembly GCF_028564815.1). Taxonomy (NCBI): domain Eukaryota; kingdom Metazoa; phylum Chordata; class Mammalia; order Artiodactyla; family Balaenidae; genus Eubalaena; species Eubalaena glacialis. The sequence goes on along the minus strand of NC_083730.1, from coordinate 26,197,220 downwards.
TATAGGTGCTCATTAAATATTAAGTGAATGACTAAATGAGCCCTGACTTGCTCCTATCCCAGAGGGACTCACCCCCAGCACCCCACAGTCCTTCACAGGGGCTCACGTAAATCGCGTACCATCTGAGCTACGTGTCTGCATGTATCATCTCTGAATTCTCGTAACTGCCCTGTAGAGTGTAGGTACTACTATTATCGTCATCTTGCAGACAAAAAAACCGAGATCAAATACCTGCCCCAAATCACATAGCTTACAAATGGGGGAGTGGGATTGGAATTCAGGCAGCCTGGCGCTCCTTTGTAAGGAGTGACGGGGAGGAAGAGGTGATGGAAAACCATTTTCTAATTCTAGGTGACTGTAGTCACGTACAGCAAGTTAGGGGTGAATGTCATTTCCTTAATAAGCAAGAACAAGAAAATGGACATCTTTCTTTTTTTTTTTTTTTTTTTCTCTACTGCTGTAGGCACTAAAAATGGAAAGAGAGGAGGAGGGGGTGGGGCGAGGGAGAGAGGAGCCCCTACTGACACCTTTGACAGAGGAAGAGATGTTTTTCCTTTTTTCTAATCGGAAAGGTTTCCAGGGGCCTCCCCCCAACCCCTGCCAACTCCAGATCCTGCCCCGGCTCTGAGGAGGAGTGCTCACCTAGGAGAGCCCCTCTGCTTTCTGGCCACCCTCCCACCCACCCAGTGCTTCCTCCCTCAGGATAAAAATAGGTGGTATTTGTAGTGAGGTGGATGGAGTTAGAGTCTGTCATACAGAGTGAAGTAAGTCAGAAAGAGAAAAACAAATACAGTATGCTAACACATATATATGGAATCTAAGGGGAAAAAAAAAGGTCATGAAGAACCTAGTGGCAAGACGGGAATAAAGACACAGACCTACTAGAGAATGGACTTGAGGATATGGGGAGGGGGAGGGGTAAGATGTGACAGGGTGAGAGAGTGGTATGGACATATATACACTACCAAATGTAAAATAGATAGCTGGTGGGAAGCAGCCGCATAGCACAGGGAGATCAGCTCGGTGCTTTGTGACCACCTAGAGGGGTGGGATAGGGAGGGTGGGAGGGAGGGAGATGCAAGAGGCAAGAGATATGGGAACATATGTATAAGTATAACTGATTCACTTTGTTATAAAGCAGAAACTAACACACCATTGTAAAGCAATTATACTCCAATAAAGATGTTAAAAAAAAATAGGTGCCCATGCAATAAAGGAGGAGACCAGGACTTCTTCAATCCATGGTTTCCTGTCTGAGACCACCAGGTAGCAAGGCCCACTGGCCATGAGCAGTGTGTGCTGTGAGGCCAGCCTATTTTTATTTTTGTTGTTTGGGAGTATTTTTACAAGAAATTATTATCTGGGGCATGAAGAGTTTTGTTGGGGACAGCTAGGAAAGTTCCTGGGAAGCAGGCGACTGGCTGAGTCTGGACCAGGTTCTCACAGTCTCGGGGTGCGGGCAGAATGCAGGGATGGGGGACAGGAGGTGGCAAGTGCTTTCTGGCTCTGGGGCGTCCCGGAAACATCTGCCTCCCTTATAGGACAGCCTCAATTATCCATAGCACAGTTAGGGTCTTAGACAGGGATGGGCAAACTGTGGTCTGCAGACCAAGTCCAGCCCTCCAGCCTGTTTCTGCAAATAAAGTTTTACTGGCACATGGCCACGCCCATTCATTTGTTCACTGGCTGTGGTTGTGTTTGTGTTACGAAGCAGAGTGGAGTAGCTGCAATGTGGACCCTACCATCTTCGAAGCCTAAATATATCCGATCTGGCCCTTTACAGGAAAAGATTGATAAACACTGATCTAGAGTATAAACAGAAAAAAAGCCCTGAGAGTTAAAACAGGTGACAAACAAGTTCATTCACTTGTCATCCGAGAGGCCTTCGGTTCCACATGCAGAACATCTTGGAGTTCATCCAAAATGATTCTCTTCCAGCTCCCATTTCTTCAACTGTAACATGAGATCATATACGGGTTTGACGTTCATTGCAAGCCTTTGCTGAGGGTCACAATATAAACCAGGTGGTATAATGACCAAAAAACACTCTACAGGTGTGAAGTGGCCTTACTAAGTAGCTCAGTTAGACCTGGAAGCAAGCACAGAACTGGGGAGCTTGACAGACAAGATGGAAACCATCCACACGTCCCTCCTGTGATTTGGGGGTGGCAGTTGCGGGTGGAGGGATAGAGATTAGGTTGTGTTTCCCCAGCTCTTACGAAGACAGAGATCTCAAAGAAGACTGTGTGCCCCATAGACCTTGTGTATCCTTACCTCTCCCTTGCCCAATCTCCCTGCTCTTTCACGGCCCTGTCAAATTTCACCTGCTTGGTGAAATTGTCCTAGATGAATCAGACCACCATCCCACCATCCCAGTCCTGAGGGTTTTCGTGGGCATTTGGAGGACTTCATTGTAGGCCAGTTTTGAGGTTCTCCTGTTGTTTCACAGAAAGAAAAGCAAAGGTATGGCATTAGGGCTGCAGAACTAAGCAAGCAGTGGTTCAGAAGAAATGGAGGCCACGGAGAATGGGGGAGTCCCGGAGTCCTGAAGGGACGTGTCCAACAGCAGAGAGAGCAGTTGGTGCAGGTGCTTGAGGCCTTGGAACCTGACCAAACAGGGACTCAACCGAACGTTCTCGAGCAGAGAAATGTATGATGGAAGGAAGATTTAGGAAGCCAAGGGCCAAATCCTAAGGCCTGACCAATCCTTATGCTCTCTCCCTGGGACCTCTAAGGAATTCCTAGGGTTGTACACATCTTCCCACAGTAGCCAAGGAAGGACGTTTCGTTGCTTCGTTAGGGACAGGCCAGGGTCCCTTAAAAAGAGGACTTGCCCCCAGTAGAGAGGTCATCTGGTCCATGCCCTGCTTTGGGCCAGACCATACCCAGAATCCTTTGCTGAGGGACAGAGGGCTTGATCAGTCAGATGGGGGAGGGTGGGGGAGTAGCAGGCCCAAGCAAGGCCAGACTGAAGATGGCCTCCCTCACGACCTCTGCTGGGCCCAGGACATCTCACAGACAGCAAGAGCTGCTCTACCCACCCACCCCCAACCCCAGAATGACTTGGGCTTGGGAGGGGGAGGCCAGCAGAGGTACCAGGAGCCCAGGGCTGAGAGCAGGCCCTAAGCTGGCCTGCGGGGCCCTGGTTACCATCGCTCAGAGGCAGGGCCACCCTCATGCACACACCCACCCCAGTGACCCAGTGGTCCTTCCAGGAGGGGCCCTAAAGCCCAAGGTGAGCGGGGTTACCCCACGTGCAGCCCCACCATCTGTTCCTAGAGCAGTTTCCAGGGCTGGTGTAACACCCCAGCCGTCTCGGGAATGTTCTGGTGACTTGGACCAGTCCTGGTTCAACAAGGTTGCACCCTGGTCCAGCACCTTCCTGCTCCGTCCTTGGGCGGTGGAAGGAGCAGCTAAGGCGGGGGAGGAGGAAGGTATCGCTGAGGGTGTGAAGCATCCATTATTCCTTTATTAGCCAGGGTGCCATTTCTGGTCTCGTTCTCCTTCCTGGCGGAGAAGCCCGGTTATTTTCGTTTACCCCAGCTCCTCTCGCTGGGAGCAGCCGCCGGCAGGGCAGAGGGGGCGGGGCGGACAGGGCTACGTGCTCTCCTGCAGGCGTTTGTGAATGGGCCCCGGCTCCCAGGCTGCCCCGACGGCAGGCGCCCCCCCCAGGACGCGCTGACTCTTGCTGGCCGGCCGGCGTCTTTTCTAGCACTGCAGTGGCCAGGCAGGAGGAAGCTTTCTTCTGGCCCAAGAACAATACCAGGGTCAGCCCGGGGACCTCCCTCCTACACCCTCTTCCTTCCATTGTGAGCCGCTGCACAGTCCCAGGCCGCTTGGCTCTGCAAGCCATGGGGGAGGGGGAACGGGCCCAGGAGAGATTAGCAATGTGTGTGACACCTCCAGCTGTCTGTCTACACTTCCCAGGCTGGCCAGGATTCTGGAGGCAGCAGATGGACAGATAGACCAAGCACGTGTGAGTGACCATTGGGTCCCGGAGCTTGCAAGGGGCTGCCGACAGGGTGAGGCCACTGACTGGATGGCACCATGCCCTGTCCCCTGCCCCCATGGAATCACAGCATGTCAGGGCTGGAAAAGGCCTGCCCAGACCTTCTGCCCATCACCCCATTACACAGACAAATAGACCCAGAAAGGTAAAGGTTTTACCAGACTTCCTATTGCCCTGCTTAAAACTCCTTCAATGATTCCCGAGGCCTATGGGAAAAAAATCACAGACTTTCCTTTAACCCCAGTGCCTGCCGGCCTCCCAGGCTTCTCTCCTGTGACTTCCCGCCTTGTGCTGTAGCCTTGTGACTAGTTAACGGGTCCTGATCCAGCAGCACCAGTCCTCTGCCTTAAATGTCCTTCCGGCTACATTCGCCTACCTGCCATTTACCTGTTCTTCAAAGACTACTTGAAGGTCACCTTCTCTATGCAGCCCTCTCTAACAACCCACTTCCTTTTTTGCTTTTTCTGGGCTCCTCGAGCACTGAATATATCCCTAGAGAAGGGCTGCCCTCCACATCACTGGGATGCCCATGTGTCTCTCCCACACTTGCATGCCTCTCCCCACACAACACACTCCAAATCCTGGGGTCTGAAAACCCTTAGGTTCTCAAAGTGTGGTCCTCAGACCAGTAGCATCAGTATCACCCAGAAACTTGATAGAAATGCAGATTCTTAGCACTCCCCTTCACTCCTATTGAACCGGCAACTCTGGGGTTAGGGCCCAGCGATCTGTGTTTTAAGAAGTCCTCCAGGTGATTCTGATGCCTGCTCAAGTTTGAGAGCCAGGCCTGAGGACCTACTTGCAGGCAGTTGGCTCTTAATAAATTCTTTTTTTTTTTTTTCTCTTTTTCTAAAATTGAGATATATTGGACCTATAGCATTGTGTAAGTTTAAGGTATACAACATATTGACTTGATCCATTTATATTGCAATATGCTGTCCATTGTAGTGTTAGCAAACACCTCTACTGTGTCACAGAATTGGCATTTCTTTAGTGTTGGGAACAAGTAAGATATAGCCTCTTAGCAATTTTAATGTTTATACCAGTTGTGTTGTCTATCTTAATAGTTTCTTGATAATTTCTCTGGTAATTGACATCACCTATCCCCTTCTATTTGCTGACAAAATTTTGGTTGTTTATTTGTTCTTTACCATTATTTTGCTCAAATGGTGGACAAAGAATCTTGCCCTCTTTGACAACCAAGGATAGGGATTTGCAGAGGGTTGAGTGATTTAGGAACGACCCAGTCCCCCAGACTCTGGCACCTGCTCCTGGCACTAGCCGTGCCAACAGCCCTGGGTGAGCCCCTGGGGATTAGAGTTCCTGGTTTTGGGGTTGGGGGGAGTCATTACCTCACCGTCAAAGGTAGAAACCTCAGCAGAGCCCCCAGGGATGCTGCGCCTTTGCAGGTGATCAGAGCCACTGCCTGGGGTGAAGATGTGGAGGCAGCCTTTATTTAGAGATGGAGGGGAAGCTCTGGGCTAGTTACGCTGTTCCTTCTCTTTGGATGACATTGCTGTGTGTGTAGCGGATTTGTCACCCACTGTGTGTTGGGCAGTGGCTGATGGTGAAGGGAGTCTGTCCCTGGGCTCAGAGCCTGTAGGCAGCCGGCAATGACCCTGAGGCATAGTTAGTGGCGAGAGGAAGCTGACCTGGGGATAAAACAACAAACACTAACTTCTGTCTACAAAGGGAATAATCAAAAGTTGATGTTAAATAGACTATAAATAATAACAGTAACGTAGTTGCAGGCTCAGCCAAACAGACTGTGGAAAAGCTAAACATTGAGATCTGTCCAGAAAACAATTCTGGCCTTCCCCTCTGAGCTTCAGTGTTCTGACTTTGGGAGCAGAGGGCTGATGAGGACAGAGCCCTGGCCCAGGGACAGGCGATCATGTCCTACCTCTGAGCCTCGCGGTCCCACTTCCTGTGAAATAGGAGAGGAGGCTCTGCCATCCTTCTGGCCCCAACCCTGTAACCCCCTGACCCACTCTTGGGTGCTTCTAGAGGAAAGACCTTGTTTGATGATTAAAGCATTACATGTGTTCTTGTGTTCCCAAAAGACCCTCACTTTTCCTCTTGGCATGCATCCTACCCCCTGGAGGGTTCAGGGAGAAGTTCCGCTTCCCCCGTCCCGTGGCAGGGCCATATGTAGCTTCTTCCGCATCCCCAGGCTCCTCTCCCTCCCAGAGTTTATAAACCTTGAGTTTTTTCATTACTGATGGAGAATTTAATTTAGCATTTTGCTTCTTACGGCTTGGAGTGTGTTTGGGTCCCAGAAGACTGTCAGCCTGGCGGGGATCCAGGGAGAGGTAAGTGGAGCCCCATGCTCCTCTAGGACAGGTACAGGAGGCTGAGGGTTCTGGGCCCCAGTTGTCCCTCGAGGCCCAGGGCTGTCAGCCCACGTGTTCTATGCTGAGTGGCCGCTTTGGCATGGACATAGCCTCCACCCGATGTGAGGTGCTACAGTGTCAGGCGGGGTGTAAGCCAGAGCCTCCAAGGGCCTCGGCTGCCTCACCCACTGCCTCCGTGGCTCGACATCCTCATCTCCAGAGTGAGTGTGTCAGAGCCAGTGGTCTCGATAGCCGTTCCCACCTCGTACAGCCTGTGGCTTGGATGTAACAGCTCACTTAAACCTGTTGGTATAACGTGATGCCATTGGTGCAGGTGGGATTCATAAAAGGTAGGCTGAAGGGACTTCATGCCTTCCTGGGGAGTTGGGCCCCCAAGAATTAGATTCATCTACCCAGTGGTTCCAAAAGCAGTATATGTCTGTAGTTCACACAAAGTAAATAATTAAATAACGCTTTTTAAAAATACTGAAAATTAAATAATAGTAAATAATTAAATAATAGTTTAAAAATACTAAATAATACTAAAAGTACTAAAAACTAAATAATTCTAAAAGACCTATAGTAGCAGAAAATAGCCAAGTCCATGCCTCATTCTTCTGTAATTACCAGTTCCATTTCTCAAAGCAACTACTTTTCTTTTATTTTTCCACTGTTCTTCTGGTGTGCCACCATATTTCTAATTATATATAAAATATCTAATATTTCTATTATCTGGTGTACTATTCTTATACTGCTCTTCTTAACTATATCAAATTTAGACATCATCTGCTGACTTCCTATTATGGTAGATGTGAGTTTTGCTCTCTTATACCCCTATCTTCTCAGTCTAGTTATATCACATTTTACTTAAATTTTTAGTCAGATTATTACTTCATTATTGAATCTTATTTTACTTTTCTTTTTATTTTGAAAAACATTCAGAATAACAGAAAAGTTGCAAAAATAAAATACAAAGATTTCTGTATACCCTTCACCGGATTCCGCAAATGTTAACATTTTTCCATGCTTGCTTTATCAGTCTCTGCATAATTTTCTTTCTTTCTTTCTTTCTTTCTTTTTTTTTTTTTTGGTGGTTTGAAGAATAAATTGTGGACATGTGCCACTTTATTCCTAAAAATACCTCCGTGTGTTTTCCTAAAAACAGGGTCATTCTGTTATATAACTACAATTTCATGATCAAAACCAGGAAATTAATATTGATGGAATACTATTATATAATCTTCAGACCTTATTTTGCCAGTTGTCCCACTAATATTCTTTATAGCTAAAGAAGTTGTTTTGGGTATTTATTTTTCTGGTTTAGAACTCAATACAAGATCACAGTTTGCTTTTAATTGTAATGTCTCCTTAGCCTCCTTGATCTTCCTTTGTCTTTTATGACCTTGACATTTTTTGAAGAGTACAGGTCAATTATTTTGTAGAATGTCCATCAGTTTGTGTTTGTCTGATGTTTTCTCATGATTCAGTCATGCACTGTGTCCTCAGTGCCTCATACCAGGAGGCATAAGATGTTGCCTTGGTGATGTAACACTGAGCACCTGTTCACGTGGTAGCTTCTAGGCCCCACCACCACAAAGTTACTATGTTGCCCTTTGCAGTTAATAAGTATCTTGCAGAGAGATATTTGAGACGGTGTGATTGTACTGTTTCTGATAATATTTTGACCCACCGGTTTTAGCATTTATTGATGATCCTTGCCGGAAATATCATCAGGATGGTTGGCAAATGGTAACTTTTCTAATTTCATCTGCATATTTTAGTGGACTTTCTACTGTAAGGAAGATCTTTCCTTTCTCCTCTGTTTATTTATATGTCTTGTCTTATAGATTTTTATGTTACTCTAGGGATTATAATCCGCTACTATTATTACTTATTTTGATGCTCTAATTGTCTCAGATTTGGCAAGTGGGAGCCCCTTCAGAATCACGCCTGGGTATTTCTGAAATGTCCTGATTATTCTTTGAGTACTTCCTTACTTCCTGGCACAAGAAGTTGCTCCAGGCTTATTATGGACTTTCTCTGCCCAACTCTGGAATCCATCATTATCCACGGAGCCTGGTACTTTTTAGTGGACATTTTTTAGAAACCCAGATCCAGGTGCTAGGTATGCTCATTGCTACTGAATCCCTTTGTCTTTTTTTTTTTTTTTTAATTTTTTTAAATAATTAATTTATTTATTTATTTATCTTTGGCTGCGTTGGGTCTTCATTGCTGCGTGTGGGCTTTCTCTAGTTGCGGCAAGCGGGGGCTACTCTTCGTTGCAGTGTGCGGGCTTCTCATTGCAGTGGCTTCTCTTGTTGCGGAGCACAGGCTCTAGGTACGCGGGCTTCAGTAGTTGTGGCGTGCGGGCTCAGTAGTTGTGGCTCAAGGGCTATAGAGCGCAGGCTCAGTAGTTGTGGTGCATGGGCTTAGTTGCTCTTGGGCATGTGGGATCTTCCCGGACCAGGGCTCGAACCCGTGTCCCCTGCATTGGCAGGCGGATTCTTAACCCCTAGACCACCAGAGAAGTCCCTGAATCCCCTTGTCTTTTGACCCATTTCTCTCTCCCATTTTCTGAGTGCCTGTGTCCCCAGGTCAGAGTTTCTCTTATTCAGCTTCTCCAGAAAATAAGCTCTTTTGCCTGCAGGCAGGGATTGATAGATAGTTGCATGGCTGTGTGGGGTGCAGAAGGAGACTTGGCGGCGGGGTCCTATATGCAGACTTTCATGCAGTTCTGCTGTTTCCTCCCAGCACCTGAACCCTGCCCTTTGTGATCCCTGATACCTCCAAGCCTTGAGCTCCCTGGAGGTCTGTAGGCTCCATCAGTGCATTTCTTATCAATATCCCTCTCTGCTGGGTTGCCTGCTACTCCTGCATTCAATTTCTGTCCTCCCAAAGTGTGTTGAAATCTCTTCGGTTCTCTGTGCTTTTGTGGGCTTATAACTTTTTTTATTGAGAGAGGAGGAGTTAAAATAAGTGCATGTGTCAATCCACCACGTCGAGTCAGAAGTCTAATTTGGTTGGATTTAAATCATCAGAGACAGAGGGAGAGCACTGTAGGAGACACTGAGCTTAACGTGCTTGTCAGGAGCAGAAGTGGGAGCAGATGACATTTGTATCTGGGAGCAGACGGGTGAAGTGGTCTGTCCTCTGAGTCCAGGCCCTGGACGTGTTGTTACTGGGGTTAGAATATAAAGGGGGCAGCAGGATGTTCCTGAATGCCAATAAATAAGTTCTTTTCTTTCCTATTGTTCAAAGAACTCCAGGAGGGGACACACACACACACACACACACACACACACACACATTAGCTGTCTGAGGGGCCTGGGAAAATCTGCTCGGATTCAGACCTTATAGAGACGCTCACTCCCACACAAGAGCCAAGAGCCACCAGGGCAAATGCAGTCCAGGACCCAAGGATAAGCTCTATTGCCCAGCTCGTTAGGATCCCAGCCTCACCCTGCCTAGCTTTGCCGTTGGCCCCTTCTGGTGGGAAAGACTTTTTTCCAGCAAGCATCCAGTGTCCTGGGAGCAGGGTTCTTGCCCAGTGCCACACCTGGGACAGGGCTGGGCACGTGGTCAGAGCTCAGTAAGTCACAAAACCATAGAATGGTTGCTAAGATGCCAGAGCAGATGTGGGAGCCAGCTGTGTGCAAAGGACAGGGCAATGCGGCCTCTCACAGTCACCCTGAAAGCCTACTGGTCATTGCTGGCCTCTCTCCTGTGGAGCTGCCTGGGCCTCTCCTCTTTGGCTAAGAAATGGGACCCCACCCACCCCTAATGGTACACTGGCTCTAGAAGGCCTCACATAAAGTACACGCTGTCCCTGCCTTTTGCCAATTTGCATTTCAACAATCCATGTATTCTGCAGTTCCTGAAAACCATTTGTGTAGAACTTCTGGCAGCTTTAAGCTCCTTACCTGGGAGTTCCTGCTCATTTCTGGAAATGTTGAAATAAGCAAGGATGCCCTTAAGGGCAGGTTTTCCGGCATCACGCATTGCACCCAGTTGATAAAGGGCAGTGCCCCAAAGAGCCAGCCGGGGCTGGCAGAAGGCTAGTCCGTGTGCAGCTCTGTCAGCTGCTCCTAATCTGAGGAGCTCAGAGCCCTGAAGGGCAGGCACTCTGGGTACATCCTATTACCTGGAAAAGTTCCATTTCCAGCCGATCACTGGCAGTGATTTGTCCTATTGACACGTTGTCACCTCAGGCTGCGATGTTTAGGATAAAACTGAGGCTGGAGGGGCAGAAAGGGTCAGATAAGGGCAAGGTCAGGAGGCGGGGACCCCGAGATTGGGCACCTAGACCAGCTGGAGAGAACCCAGGTCCTCTGGCTACCTCGCCCTAGTGCTGACAGGAGGAACAGCCAGTGGTGGGCTGTGGGGCAAGAGTTGAAATCTCTCCCTGAACATCTATCTTGGAGACCACGTGGTCAGCACTCTAAACCGTGAGGAAAGCATCCTAAACACATTGTGCTCAACGAGGAAAGTAAGCCCCACCATGGGCATGGGGCGCACCCAGGGGCACACAGATCTGGGGCTCAGGATCCGTAGGTCACAGCTCTTTCCATACACACTGCAGTTTCATTTCTGATGAATTCTAACCACGGGTCCCCGCGTAAGGCTCACAGGACATCTGTTTAATAATTTATTCTAGAATTTCACTAGGGATCAGCATCAATAGGTGTCTTTGAAAAGCCTTCATCACTGAAGTGTCTGCACATAAAACGTTCTGTAGAAAGGAAATTAGAAAAAAGAAGAAAGGAAAGGAAGTCACAATCAGAGCTGCCTCTCTACCCTCGCCCCCCCACCCCCACCAAGCACGAACCAGAAAGGCAAGGCTGTGTGAGCTGCCGATGGCAGCCTTGACCCCAAGCCAGGCGCTCCCTGCAGCCCCCTCCTCAGCTCTGCCGGGTCCGAGGCGCAGAGAGACAGAGGCCCACATAGAAGAATGCAGTGAATGTCGGGGGCCTTGGTCAACCCCGTGGAGAAGGGTTTTCTGTCGTGTCCTCTGGACGCCCCATGTTGGCAGCCGCATTGCGTCCTCTTGCTGGTCTCTGTTCTCTGCTATTGGACGGGCCTGTGAGGCCCTTTTGAGCCCTGAAAGATGGCTTTTCAGAAAGTGTACATGGACCAGCCCTGCCACTAGCCAGCACAGCCACTCTGTGCAAATTAGAGAGCGGTGTTCCTTCCTCTGCACACGTGAAAGCCTCTGCCTGAAATTATCAAAAATGCCTCAAATCGATGAGACCGAGAGGACCATCTCCCGGAGGTGTGCGGAGCGCATGTAAGCCGCAGCTGTTCCTCGTTTTAAGCAAATTTCAACCCAGAAGCTTGAGTTGAATACCCAAGCCATTCATTCATTCCATAGAAAGCCAGACTCTGAGTTTAGAACATTTCCAGCTAAAGGGAACCTCCCTTGGAGAGAAATATCTTAACAGTGGAGAAGGTGAAGTGACCCTTTCTATTTCCTCAGGAGGAAGGAGTCGTGGCCATCGAGTGTTCTAGAATGTTATAGTGTTAGTCCTGAAAGGAGCCTTCTGGTCATCTAGCCCAGCTCCTTTCATTTTGCCGCTGGGAAAATTGAGGCCCAGACAGACGTCCCTGCTCTGAGCACAGGGCTGTGCACCTCCCCAATAAAGAGAAGATGAACTGAATTCTAGAAGCTGTTGTGAGTCAAGGGTCCCCGTACCTGGGAGAGAGAGTCCTGCAGACCAGGAGGGACTGGCTGCAGAGGTGATTTTGCAGAGAAGAAAAGCTGCTGCCAGGTCCCCCAAATTCTTCTGAGCCCTGAGCAGGACCCTAGTGGAACACCTTGTTCACCTGCTCTGGCCAGAGGTCAACCATTCAGCACGAAGATTCTGCTCATGGAAATGTTAGTAAGATTTGATCATGTCAATAGTATGGGATTCCTTTTAAGGAATTCATTGCAAAGGCCCTCAGCAAAGTTGGCCATAAGAAGCAGGCATGCTGACAGCGGAATCTTCATAGTCCTGGCCCGTTCACCCCACCCGGCCCGGCCAGGACGCAGTGACGACTCAGGGACTGCTCACACGAGGGGCGGTTGTCCCTCTCCCACCTGTCACGATGCGCGCGCGCACGCACACACACAGTATTCTCAACATGCTAAAAATGTTGGGAACAATTCTTTCCAGTACTTGACCTTTATGGCAGCTCAGTGGCCTCTGGGTCATTATTTTGCTTCAAAGTGCACCCTTCAGGTCAAAACAGAAACATTTGCTTGGCAAGAAAAAAGAAGATGTTCCTTTATGTGGCCTTTCCTGGCGGCAAGAAAAGGGACATTGTTCCAGCAGGCTGGTGTGTGGTGTGGTCAAGGAAATGCATCACACCCCCTCAGCGAGGTCTTTTCAGGACACCCCAAAGGGCGGCAACACCGGTGGCTGGCTGCGTGGCTTATGCTGGCCGGTCAGGTTGGGCAGGATGTCCATGCACTGGAGGAGGAAACCTGACCGGTGGAAGATAGAGGGTCAGGCAAACCGATCCAGTGGACAGGGGGCCAGGGAGGAACCTTGCTGGGTCATTGGGGAAACTGGGCAGGGGCACCTCTCTGTGTTGCAAGAAGAGATGACTCAAAGACGTTGGGGCAGACGTTAGTCACTAAGAAGAACATCGTCTTCCTTCAGTCCTAGCATTGGTGGTGTGAAACTGCAGCTACCTCTCTGTAAAGCTGAAAAGACCTTATTTCCAGGTCTCTGAAATGAGGTGTTGCATCCCCCCTCTCAGTCCTTGCTGCATGTTAGAATCAGTTGGGGAGCTCTTAAAATATAACCATGCCTGGACCCACCACAGACAAATCAGAATCTCTGTGTGGTGGGTCCTGGGCATCAGTCATTTTTACAGTTCCCTGGGTAAATCTGACATGCCACCAGCTAGAGGGTCTGTGCCCTTAGGTATTGAGGATTGATCCCATTTCCCCATCCTGTAAGGTGTTTGCATCATAGAAAAGCAAGGGGTGAGCCAGGACTGGATCCAAACTTATAAAACCTCTGTCTTCTTGATATTAATCACTCAGGCTTGCATGATACTCATTCATTTTCTATCTGTCCTATGAGGATGTAGGAATCCTCCAGAGCACGGACTGTGTCTTATTTGCAGTTGTATTTCTCACAGACGATGCTCTATCCCCAACTCCCACCCCCATCCTTCACCAAAACCAGTCCATTTTAGTCTTAAATGTTCGTAGACTCTCCTCTTCCATCCCTCTGCCACTTCCCTAATTCCTATATTGGCCACTGTCATGTCTTGACGATTGTGATAGCCTCCCTGAATCTATCCCCTTCATGACCTCAGCATGATCTAAAGTACACAGATCTAGCTATTTTACTACGTGCTTAAGCCTTTCCCTGCCTTCCCATCACATGTAGGATCAAGCTTCCTCTGTGCAAGGCCTCCCCAATCCAGCTCTCCTTTCAGCCTCGGATCCCACATTGTCCCCACCATGCACTCTATGTAACAGCCATACTGGACTCATTCTGGGGTCCTGAATGTGGACGGACCAGCCCCCGTCTTCACTTGGCGGACCTGTCATGAGCCCATGCCTGACGTGGGGATTGGCAGTGGTAAGTAGGCCATGGACAGGTAGTGAACCTCTCACTGCAGCCCTGGTGCACACCACACCATGCACAGGACATCCTCCAGGAGTCAACATGGGATTCTGCCCCACCCCCTCCAAGCTGGGTGACCTTGACCAAGTACCCTGACTTCTCTGTTTCCTCATATCCAGACTGGGGATAATAAAATCTACACCCTGCCGCTACCATCTCGGAAGGCTGTCGTGGGAATTAAGCACAATGGTCACTGAGGAGGGACTTTGAAAACCGTGAGGCCCCAGTCAGATCTAAGGGCTTCCACGAGAGCCTCAGGAAATAGGTGTTGCATATGGCAGCTCCCTGGGGCCCGCTGTGCACGTGCTCCCCGTGAGCAGGGCAGCGTGGAGATGGCGACACCAGCCTGTTCCCTCAGTGTTTTTATAAAGGGAATCGGGTGAAGGAAATGTCTCGGAATAGACAATCTTCCTAAACTCCCCCAAAATAACTTCAGTGGAAACAATTGTGGTAACGTCCACTCTGCAGTTATTGTTTCAGTCCACTGCAATGGGAACAATCTCCCGGCCTCTTCAACTCAACTGGGAATCAGCTGGACTTCCAGGGGCCTGGAAACAAAGGACTGTGCCCAAGGGCCTCCCTGGGTCTTCGTGGCCCACTGGAGCTGAAGACAATCCCAGGGTCTGTGTACAGTGTCGCCCTTCCTCTCAGCTTCCCTTGGGGAGTCTTGTTTGCTAGAGACTTTCATGTTTTCCCATGGTAACTTTTTGGGGGGCATTACCTAAAGAGCTTATGATAACAAGGCTAGAGGCTCTAGCTTTCCCCACACTTAGACAGCCCAGTGTCCTGGACTTGAGACCTCAGAATGCTCAGTGGCTCTCGCTCACCCCCGCCGATCAGCTGCCTCCTCTGAAAGGTCTTTCTCAAGCTCCGTCCTTTCCCCGGTCACAGGTGCTGCTCGCCCCAGCTCCCTGTCTGGTCCTCCTGCCTCTCTGCTTGCTTCTCTTACTGGTCTGTCTCTTCAAAGACATTGCCTGAGCCCCTCTGCCCAGCTCCCTCTCCTCTCACCTCCCTCCCCAGCTCCAGAGGCAACATGCGGCTCTCCACTGGCCCATGAGACAAAATCTGAAGCCCTCTGCAGGGCATCCAGAGTCTCTGGAATCTTCCCTCACAACCTCGTCCATTCTAGTCATCCACCACCTTCCTGACTTGGCAACCTTGCTCTAGAGAAATGTTGGGATGGAAAATTTCTCTAGAGAAATTTGTTTTCTGGAAAATTGTTGCCCCCAATTTTCCAGGACAGCCTTATTTTCTTGGCATTTTATCCTTTAAAAACCCTCAGCCTGTTACTTATGTGACTAAATGTGATTTAATGTTCTACTTTTATTAAAAAGAAAACAAAAACGTTTTGACCCCTTCTCCTTACTTCTGGCTCACCATGCGTACAGACCAGCTTCCTCCTCGCCTCTGTGTGCTGAGTCCTGCCTACCATCTCTCTGCCTCTCATTCCCCCATCCTATGGCATCTCTTGTTTCTCCCTTCCTCTAAGAAGTGTTCCCTGGTTACCGTAGGGGGGACGGTCTAGAGCTGGTTCTTTCTCGGAACAGGGTTCCCTGCAGCAGCTTCTTGAACTTCATGTGCAAACAGATAGCATGCGGATCTGGTTCACGTGCAGGTTCTGATTCAGTAGGACTGGGGTGAGGCTCGAGATCCTGCATTCCTAACCAGCTCCCAGCCGATGATAATGCTGTTGTTCCGTGGACCACACTTGGAGTAGCGGGACCTTATAACCATGGTTCCCAAATGTTGCTGCACATTGGCATCACCGGAGGGTTTTAAAAGAGACCCGTGCCAGTCTTCTACCCTCAGATATTCTGATTTTATGGGCATGGGGTACATCCCAGGCATTGGGATTTTTAAAAATCTCTCCAGGTGATTGTGTGTAGTGAAGCGTGGGAACCACTGCCTTATTACATGCTGCGAGTATGGCTAAGCCTATTATAAGTTTCATCCGTGCTTACCTTGTCTCCCTTCACAGACTATAGTCCTTCTAAGGCAGGACTCAGTGACCTCTTTTTTTTTTTTTCTTTTTGAGGGTTGATTGATTGACTGATGATTGACTATTAGGCCATTACGGGTTTCTTTTTTTTTGATGATTAAACAGTGTTCACAGAGCACATATTGCCAGTAGAGAATCATGCTAGATGTCAAGAGGGAAACAAAAATGAGAAGGTCGTGGATCTTGCAAAGCATGGTGAAATCTACACCGTGCCAGCCTTGGCAGAGGGTGATTGCCTGGGTGGTGTGATTTCAAGGGTTCTGGACATGTTTCCTTCCCCGCCCCACCCCCCCACCCAATCCCCATCCCCGAGGGGGAAAAACAAGCTTTACCTCCCTGGCTTGCTTATTCTAAAAACACTACCACTAATTTTTTTTGTTTCCCTTTTGGTCTAAGGCAATGGTTGTCAACCTGACCATCCTTTAGAATTGCCTAGAGAGCTTTAAAATCCCCACTGCCTGGGCTGCGCCCTGACCACGTGCATCAGAACTTCTGGAGTGAGACGTGGGCATCAGGAGTTTTATATCTCCCCGGGGCTGTCAATGATACTCCAGGGCTGAGAGCCACCGACCCAGGGTTTTTACTGATTGAAATGTAGATACAATCCATTTATCCTCATCTGGGGGATTGAGTTTGTCAGAGCCTTCCCTGAAAGCAGGTTCTGATAGCAGTAGGGGAGAGAATGTGAGGATGGGCACCCATCAAACACAAGAAATCACCACTGCGTCATGGGAAGGGCCCAGAGAGGGAAGACACACTGCTGCAAAATGCACTTGGCATCCCAACATTTCTCTAGAGCAAGGTTGCCAAGTCATGGCCCGTGGGCCAAATCCAGCCCCCCCACCCATTTTTATCAATAAAGTTTTATTGGAACACAGCCACGCTTCTATGGCTGCTTCTACAGTACATGGCAGAGCTGAGTAGTTGTGACAGAGACCATATGGCCTGCAGAGCCTAAAATAGTTACAACCTGGCTCTTCACAGAAAAAGTTTGCCAACCCCTGCTCTGGAGAGTTGACCCTGCATGTCTTCCCTCGCTGCACTTTACACATTAACACAAATGCTGGGAATTTTAAAAACCACTTCTTAGACTCTGTAATTTTGTAGTTGCTTATAAAGCAGGGCAGAGTGTCCTGATAGATGTGTTGAGAATAAGTCCTAGTTGGGCTAACATATGACTCTGTGCTCTCAGCCTTGGGGTGACGGGCCTTGGGTGGCCAGTGCTACAGGCTGCCACCCTCTGGCCCCAAGCAGCCTCTTTGGGTTACCCCAGTGGGCCATACAGATGTCACTGTGCTCCTGATGGGCTGTGAGGTGAGAGGGCTGGGAAGCCCCACGTCAAAACTTGATAGATTTAAGAAGTTGGACATACTGAGCTGGGAATGGACTCCTTTTCTGCCTGAGGAGGATGCAGTCAGGGGAGGGACTGCAGGAGGGCAGAAGCTCTGGAGATGGAGAGAGGGAGGGGATGAGCCCTGTGCTTGACCAGAGCCCACGCTTCAAACTCCTGTGTCCAGGCTCTCGCGTTCCTCTGCTTTCCTTCTTCAACCACCACTGTGCCCCTGAAAGTAGGTCAAATCACTGTCTGCTACAGAGGCACGGAGGGAAAGAGATACCAACTAGGTCATCAGAGCTGCTGGTGCCTGGTGAGCCGGCCGAGACCAATGGCTGCCCAATTTAAGACAACCCATAAAGACTCTTTTATGTGGCAGGGCGTCCTTAATGGCCCACATCCACACAGCAAAAGGTCAGCCCTGCTTTCTGGGAATGGAACAAGTAATTGAATTTCTGAAATAGTCCATTTCCTGTAGTCAGAGGGAGGTATAACCTATGTCCTTAAAGGATTCACTTAAAAAATTAATAAGTTGCAGGCAATTATTTCTTTTACCAAAGATATTTGCCATAAGACTTATAATCTCCTAGTATAGTTAAAACACAATTCTATACAGAAAATTTTTTGCATGCCAGCAGGTTTTTAGGAACTCATTTCTATCTACTGATTTCCCATCTTTCCTAATTGGAAACTTCCATAAGACCGTGTTCCTTAGACTTTATAATTTTTGACAACACACTTGTCAGGGAGGTCCATTATTTTTGCACGATACTGATCATATTAATATTTAGCTTGGCAGTATTGCTCTTAGTGACTTAATTTAGAAAGAGAGAGAGGGAAGAAGCAAGGTACCCCCAGCAGAGCCCACTGACAGCAACCCTGTGAATTTATATCTCTGACGCTGCGATGGTCTGCAGAGTGAATCCAGGGAAAACCGTGAGTAGGCCAATCCCTTCCATGGCTTGTTGAAAACCGTGCTCATGATTCTTTCATACACTTTCTCATTCCATCAACCAATGCGTGTTGAGTACCTGCTCTGTGATGTCACTCTGCACAGTCCACTGTGGTGGCACCTGGGGGTCTATTGCCTGAGACTGCAACCCCCAACTTCTGGATCAGCCCGACAACCATCGGCTGTGGTTGGCGCCAGGTCTCAGATCTGCAGCTCTTATGGGCATTGTGTTATGGTTCCATCCCAAGCCTCTGAGTTAAAGTCCTAGCTCTACCACACACTCGCTGTATTTCATTAGGTCTGCTATTAAATCTGTTTAATCTATTCCATCCTCCTTTTCCTCTCCTGTAGAGAATGGATAATAATAGTACCTCCCTGTCAGGGTTGTGGTGAGGTTTAAATTAGTTAATACATGTGAAACTCTGAACTCTGCCTGCCTCTGTAAGTGATAGACGCTGTTATTATCATTATCACAGCTCGCGATCCTTGCAGATACAGTTTAGTTCCTTCTATGGTAAGAAGACTTTTTGAATACCTTCCAGGAAAATGGAATTGCTCACTCAGTGGAAGGGCGCATATTTCTCGGGCAGGACTGGAGGGGAAGGAAAGACTTCGCGGGCTAGCTTCCCCCCATTGTTGGGCCAGCTCATCCGCATGGGACTCAGCCCAAGGATGCCCTCACCTTACCTTGCCATCTCCTTCTTTGTCTTCTTGCCACCCTGAGCTGGCCTAGGAGGTAGCCAGTAGAACCTGTTGCAAACAGCCAAGGAGTGTAAAGGCAGGCTTTCCCTCAAGTCCAAGCTATCTCCCACACGTGTTCTCCCCTTCCCCTCCTCCCCAACCGTCGATCTCGTCGGACACGTGGAAGATTCTCGCTGCGCATCTGCAACACGTAAGATGCTATTTTGGAGGTGAAACTAAAGGCTCTGACAAGGAAGGTAGGACCCTGAGGCCTCCCACGGAGTCTCCTGGCATTTACCTGGGCTGAGGTCACGGCTGCCTTTCAGAATTCCCCTTCACCCCCAGTGCTTTCACCCCAGGCAAAGAGCACAAATCCAGGGCAGAAAGCAGTGACCACACCCAGGAGTGGCCATTGAGTGGGATTCCCTGTCCCTGCCTGCCTCCCACTCGTGGTTTGGGCCAGCCTACCTCAAAAGTGGCTTGTGCAGGAGAAGCTTTGTCTTGAGTCCTTCAGGAGACCAGGCCCACCTCCTTGGACCCTGCCACCCGGTCACCCCCCTGTCCCAGCAGAGTAGAACTCCTGGTCTCAGCTCCCTGGGCTCTGTTACTCGTGTGACCCCTCCAGACCACATTCCTCCCCTGGTGGTACTGACCCCTCTCAGCCTGTCTGGCCTCAGCTCTGAGGACCTAGGGTACACTTGAACCCTTCTCTCTGTAGTCTGGTCTGGGCACGGGCACTTTCCCTTGGGTCCAGCAAACTTGTATTCCAGGACTGGCCAGATGTGTTCCTATATGTCATCTCATTTGATTTCCAGTGCCTCATTTAATCCTCATGACGGAAGTAGGTTTAAGTTCTCCATTTTAGAGCAGAGGAGGCTGAGGCTCAGCGAGGGGAAGTGAGCAGCCCTCCCGCGTGGCCGGACCTGCCTCTGGCCTTGCACACAGGGCTGGCTTGGCAGCAGTGAGACACTTGTCACAAACTAGGGTGCCTGTGGAGTTGATTGGTGGACCCCAAGCCTCCACAGAGCTCTTGTTCTAGTGCAGGCCAGGAAACGGCCACTGTGGCCCTCAGAGAGCTTGCAGTGGAACTGAGGACTGGGGGATCCAGATCCTCATACCTTTTCCATTCAGCTGAAGGACAGATGCAATCGCTGAGCACTGGGCCTCGTGGCTACAGGTCGAGGGCCCATGAGGCAATGGAGCATCGTGGCTTCTTGCAACACAGGAGATTTTGCCTGGTTGATGGCCACAGTCTGTAGGCCCCAGGCCCCTTGGGTCTCCCGTGAATGCAGTTGGTCCCCAGTGGATAGAATGGGGATGGCCCACTTCTGGTCCATCCAGGGTTGTCAGTCATCTTAACTTTTCATCCAACAAGCAGTTATGGAGGACTGTGGTATCTAAGGCACAGTGGGGCCTATGGAAGTGAAGCAAGCATGGCCCGTGAGCCCCTGGAAGTTTACAGCATGGTGGAGGAGGCAAGCTTGCGAGCAGCTACCTAGTCTATTTAGACACCAGGCTGGTGTGCTAAGAAGAGTTTGTCCGATGTGCTCTGTGACCACATGGGTTAATTCACATGGGAATTTGCGTCAGTGTTGTAGGGCAGGGGCGTTGATGCCAACAGCAGAGGCTGGACAGGATTTCAGGGCTGAACAAAAGTGGGGAAGATGTTCCAGGCAGAAGGAAAATCCCGGAAGAGGAATGTGTGTTCGGGGGCGGGGTGGCAGGCACATGGGGGCAGGGAGGAGAGGATGGCCCTAGAGCAACCCCCAGGGCAGGAACCCGGGTCCCCTGGCCCCCAGCCCAGTGCTTCTTCTGCTGTGTTCCCATAAATAGAAGTGTAAAGCAGTTCTTGAGCCGGTGGGGAGGGGCAGGGTAGTAATTAAAACTTTTCCTCCACGTAAGGCCCTGAGCTCTGACATGGGGGAGGGGGCAGTAAGAGCCTGAAGAAGCACTTCCTCCACGTAAGAGACTGGAAAGTCTGCGGTGCAGCCATGAATACTGGTCACCCAGCCCCCAGCCCCAGATCTGACCCCTTGGGCCCAGCTGAGCACACTGACCTTCCTGGTCAAGCTGGGGTGAGCACAGAGCCCGAGCTGGGTGGCCATGCAGGGCAACCCTGCTCCCGAAGGTCAACATCGTGGGAAACTGCACCATCCTAAAAAAAAAAAAAGAAAAGAAAGAAATTAAGAAAGGTGCAAAACTCACCCCTGAAAAGCTTGGGGATAAAGGGGGCAGCAAATGCACCGGCTTTCCTGGCCTCTTCTGTTCCGGCAGCTGGGCGGTCCAGCAGACAGGGGCTGCCGTTCTGAAACCTCCTGTCGCAGGAAGCAGCCTAGCACAAGCTGAGCAGGGGAGGCC
Source organism: Eubalaena glacialis (assembly GCF_028564815.1). Classification (NCBI taxonomy): domain Eukaryota; kingdom Metazoa; phylum Chordata; class Mammalia; order Artiodactyla; family Balaenidae; genus Eubalaena; species Eubalaena glacialis. The sequence goes on along the minus strand of NC_083730.1, from coordinate 26,175,933 downwards.
CGGCCGGTGGCAAAGGACTCGCTCCCATATGTTCTGGCAGCTTCAGCGTTAGGACGTGAGGGCTGTATGGTTATCGGTCAATAAGTGGGCACTAAACTAATTGTATTGCATTTGTGTCAGTGGCCCAAGGAGGGTAGGATGGTGGCCCAGGATGGGGAGGGTCAGTGAGCAAATGACAAAAAAATCCCATGTTCTCTTTGAAAACAAAACCGAACAAAAACTGGTTATGGCTTGAATAAATACCATTAGCAAGAAGGGAAAGGGTTTGGATTACATGAGGACCTGACTTTCATACCAGGACGGCAATGGTCGCTGCTGAGGTCCATGGCTTAGGCCAACACAGGTGAGCCAGAGGTTTTCCCACCGGTCTTTGCAAAATGAGGAAAATGGTGAGTTCACATTTTGTGTGGGGATTAGGCTCAAATGAAAGGGATCACTTATAAACAAAATTACTCCTGAAATAAAATAAAATTCAAAAATTCAAGAAAAAAAAAGATTACTCCTGAAAACCCCTTAAAATGCCCATGAAGTTCAGAATACTTGGTTTTGGAGTAGGTAACGTTGCTGTGCAACATAACCTACGTGTAAATGTATATGTACGCTCTATCGTAAAGAATACATGAACCCCGTATAGTAGTTAAGTTTTCTTTCTAAGCACATGTCGGTGAATTTGAGTGAGGTAGACAAAGCACCTGATTGAGACTCCGTGTAAAGGGCATCCTACAGGAGAGTGTAGTGACTTTTTCATGGAGCTGAAGTTAATCCACGTAAAGGCCCAGCTTTTATTTTAAAGTTTTGTCCTTTGTGAAATGATGGTGGCAGTGGGTGGGATGTCATTAAGCAGAGTAAAAAGTAGCAACTGTCCATTCAGAAATTTAAACTTTACTGGTTTATGATATTCAACATGTTGGTTTCAGCCTTGAATCTCTCTCAATCTGTCAACCTCGTCATTCTAGTTTGGCTCAAATGTCACTCTCTCAGGCCATTTCTGATCCTCCAATGGGAAGCATTACCCTCTTCATTTCTTTTTTTTTCAAACTTTAACATCTTTATTGGAGTATAATTGCTTTACAATGGTGTGTTAGTTTCTGCTTTGTAACAAAGTGAATCAGTTATACATATACATATGTTCCCATATCTCTTCCCTCTTGCATCTCCCTCCCTCCCACCCTCCCTATCCCAGCCCCCCCAAAAAAGGTTATAAAGAACCTAGTGGTAAGATGGGAATAAAGACACAGACCTACTAGAGAATACCCTCTTCACTTCTTTTCCTGGCACACTTGTCTCTTTCTTTTTAGTTGCATCCTGTTGACTGTCACGTACCCCTTGTAGAGTGGAAGCCCATATCTGTGGCTTAGTCGCCGTGGTAGATCAGCTCCTGGCACATTGGAAGCCTCAGTGAGGATGAGCCGGGTGAATGAATGAAAGCATGGTCGGTTCCTCCAGGGAGGGACCACGATTTGCCCTCTTGTCTCTCCAGTGCTGATGCCGTGCCTGCCCCTGCGGGTTCTCCCTGCTTGTCTCTATCGTGGCTCAGCCTCTGTGATACCCTGTGAGCTGTCCGGTGCCCGGAAGCCCCAGCCAGGCTGCCCTGACTCAGTGTTCCACTCACCATTTCTCTCGAGTTGGGAGCAGCTCACTTTCAGAGGATGCGGCCCCTGCCTTGGGTCTTCAGGGTACGGGGGTGATGTCGTGCCCGGAGTAGGTTCCCAGGAAGGCCTGCCCCTCTGGGAGACAGGCCCTGCCCTTGCCCTTCAGAACCTCCGGAAGCTCCTTCTCGTCTTACCCACCCCTGCTGGGCGCCTGTGATGAGATGAAAGAGGGATAAGCAGTGTCCAGACAGGGCCGGGGACGGGCAGGAGTTGAATAACTGCATAGAGGAGGCTGAGGTTGCAGCAAGCCGCACTTTTGTCCCCTGAGAATGTTCTGGACACAGCTGGGGGGCTCAGGAAGTGGTTGGTTGGTGGACACAGGGTGACCTCATTCTAGGACAGCGTTACTGGGGCTTTGGGCTGCGGCTTCCATCTTGAGGGACGTGGATGGAAAGTTAGAAAGTCTCAGGGGCAGCAGGGGCTCCGGGTGCAGATGGGGCGCCCTTGGGCCTGGGATTTCACAGACTGTGCCCCAAAAAGGAAGAGGGCCATGGGGGCGGGGAGAGGATGGAGGGAAGGATGGGCAGTTGGGAAACCTCCTGTGCTGCCTGTCCTCGTATGTCACATAGTCTCATTTAGTCCTCCTGATGGTCCTCTGAAATTGGTATAATTTGTTATTATTGCCATTTTCTGGAAGAGGAAAATAGAAGCATAAGTAGGGTAGCTATCTATCCAGGCTCCCACAGTAGGTGGCAGTGATGGTATTTAAAACCAAACCAATTGACTCCGATCCCTGCTGGGCCGCCCCGAATCTGCATTGCTTAAAGCACCTGAGGCTGGCTCTGCAAACACTGGGACAGGGGCCCTGCTGCTCTTAGATGCTCCTTTGTCAAGGCCTCTTTCCCTGTCCCCCCATGTCCCTGGACCAGCCAGCTTTGGCCCACCAGTGCAGGGGCAGGAGAATGATGAACCCATTCACTCACACAAGGCCTTAGAGGCATCCCCCGCACAGTGGAACTCGGCTTGGGATCTCAGCATCTCTGGTAGAGGTGTTTGGGACAGGGGTCCCTCCCCAGGGCCCACAGAGGCCATTACACTTACCGTTACCTGACTACTGCCAGTTTGTATAATAAGCCATAATGAACACCAGAGTATGTTCAGGAGAGGCAAGAGCAAAGCCATTGAAACATGCCTTCTAGCAACTTCTGCTGGGGCCCTCGCCTTTCTGATTCTGCTTCTGTTAACTTCAGAGCCTTCCGGTAGCTCGGAGGGCAGCCTCGGGCATCCCTTCCTCCGCGGGTTCCTTGCACCCTGGGTGTCCGCGTGACTTGCCTGAAGTAGTAAAATCGCTTGTGTATCTGTTCTTCCAGCAGCCTGTGGACTTCTTTGGGACACAGGCAGAGTCTGGTTTTTCTATGTCCGTGACACGCAGTGTGGTCACAGAACGCAGTGGGCATCTTCTAACTGTTGTAGAGTCATCACTCCTCTCCCAGAATCCATTGTTGCTTCTGTTCCCAAGGTGGTCTCTGAACCTCCCCAAGTACATAAAACTATTCACAAATTGCCTGCCTCACGAAGACTGTCCCTCCCTCTTAGAGACCAGAGCACGAATATTACTTTGTCTTCTCTTGAGTTTGCTTTATGGGCTTTTCCAGGATTTGGGTCTTATCTCTGTCATGGATACACCATTCAGTTAGAGACTAGAATTCAGGCCATGTGTGTCCAGTCGTGCCCAGGCAACCTTTCCGGAGGCTGCAGAGCAGACCCTGTGTCTTTCCTGTGACCACTTGTACCTCTTGCCTTTCTAGACCATCTTCCTGCCTCTGGTCTGTAGCAACAGGAAGCTGTTACCTTTTTCAGGTCTGCAGCCTTCCCAGGACCCCCAGCAAAAGCCACTAATCAGGGAAGTGGCTAGCATCTGTCTGCCCCCGTTCCATTCTCATGTGGCTGTCCCTGTGTCATCGTGAGCCCAGGCGGCCTGCCTCCAGGACTCCTTCTGGACTCTTGGTCCTGGGCTTGTCACCTGGATGAGGCCCTGAGCCACTTGGTCTCATATGGTGTTTGACACAGAGAGAGTTATAGTCACCCTCCAATAGCCCTCCCTATACACTCACATACACACACACACACACACACACACACACACACACACACCCATCACAGGACTACACTGGTTGCAAATGGGAAACTTTTTTTTAAAATTTTATTTATTTTTTTATACAGCAGGTTCTTATTAGTTATCCATTTTATACACATCAGTGTATACATGTCAATCCCAATCGCCCAATTCTTCACAGCACCACCCCCACCACCCCACGGCTTTCCGCCCTTGGTGTCCATACGTTTGTTCTCTACATCTGTGTCTCTATTTCTGCCCTGCAGACAGGTTCATCTGTACCATTTTCTAGGTTCCACATATATGCATTAATATACAATATTTGTTTTTCTCTTTCTGACTTACTTCACTCTGTATAACAGTCTCTAGATGCATCCACGTCTCTACAAATGACCCAATTTCGTTCCTTTTTATGGCTGAGTAATATTCCATTGTATATATGTACCACATCTTTATCCATTCATCTGTCAATGGGCATTTAGGTTGCTTCCATGACCTGGCTATTGTAAATAGTGCTGCAATGAACATTGGGGTGCATGTGTCTTTTTGAATTACGGTTTTCTCTGGGTATATGCCCAGTAGTGGGATTGCTGGGTCATATGGTAATTCTATTTTTAGTTTTTTAAGGAACCTCCATACTGTTCTGCATAGTGACTGTATCAATTTACATTCCCACCAACAGTGCAGGAGGGTTCCCTTTTCTCCACACCCTCTCCAGCATTTGTTGTTTGTAGATTTTCTGATGATGTCCATTCTAACTGGTGTGAGGTGATACCTCATTGTAGTTTTGATTTGCATTTCTCTAATAATTAGTGATGTTGAGCAGCTTTTCATGTGCTTCTTGGCCATCTGTATGTCTTCTTTGGAGAAATGTCTATTTAGGTCTTCTGCCCAGTTTTGGATTGGGTTGTTTGTTTTTTTAATATTGAGCTGCATGCGCTGTTTATATATTTTGGAGATTAATCCTTTGTCCGATGATTCGTTTGCAAATATTTTCTCCCATTCTGAAGGTTGTCTTTTCGTCTTGTTTATGGTTTCCTTTGCTGTGCAAAAGCTTTTAAGTTTCATTAGGTCCCATTTGTTTATTTTTGTTTTTATTTCCATTACTCTAGGAGGTGGATCAAAAAATATCTTGCTGTGATTTATGTCAAAGAGTGTTCTTCCTATGTTTTCCTCTAAGAGTTTTATAGTGTCCGGTCTTACATTTAGGTCTCTAATCCATTTTGAGTTTATTTTTGTGTATGGTGTTAGGGAGTGTTCTAATTTCATCCTTTTACATGGAGCTGTCCAGTTTTCCCAGCACCACTTATTGAAGAGACTGTCTTTTCTCCATTGTATATCCTTGCCTCCTTTGTCATAGATTAGTTGACCATAGGTGCGTGGGTTTATCTCTGGGCTTTCTATCTTGTTCCATTGATCTATATTTCTGTTTTTGTGCCAGTACCATATTGTCTTGATTACTGTAGCTTTGTAGTATTGTCTGAAGTCAGGGAGTCTGATTCCTCCAGCTCCATTTTTTTCCCTCAAGACTGCTTTGGCTATTCGGGGTCTTTTGTGTCTCCATACAAATTTTAAGATTTTTTGTTCTAGTTCTGTAAAAAATGCCATTGGTAATTTGATAGGATTGCATTGAATCTGTAGATTGCTTTGGGTAGTATAGTCATTTTCCCAATATTGATTCTTCCAGTCCAAGAACATGGTATATCTCTCCATCTGTTTGTGTCATCTGACAGTGGTTGAAAAAGCAGCACTTTAGTAATTGTTTCCTTTACATTTTACACAATGTAACATAAAAACAATTTTCTAACATTTTTCTATTGGTTTGTAGTCCTGTCCTTTGTACCAATGTTCTCGCTTATTTTTGACAGTCGTGTTTGCTTTCCAGGACTTCATGGGTATACTAAGAACAACCGTAATAATACCTAAAGTTGTATCATGCTGAATTATTTAGGACTCTTTGGGTTGCAAGTGACAGAACCCCAACTCAAAATATATTTAAAGATAAATAGGGTAACTGATTGGCTCATGAAATCAAAGGAAGACAAGCAGTCATGACACAGGAGGCAAGAAAAGCAAATGTTTTCATCCACATTTTCCACAAGAAGGAGGAGAGGGCTGGGTGAGATAACTGCCCAGTGGTATCCAAGTTTGGCAACAGAGCTGGGGCCCAGGTTGCCTAAAGGCTGTGTGGGTTTATTAGTCAAGACTCTTGGCTGTTACAGTGAGAAACCCAACTTGAAGGAAAAAGGAGGGATGGGTTTTATTAGCTTAGTGCACCCAAGGAAGGCCACGTGCCAGCGACCTGGCCTCTGTAACCACACTACAGTGCAGGCACAGACCCCTGCGTGCTGGATAAATGCTGTGGGCTCGCACCCCAAAGGCTGCCACAGGCAAGATATTCATGTGCAGTCGACCCCACTAAACCCTGGCCAGAGAGCCTCAGTTAGGCTCCGTCTCTGGAAGAATGTCCAGTTCTTGTGGAGCCAGCATCCAGCCTTTCAGAGTGGGTGGCGGCTAGGTTCACAGTCCAGAGTGTGAGTGGGGGGCAGGGGTGGAGGCAGCGGGTGACGTTGGTGGCTCAGAGGCAGCCTCTGCATCTCTGCCCCGTCTACCTTTATCTTTGTTTTTATATTGGGACTCCAGCTGAGGTATTGTTCTTAAAAGGGTCTCTGCTGATTAAAAAAAATAAATTAAAAGAAAAGGTAGAAAATCACGGATTTAAACATGGTTTAGCCTCCCGCCTCCCACCTTTCTTTCTGAAACAGGTCGGCTTCTCTGAATAGCTGTGCAGCCTTGAGATTCCAGGAATTTTAGAAACATTACCTGTTTGTTTCAGCTTGGACGTGACCCACACATCCTGCCCATGTGGAGCTTGGTAGGATAACTTCTTAGAAGCTATGAAAAAACATGACCCTAGCAAGAGGAAGGCTCCATGGTTGAGACAAACTCTTTGTCAGAGGAGCTGTACTTGGTATTTTTATGGCCCCTTAGGTTGCCAAGTGCTATGTTTCCTTCATACCGTCGGCCCCCGTGTCAAGCCGGAGACAGGGACGTGGGGAGTCCCAGCTGGCTTGGCCTGAGTCTGTCCTCACTCTGTGGGGCTCCAGCTCCCTGGGCTTGCCCAGTGGGCACGGCAGAACCAACATCCAGTTCTTCTGAGTCACGGTTCATGGGGCCCTCCACTCTGGGCCATCTGGAATTTTCTGGAGAGAAAGAAGCCATTAGTTTCCATGTGTTTCAAAGCATCCTTGGGAGTGACAGGTAGGGCCAATATGCAAGCTTGTGAAGAAGAGGAGAGGGGCTGTGGTTTCCAAGAGGCCAGGTGGAGAGTCGGTATCCAGGAGAGATGGGGGCGGACGGGCGGGTCGCTGGAGAGGGTAGAGCTGGGGCCACAGGGCTTACCTGTCAGGAGACTGGTGTGTGTGGGAAAAGGCAGCTAATGTGTAGAAAAGAACCAAGTTCCAGGTGTCCTGGCAGTGGAGTCTTGCGATCCTGTATTTATTTCTGGTTGGAGTCACCTTGAGCACAGCTTTCGATGCCCCACTTGGAACCTCCCGCTGCTGCCTCACCTGGGCCGGGATCCGCAGCCTTCCCTTCCAGCTCCAGCATTTCCCAGCCGCATCACCTCCTACTGAAGGCCCGTCCAGGTCTACCACAGTCTGGGGGTCTTCACACAGCAGGAGGAAGGCTCTCTTGTATTTGTGTAATGCACTCTCCCTTTGCAAAGAGCTGGTGTGTGAGAAAGAGAGAGAATAGACCTGTGAGATAGTTAGGCCTGGATGATTTCTATCAGACCCTGGTCCAAGGTCAGTGGTCAGAGGTCACAGGTCACGGGAATATCAGGAGAATCTCCCTTGAAAGGAAAGTGGGCCTGGGGTTCCATGAAGCTGCTGGCCGTGGGACTGAGCTCTGTGGGGCACTTCTAAACCTCGTCCCGCAAGATTGAAGGGAAACCAGGCAGAGCAGTAGCCAGGGGCCCTGGCCCCACCAACCTGGGGAGTGAAGGGCAGGGTTAGCTTGGTGTCATGAACACCACCCCCTAGAGAGAGGGGGGCAGAGGCCTGCCGAAGGGGCCATGGCCAGGGTCATCACAGAGGTCACAGTGAGCACACACGGGCACGCACTCTGCCGGACAGACATGGGATGGCATCTGAACCAGCGCCCAGGGACACCAGCTCTCCATCCTCACGCCTGGTGGGCGGCACCATGGACAGAAATGGGGCCGTCCAACGGTGGCTCCAGCACAGGTCGGAGCTTGCGCTGAGCCACTTCCTCACTTGCTGGGACCCAGAGTGCATGGTCCGGCACCATGGGGTCAGAGGTGGGGCAGGAGGTGCCTTCTCATGCCCCCAGTGGTTCCACCTCCACATCTCTGCCCTGGTGCTGCAGGCTGAGTGACATCACAGTTGGGAGCGTGAGCCTTGGAGGCGGCAGGTACAGGCTGCTGCCAACTGGTTGGGTGGCCCTGAGGAACTTCCTGGACCTTACTGAGCCTCTCCTTCCTCCTTGGTAAAAACAGGTTGCCAACACGGTGAAATTACCTGGTGAGCACGTAACTTTCACAAATGCAACTCCATTTTGGCAAAGGAAATCCAGTTAGAAAAATGACCCTTTTTTAAAGCACAGATGATTTTGCCTACTCTTCCACCTGTATTCGTCCCCTGGCCCGGGAAGGGTGGGGGTGGGGGGGCAGGGTGCTGCCATAACAAAGTGCCAGCACGCTGTTGGCTTAGAACAAGAGCTATTTATTATCTCCTAGTTTTGGGTGCTGGAGCCACCATCAACTAGGTGGCTTAAAGCAACAGAAATTTACAGTCTCACAGTTCTAAAGGCTAGAAGTCAGAAGTCAAGGTGTCAGCAGGGCCACGCTCCCTCTGGAGGCTCTAGGGAAGAATCCTTTCTTGCCTCTCCTAGCTTCCGGTGGCTGCCAGCAATCCTCGCTGTTCCTTGGCTTGAAGCTGCATCCCTCCAAACATTGCTTCCATGTTCACATAGCCTTCTTCCCTCTGTCTCTGTCCAAATTTCCTTCTTCTTATAAGGACACCAGTCATTGGATTTAGGACCACCCTAATTTTGTATGACCTCATCGTAACTCCATCATATCTGCAAAGATCCTGTTTCCAAATAAGGTCGCATTCACCTGTACCCAGGGTTAAGACTCCAACTGATCTTTTGGGGGCACGCAATTCTACCCACTGTAGGGGTGGAGACACCGCACGCGACACTGTGGTCAGGAGCGCCCCCCTGGCCCTCGGAGCACCCGGTGCCTCTGTCTCCTCCTGTAGTGCCAGCGTGTCTCCACACAATCCACCTATGACCCTGGCGTGTGTTGGCCCGCAGTGGACGTTGTAACGTACCTTCTTCTTCTCCCTTGTGCTCCTGTCAACCCATTAGCACTCAGCGCAGGTACCACCCTGGCGAAGGCCTCCCTGACCCTTCTCCAAGCAAAGGTCCTCGTTCCTTCCTCGGGGCTGCCAGAAGCATCTATACAACCTCTACCGTGACGCACGGCATGCATCAGCTTGCTTATTTGTGTTCCCCTGAGCTCCTAGGGCTGGGACTGGGTCTCTTCATTCTGGTATTCCCATCTGATGCACCTGGCACATAGTAGGCCTTGAGAGCTGCTTGGGTGAAGAAGAACCAAGGATGGACAGATGGGTGGATGATGGCAAGTAACGGACAGCTCTCCCCTGACCACCGCCACAGCTGCCGCTCTCATCCCTTTGTCCTGCCTTGTTCTGCTCGATAGCATTTTTCATCATTGATCATATTATCTATTTATTTGTTTGTCATCTCTCTCCTTTCACTAGAATGTGTGCTCTGTAAAAACAAGCATTTTGCCTATTGCTCTTTCACTACTGTATCTGCAGTGCCTAAAACGACAGTATTTATAGGATGCGTGGTAGGATGGATGGATGGATGGATGGATGGGTGGATGGGGGAAGGGTGGATGGTTGGGCGGGTGGGGAAGTGTGGAGGGGTGGGGGGAGGGGAGCCTGGGGCTCAGTGGACATGCATCACGCTTATCACAGAGGCAGCTGGTCTCAGCGCCACCCGGCACACATGCTGCCTTGCCCAGCGTGCTTTCGTTGCCCTCCCTCCCATATCCTCACTCCCAGACCCAAGATATGTTTGTTTGTAGCTGTCGTCTCAGAGTAAGGCCCCTGCACTGCCGGTCTGCGGTCAGCAGCTCTGCTGCAGCTGCCTTTAATCCCCCAGAAATACCTGCCGTCCCAGGTGGTGAGGTATTAGCTTCAGCCTGCCCTGGAATGGGCAGATTTTACGTGACGGGTTTCAGCAGCCAGAGCAGTAACACGCTGCCCATCGTGCCACATCTTAGACCAGTGCTGACCTCTGGGACAGGAGAGAGAGAGACTGAGAGAGAGAGTGTGTGTGTGTGTGTTTCACGTGTCCTCTGCCCAAGCTGCACGCAGAAGGAGTATTATCTTCCCTCCCTCCCTGGAGAGGCTTGTTTTATATAATCTGCTTGTCTCCCAGGCCCACTTAGTTATTGAAAGTGGTCAGAGGTTAGACAGAGGGGAACTGCAGCCAGGTCTCAGAGCTAAAGGGAGAAGGGTTCCCATGCAGAGAGGTGGAGGAAGAGCAAGCAGGGCCTGGGTGGTCCAGGCTGATGCTACAGAGGCTCACCTGACTCCGACTGAGGAAACACACAAACCAGCTGGTAAACCAGAGGCTGGTGGGGCTCTTGTTTATTTGGGGGGAGGGGGGATGCTCATACCTGGACTGACGTCCAGATGGGGCTCTTTCAAAACATAGAATAGAAGAATTTATTGAGTAAAGAAATAGAGCAAAGACTACTGTATACTCTTTTTTTTTTTAGTTCTGTGACATTTTATTTTATTTAGTATACGTAACATGAGATCCACCCTCTTAAAAATATTTGTTTTGTTTTTTTATACTGTATACTCTTAAACAATCATTCGGACAAGCCTGATAAATTTCGCATTCTCCACTCAAGAGGTACATTCTATCTAAAAAGCAGGGAGGGGGTCACTGGTCTAAAGCCAGAACCCCATCACCCCTGGCCGGGCCTGGAAATACCAACTCATGTGCCTCCCCAGATTCCTTATTAGTCACTCTTGTCGTCGGATGCCCCTTGCCTACACGTACCACCCTCTCCAGCCCTTTCGTAGGAACTATGTTTTAGGGCAGCTGCTTTCTGTAGAGTAATTGAGTGAGAGGGGGGCACAGTTTTCACCGTGGCTGGATTTTTTTTTTCCAAAACACTTGCTATTGCCTCTACCTGGAATATGTTTTCCACCTTTTAAAAACTGAGATATAATTTACATGCCATAAAATTCACCCTTTAAAATATATGAGTAAATGGTTTTTAGTATCTTTATGAGATGGTGCAACAATTGCCACTGTCCAATTCCAGAATATTTTCATTATCCCCAGAAGAAACCTGGAGCCCATTGGCAGTCACTCCCCATTCTTTCTCTCCCCAGACACTGGCAACCTCTCATCTACTTTCCGTCTCTGCAGATTTGCCATTTCTGGACATTTCATAAAAATGAAATCAAACCATATGTGGTCTTTGATAGATTCACCCGTGCTGTAGCATGTATCAGAACTTCCTCTCTTTTTATAGCCATGTAATACTCCATTGTATGGAGCTACCACGTATTTATCCAAACATCAGTTATTGGACATTTGGGTTGTTTCCATTCTTGGCTATTATGAATACTACTGCTATGAACATTCATGTACAAGCCTCATCTCCCACCAATGGCTTTAAAGAACTTTTGCCAGCCTAGGCCAGCAGCTAATCTGATGGCAGATCGTGGCTAAGCACAGACTTTCTCCCTCTGTCTTCCTCTTTTGGCCTCATATTTGCCTCTCTTGATACCCAAATGCCCTTGTTTTGGGGGAAGTGTGGGCAGCATCTTGAGTTGTGTGTGTCACATGGTACCACCACCAGCTTGAGTTTGAAGAACTAAGTGGCTAATTGAAGAGGGTCCTCCAGTAAAGCTTGTATAAATACAGTGCACCCCATTTTATACAAGACCGTCTGAAAGTTCTACATAAGTGCCCCAGGGAAGGTGGCATTCATTCATTTATTCACCATGGTGCCAGTAGGCTGGGGCCCCAGGTGATCTTGTGGGTGGGACCAGTCCTCTATAGCACTGGCCTGGGTTATTCCTGGGGAGGGAAGACCTTCGAGGTGCAAGGCTTTGTTCTGTCACCTTTGTCACTTTGTTCAGCTGATTTCTGGCCTCCCACTGGGGTCTGCCAGCCTCAGGCCAAAGAGAACACAGGCAGAACTCCTCCATCCTTCCCCAGCACACCACCTGGTCACCAGGCTCGCTGCTAATTCCCTCCACCTTCCCTAACCTAAGCTTCCTACACCCTCCTCCCCTGCAAACCAACTCCACTGGACTCTCTCTGCCAAGACTGGGGGCCCCATGAGGAGAGGGACCAGAGCAGCCTTGCTTGTCCTGGCGCACTCGGCCCTGAGCAGAGTGTCAGGATGATGGGAGAAATGGTTCTGCTGCCGCTGATGATGATGGTGATGATGCCAACAATGGCAGTGACAACACCAGAGATACTTGCTGAGGTGTGCTGCATACCGGGCACTGCTCTACGTTCTTTACATGTTTATCAACACATTTAACCCTCACAGGGACCCCAGGAGGCTATTATTATCTCCATTTTACAGGTGTGGAAACTGAGGCACATAGAGGTTAGGTCACCTGCTCAAAGTCACATAGCCATCAAGAGGAAGAGCCAGGAGCTGGCAGTTCACAGTGTGGCTCCAGATCCCAGGCTTTTAACTACGATGATATTTTATATATGTACATACATATGTAGTAATTTGGAGGCGATAGATGGATGGACACAGCGGTCAGAGCAGTGGCTTCATTAGGGGTCCCGCATGCCCCTGGGGCACACTGAGTCCTGGCAGAGAGCTAGGACTCCATGCCGAGGCTGGGTCACCAGGGCAGCTCCCCTCTGCTGCAGCCCTGTGGCCGGGAGGGGGGGTGGGCAGGCCAGGATGCAGGTCAGAGCCCAGGACTCTGGGGCCCAGACAGGGGAGCCTGGCACCTTCTGAGCTCGTGGAAGGCCAAGTGTCCCGACAGCTCCCTCGGCCCGGCCTCAGAGCTCAGCTCCCCATCCAGGCTCGGCTTCCTTCCATTGTCTCCACGGGGCACGCCCAGTGTGTTCCTGTGGTGACCTGAGGCCGGAGGGAGGGAAGGGGCCAGCCCGGAGCTGGGTGAGGGTGGGAGAGGGGAAATGAGAGGGGAAGACTTGCTGTTTTTCCTTGTTTGTGTTTTGTATTAAAGAAAGCAAATAATATCCTTTGAGAAAACCATTAAACAAAGCACATCCTAAAGCAGGAGAGGCCCATTGTGCCTGCCCGAGCCAGAATTCATTCATGCCTTCTTGGTCCGATTGTTGCAACCAAGAGACAGGGTGTGAGGGAGGGACTGTCAATATAAATAATATAAATTAAATAAAATAAAATTTGAAATATGCCCTTCCCTCCCTGGACTCAATAGGAGTCTCGGCCAAGCGTCTGAAAGGCCAAGGTCCCCGTGTCCTCCTGAGCCTGTTGTCCTCCCCGTGCCCGCCCCAGGAAGCACCTCAAGACTGGCCGGGCTGCCCATGTCCAGGGCTGCTTAGCCCTGTGGCTGGGGGCTAAGCCCTGAGAAGGCAGCCCAGCAGGACCCTCCGCTAGGAGCCCAGATCCAGAGGACTGCATGTGCCCTTGCCATGGAGCGGGTCTGGGCTTCTGTCTCCCTGTCTGTAAAGTGCGTGGGGGGCGGGTGCTAAATGGGCTCTCACTATGCCCTCTCCAGCACACTGGGCCCCGTCACACCCTCTGACCCTGTGCACGCCCAGGGCCTTGTGGGCAGCGTGGGGGCCACGCTCAGGCTATGGTTTCTGCATCAGGACCCATACCCAGGTGTCCCAGGCCCAAGCCAGGCCTCCAGGCCTACGACCCTCAACCCCTCCCACCTCACCCCAGCCTGCCCATAATGGAATGGCAGTGCTTTCCCATGTCCCACCAGAACACACTTTTCTGGGGGGAGGGAAATGGTAAGAAGAGAGCTGGCCATCAGCCCAACTTCTGCAAATAATTCTGCCTGTGGCCCAGCATTTGCAAGATCAACCCTGCATTATGAATAGAGGGTCTCCCTCCCACCTTGATATAAATATATACATAGCTGTTATCATGATGACAATATGCAAAAGACCATCTTTAGGATTTTCCCCAGTTAAAAGTTTAAAAAAAGCATTTAGCTATTTGCATGTTTCCTCTAAATATACCCCAGGAGTATAAGTAACAAAGATCTTGGGTAAAAATTGCATGAGGCATCCTGGTCTAGGATGAGGAGACCTGGGTCCTAGCACATTCCCTCTGCATGAGGCTCAGGATTTGCAAGGAGGCTGCATCTCCTTGGTCCTCTCAACAGCTCAGAGAAGATATTAACATTCCCATTGTGTTAGGAAGCTTGATGTTAGAGGGCCAACTTGTCCTCCATCAGCCAGTGATTCCAGGATCTAATTCTCTTGTTAATTCTCTGCTAGACCTTGAACTGGCTCATCCACCTCTCTGGACCTGAGTGTTCCCATCTGTAATTTGAGTGACTGGATATGACAAATTCTAGGGACCCCTTTGTGTCCCCACTGTCCTTTGGTTCTATAATTCCAGCATTATCACCTGGTGGGAAATTCATTAACTCTAGTGTTCTCCATTTTTCAGCCTGGATTTGGTGGTCAGAGTCTAGCCTTTCCAAACTCTCGATTTCGTTTCGTCATAGGTGGTGTTGTAGTTAGTTCAGACCTGGAAGTTCTTTGCTCTCTTTCAGAAGATTTACTGACAATCCTCTCTTCCTCCCCCAAACACACAGGGCTACCACCCGATGCCCCATGAGGTGGAGATTGCGCACACGAAGAAGTTGTTCCGGAGGAGGAGAAATGACCGAAGGTAGGAGACTCTCCGTCGCCAGCTTTGGGTTTTCTCCGCCTCTGCTGGCCCTTCTGGAGCTACAGTCCTGTCCTGTGTTTGGCTTTTCCTGGTCATCAGCTGATGCAACAAGAGGCGACATAGGCTCAGTGGGCTGGTGACCGGGGGCGGCGGCGGCTGCCCGCCTCTTGGTTGGCCCTGGGATTGGATCTATTCAGGAGTCCAGGGCAGGTTTGGCAGTTCAGGAAGAGAAAAGCTCTTTCCACTGACCATGCAACAACAGTAGCAGTCCTCAGGGCACCAGGACCTGCCGACGTGTGTTTTGAGACACAGCCTCCAGGAGGCTCTGGAGCTCACAGTTCCAGGACTGTCTTTCCTCTGCCCTGTCCTGGGAGCCGTCCCTGGCCCGTGCTGGGTTCTGCTGTGACAGCGACACACAGATCAGAACTGCACGTGCTGCTTCTCTCGAATGCCTGTGGGGTTGGGGCTCACTTAAACTAAAGCAGAAACCAGGATCTCCCCTGGCATCCAGCAGAGGGCTGGGTGACAGCAAGGGGCCAGAAAAAGTGCCTGGGGTAGCCCTGGATAGGAACAAACAGCTGAGGTTGGGCGTCTGGGAGGCTGAGCCTTTGTTTCCTTAAAGGCTGTCTGACAGGGAAAGGTCTTCAAGGAGCATTCCAAATGGAAGAGTCCAGGTGCAGAACAGTGTTTTAGTATGTGGCCATTTGTGCAAAAGCAGGGTTAGAGTATTTGTTTGTTTGTTTGTTGGAATGTGCATAAATGATTTCTGGATGGAAATGAGAGAGGGAGCGGGGAGGAAGAGAAAGAGGGAAGCGAGGAAGGAAGGGAGGGAGGGACGGAGGAAGGAAGGCTTCTGCTTGAAGAATTAAAATGAGGTTCTCCTCTACAGGGAATTTCTTCTTAGTTAAAGGTGATGGCTTGTGGTTTTACCTTTAATGAACAGAGCATGTTCTCAAGAGAGCCAAAAAAAAAGCCCACTCAACATGCTTCCTCAGAATACTAGAAACGCCTCTTCTTGTGCAGCTTCCTGGAGACTAGGGCTGCCCAGGGTCCCTGATCCCTCCCTCTACACGCGGGCCCTGAACGAGGCGTTTTGGGTGGTGGCCGCAGCTCAGGGTGGATGGAGGACCAGGCCCCCGGAATGTCATCAGCTGGTGGATTTAGTGGAACCAAAACAGCCCCAGAGGACAGTGAGTGTACAGCCATCTGGGAGGAAGGCAGTCCGGGCTTAGAAACCACCAGGCACTTTATGTAGTGGCGTCAAAAGGGGAAACTGAGCAGGGAGAGTTGGACCAAGCCTATTCCTGGCCTGACCAGATTGTAGTCATCGCACTGTGTGTGCTGCCTTCTTGTTGCGCGGCTTCATGGAGGCTAATTCCTGATTGCTGGGTTCCCCGCAGAGAGAAGAAGTAGGGAGCACCCCCTAAAGGAGGAATGGGGTTCACAGGGGACTGGGAGGTGTCAGGAAGAGCAGAGGCTGGCTGTCGCTCCTCCCCTGCCCTGTGGTCCCCAGAGTGTGTGTGGAGGTGCGGGGAGTCCCCGAGCTTCCGTAGGAGAAGTCACCCTGTGGGCCCAGGCAAGGGCAGGCTGCTCTCAGCGTCCAGATCAGCCGCGCCTCCGCTTGTGGGCCAGGTCACCTCACTCAGCAGGAGCCCCTGGACAGTGCAGGTCTCCGGAAAGCAGCGGCGTGACCCAGGAATGTAGGAAAAGGAGCGTGACATGCAGGCACCGGGAAGCCGGCCTTCCGCTGAGCCTCACTTGTGTTAACAAATGCCCAGTTAGGTCAGCACACCTCGCAAAGGATGTGGACCCGGGACTGGGTCCAAAGCAAGGCAATAAAGATGATTAAAGGGATGGAAAGTATGTCCTGTGAGGAGAGGCTAACGGGCCAGGGCCAGGGAAGAGGAGGCTGCAGGGAAAGGACGTGCATGCCAGTAAACTCTTGAAAGATTTATACTGAGCGCCGAGGAGCGGCCGCCCACCTTCCCCGGGACCCAAACTGCAGGAAATCAGCTGAAATGAAAGGAGAGAGTGTTCCTCTGGACCAAAGACGGACTCAAGCAACAAACGTCTTGACCATCAGGGGCTCGGACTCTGCCATTCAGCGTGGCAGACACGCGTTGAGCCTGTGCTGTGTGCCGGTCGGGGCCCCGCCTTTAGTCACAATCTGGAATATGGTGCAGGCCAACACTCAGCCGTCACAGAGTCCCCAGGCAATGGGGACTTTCAGGAGAAGAGCAGGCAGCCGGACACTTTAAGGACCTCTTTGTCTGAAAGCAGGCAGCCAGCACCAGGGGCCTCCCGAGTCCTCCTTGGTGGAGCGTGTGATTCTGGCATTTGAGGAACGGCTACAGAATATTATCCAGTCAACCCTAACCTTCCAGCTGATGATAGATAGTCATGGCCTTGCTGAGCCCCAAACCTTTATATTTGACCTTGATAGTTAACACTTTTGTACAGCAGGTTAACCTTCCTAGTAGTGAGGCTTGCATTCCCTGGTGGCAGAGGGGGAGGTGACCAGAATCAGATGTGGTGGCCAAGGGCACAGCCAGCATCTATCTGTGTCATGCCTCTGATCTCTCCCCCTCTGCTGCAAGGGAGAAAAGGTACTGTTTCCCCTTTTAACAGATGGAATAGCTGAGGCCAGGGACACTAGCCAACATTGTTCAGCTAAGTAGCAGAGCTGAACTCGCCCCTGCTGACTGCAGCTCTCAGCCTTTTCGACTCCACAGCCTCAGGTGGACCTTTGACCTAGAAAAAGCCAAGAGCAGGGAGCTGGTGGGTGCATAATTAGGAGGGTGGCTGCAGTGTCACATGAAGGGAGGTGGCCCGCTCCATCCCCCTGGTGTCTCTGAGGCTCTCCCTGAAGGCCTGCAGGGCTCTGCGGCCTTCCATCTGACTGCAGAGGACCTGGTGTCTGATCGCTGCAAACTCTCGGCAGCTCGGCAGGTTGTTGAACCTGGGGGTCTGTGCTACCCCACAGCCTGTAGCAGGAATTTCTAAACTGGGCTCTAGAGCCCTAGTCTTGACAGAAGTCTAGATTATATTCCTAGTTCCCGGTGGCCTCTTGAGGTCTTGAGTGTGCCCTTAACTGCTTTTATTCTCTGATGTCCGAGGCATATGCCGTGGAATTAGATGCCGGATGTGAATGCCACCTTTCCTACTCGTTAACTCCGTGATTTTGGCAAATTACTCTATACCTTGAAAACTTTATTTCCTCTTCTGTAAAATGGGTTCATTAATTGGGAGGCTTAACCAAGCTCATCCTTGTAGGGCACCGGGAAATGGTCTTAGTGTCAGCTAAGATCACAGGGGGATCCGAGGTGCTCAGAAAACACTGTAAGGTGACAGTGGAGTGCAGATGTCTGCGGTGGCAGGGTGCAGGGGCGGGGCTATTGTCCCAAATCCCCATGAGTGCCGGGTTTGCTTGAGCCCAGGGAGCTTTCCTTGCATCATCTCCAGGGGCAGGGCACCCAGGGTCCATTGTTCCTTCTCAGGGATCAACTTTTAAAGCTTTGCTCCCACTGTCGGGGCTGGCGGGGAAGGAGGGCCCCTCTAGAGCAGCCATCTGCAGACTCTGCTCCCACATTCTGTGCGCTGCTTCGAGGGCCTCTGTGTCTAAAATTGAGTTGTGGGCGTCTTTTCCTCATTTTGCAAAAAAAAAAAAAAAAAAAGGTTAAGCTCGTGAACAGTTCAAAAGTTTTCTCCTTTAAAATGGTCTCAAAACATGGACAACTGGTAACCACTTGTTGATTTTGCAGAACTAATCGAGGATGTTTGCTGATTTCAGACAAAATTATGCATTTCATGATATGAATGTACTAAATGAGTATTTCATACATTCCTGAAAGAGCAACATGCCTCCGGTTGCTCTGTCCCCACCCAAGCCAGAGACCTGCCGACTGGAAGGGGGTCCGCTGAGGTTCGTCTTCTGCCCTGAGCTCCTTACCCTCAGGATGCAGGGCAGAGGGGCAAACTCTGGAAGGCTGAGTCCCGGCCATGCCGGTGACCCACTGCCTGTGTTGACCTTGAGTGAGGTCTCACCTCTGGGGGGATGCAGGGGTTTTCTCTACTCCCCCTACCCCTGCTCCATTTGAAGAGATGGACATCTGAGGCCATGAATGAAGGTCATGGTCTGTGCTCCCTGGGAAGCAGAGTCTGGGATGGAGATTATTGGGCAGGACACTTACTAAGGAGTGCCCTTGGGGTCACGGAAAGGGAGGGGAGCAGGATTGGGCAGAGGGAGGAGGTGGGCTGCAGCGCAGTCTGGGTGGGGAGTTCTGATTCTACGGGAAGTTCTGAAGTTGGGGTGACTCTTTAGAGTTGTCCCAAGATGGAGAGAAGGGGCAGGTCTTTGTATCCCTATGTCTGCTCTAGTCATCAGATGGGGCGTGCCTTGACCTTGAGCCAGCAGCTCTCTGCCCCAGACAATTTCTGTAGAGCTGATCGCTGAGGGCTGTCTGCCACAGCGCATCCAGCAGCCAGGGGCGAGTGTGTCATTTCTGAGCAGGGCCCGGGGTGGCACATCACAGTGAACACCACAGTGAAGCACTCTTTAACTCTCCAACTAGGATTGATGGGGCAGTGCTCTGTGCTACATTCCATGCTGCAGAGAAACCAGAGAAGTGCCAGGAGTGGTCCCTGGTCTCAAGGGCCTGAGGTAGAGCTTGCACAACTGGCCTCAGAAGCCACCAGAACATGGTGCACGACTATGTAGCATCCATGTGTTCCCGCCAGGAGATTCAAAGAAAGGAGTCAGCGAGAGTGGTTACAGAATGCTTCCTGAGGAGGTGGGCATTGAATTAGCCATGAGTCACGAGGGGGATTTGGAAGGGAGATGGGAGGACATTAGGGTGAGACTGTGAAAGCCTCAGTGAAACAGATGTGGGAACCAGGGATTCCCACCGCCCTGGATGTCGCTCCCACAAAACTCCCTAGAAACAGAGCCGGATGGGTGGAGCTCACTGCTGCCACTACCCGCAACTGAACTAAAGAGAAGAGAAAAGCTGGAGCTCCTGGCTCCTGACGGGGCCCAGCCCAGACGTTAGAAGTCCCAGTAGACCCCGCAGGCTCCAGAGCTGGCCTCCTAACAGTGAGAGTGGGGCAGCTAATGGAAGCATTAGGGGTCCATCGCACGATGCCCGTGCGGCTGGGGAGACAGGATAGCCATTCTCCAAATTAATTTGTTTCATTAAGTGAGGTCTCAGAACAGTTAATTTACTCCATGTGCAAAGCAGATTTGAAAAGAAGGAAAGAATGGCACAGTCATCGCCAGCTAGTATCAGATGGCTCTGCTGGGCGAGAGGCAGGAGAGCAAGCTGTCCCCACATCTGAGTGCCACCCCCTCCCTGGGTCCCCAGATGGTGCAGTCGGGCCACAGCCTGGACGCTGCAGGGTGAGCAGAGCCCCCAGCAGCTCTTGCTGCCTCTGTCCTATGATCGACCATGACAGTGGCTTGCTGTCCTCTAACCGTAGAACCAATTTACAATCTCATTTCTCCGTCTCCTCCTCTGCCACCATGTGCCCAAACCCTCCCTGGGTGCCAGGCTCTTTCCCTGGGGACAATGTTAGAGCCAGCCATCAGATTTGATTTTGCAAGCTTTCCGTGACATCATCTAGGTCATTGATAAAAATGAACAGGGCATCTGGAATTAATGGTGATGGATATGCAATTTTGGGAAGATTCTAAAAACCCTGGATTTTGTGATTTAAAAGGGTAGATTTTGTGGTAAGTGAATTATATCTCAAATTTTTTATAAGTTTTTTTTTAATGGATAAGGCAGGTCCCAGGATGGAGTGATAGGGCAAGCCTCTGTAAACACTCCTTAATCTTGGTGTTTGCAGGGTTCCCCAAGTGTATCAGGAGAGTAACCCTTTCAAGGACGTAGATTTGGTCTGGGCCTGACTTGGTCTGTGTGACTGTGTGCTAGCTATTAGTGGTTACATCTTTTCTTCCAGATCATTGGCTTGGCAGTCTCCTTAGGAGAGATGATATCTATATTTTTCTGATTTTAAAAAATTGGAACTGTATACACATAGCTGCAGTCTCTAGCACTTTGTTCCTCAGAAGTAGTCAGGGACTATTTATGACCTCACGTGCAAAGCTGTCTTTTTCTGGACCATATTGTTCCATCCCTTGGGCAAGAAGATGAGCACTCAGAGTGTCTGTCTGTCTCCCAGGATTTCCTCCAAGGCCCTCGGCAACGTACTGAGGATGCTTTAGCGGGGTCTACCTTTCCTGGTCCAACACATGTTCTCTGACAGAAGGCGGACCTTTCTCTCAGCGGCCCCCTTAATTCTACATCATCCTCCCCATCTGCAGACTCATGCTTGCCTCCTCCTTCTCACTCTAAATACAAAAACTTAATTTTAGAATTGTCATTAATGCTTGTTGAGCCCACTCCTCGACACACTCTGACAGCTCTACCCCACCCTTTGATGGTCATCACTGGCTACAGGAGACCCCTCATTCCCTTCTAGAATTCACCTTACCCTCCTCCTCTTCACGCTGCGCTTATGGGCAGGGACCCTGGGGGATGCCAGTGCCACTTAAAATCTTGTCTCTAAGTCACAGTTGCTTTCCGGAACTTGCCATTCCCATTAGCACCTCACATCACTCCTGCAGTCATGGACTCCTTCATCGACAAAGATGACTAAGCCCCAGACCTTGCCCACCGGGAACTGATCAGAAATTCATCTAGTTCAGAGTCCAGATCCATCCATCCATCCGCTCCTTCACAGGAGTCGTTAAGGTAGCCCTTTGGGAAGTACAGTCAATCCTCATTACTCGTGGATTCTATATTTGCAAATTTGCCTCTCGTTAAAATGATTTGTTATGTGTGATTTAGTCAATACAGTGCTTTCACAGTCATTCCTGGACACTCCCAGAGCGGTGAAACACTTGAGTCACCTGACACACATGTTCCCAGCTGAGGTTGGACCAGGAGACCTCTGCCTTCTTGCTCCAGCTCTCATATTGTAAAGCAGTGGCTTTGCGTGATCTATTTAGTGCCATGTTTTTTGCGTTGATGTGCTTTTCATGGGTGAATTTGCAGTTTAAAATGGCCCCTAAGCATAGCACTGAAGTGCTGTCTTCGTTCCAAAGTACAGGGAGGCTGTGAAGTGCCTGATGGAGAAAATACGTGTGTTAGATGAGCTTCGTTCCGGCCAGAGTGGTAGTGCTGTTGGGGGTGAGCTCAGTGTTAATGAATCAACAATATATATTAAATAAGGTGTCCTTAAACCAAAACACACATAAAGTGGGGTTATCTTTGATCAACTGGAGAAAATGTGACCGGAGGCTCGCAGGAACCTAACCCTGTCTTTCTTCTGGGAGCAGTGGTTCGGTGTGCAGTGTAGTTATACAGTTATATAGAGCATGACTTCTGTGAATAATGAAAATGGACTGTGCTTGCCCTTAAAAACAGGGGGAGAGATGCTGAAGATAAAGGACTATGTTGTGAGTGATGGGGTTTTAGGCTGAGCAGTTTATCTTGTCTGAGTGGCGGTAGCAGAGATGGGGGGGGATAGAAGGAGGGAGCGGGAGACGCTTCCTCCACGGTTGTCGCCTGGCTTGGGTCGCACTGAGGGGACCGCTGCTTCATTTGCCCTATCCTGGGATGACACCATCCCCAAGCCCTCCAGACAGCTCAGCCCTGAAGTGACCATTATTGTCATCCTGTCATCAGGAGCCCAGGGAACAGTGAGACAGATTACACTCCCATTGCCTGCGGTTTGTCTTTATATCGCAGCAAGGAAATTGCCCTCATTAAGTTCCTGCTAAAGATAGATAAGAAAATGGGACAGGCAAACCCCTACCTGGCAGGCAGCCCTGTCAGATTCTAAGCAAAATGAGTCAGATAGGAATTATTTTTAGGCTCCTTCTCCTCCTCCCCCACACCCACCCCCAAGCTCTCTTGGAAGGAAGAGCAGCTCATTTCTTGAAGCCAGATGTCCAGGTCTGTGCTTGATTGACATGGAGGGCCTTGGTATGCCTAGAGAAGACCCTGGCCTTTGTACGAGCCATGACGGCCAGATCATCCTTTGGACAATGCGCGCCTCACCTGGCGCTCATGGGCAGACCAGGCTGCCGAGAGGGCCCTGAAGGTTGGCCGACAACTCACCCTTTCCTGCCCCTCTTTCCTGGCACGTGCTCCGTGCTCAGAAGCTGCTCTCAGCATCACACTTCATGGGAAAGTAAACCAGTCCCTGGGGTCCCTCTCCCGGGGAAGGACCAGCAAGTCCACGGGCCCAGGGCCCACATCCGTGCATGGCCATCTTGTGCCTTTTGGCAGAGCTCCTGGTGCCGGGCCAGCCTGCCCTCCCAGTCTGTGCCCACTGCTGGGAAGCTGAGAGCTGCTGCTTCTTGCTTGCTCTCTGCTCCTCTTTTCAGCTATTGGGGTTCATCCAGACCCCTTAAGCCCTAGACGGCAAAGGAGGGAGACCTGGGGGCAAGGAAGCTGACAGAAAAGGAGGCAAGGGTGCATGCCTAGTGGCTTGGAGAGCAGGAGGGATGCTAACTAGGAAAGTGGCCATAGAGAGATAAATGCCATCTCCACCGGGTCTGTGCCTGGGACAGGAAATAGAATGGACGCCAGGAACCAGCCACCTGGGTTGGTTTAATTACGCCTCCTCAGATGTCTTAGTCTCTCTTTCTGAAATGCTGGACATTTGGACATTTGGGTTGGCTCACAAATGTTATGCCCAACCCTCTCTCCCCTGCTAGAGCATATGGACACAAGCAACTCCGAGGGCCCCAAGTGACCGGGCCTCTGGTGCCAAGTCTGCACAGCCTTTGCCGGGGTCAACCAGCATGGTGGGTACCGGGGCCTAGGCCAGGCTCACTTGGGTTCTGGACCAGTTCATCCCTCACCAGCCAGGGGATCTTGGGGCGATAAGGACCCTTGCCAAGCTCATTCTTCTTATTGTCCCCAAGGACACTGACACGCCCCCTGCAGGGATGCCAGTAGGTGAGGGGTGATGGCAGGTACACGAGAGGGCCCAGTCCCAAGCCCAGCTCTAAGTACAGAAGCATGGGTCCCCTCCTTCTTGATGTTTGCTCCTGGGACCCCTCCATCTTGGGCCGTGTGCAGGGAAAGAAAGAAGATTGGGCCAGCAGTTATGGAGTCTGGGTTTCCATCCTTGTGTGGCCCAAGGCAATTCCCTTACACTTTTGGAGCTAATACTTTCAAATGCATTGGGGTGAGTGCGGGGTTAAAGTTGACAAAGAACCTTCCCCAGGAATATTCCATTCCTTAGCCGTGGGCTGGAAAGACAGACAGAGACACTCCAGAGGCCAGTTGGAGCTTTCAGTGCAAATAACTAGCTCCCCTGTACCTTCATCCCAGCCCATTCACCCTCTCCAGAAAGTTCCAGAAAGCTGGGCCATGTCTGCTGCTCCTGTGTACATCTTTTGGGACCAATCTGGTCTAGGTCTGTACCCTGGGCTGGGTACCCAACCATGCCTGACTGAGCCTCCGTACTCCCAGCATTCTGGCTACCCACATGGGACCACCTTACCCGTAGGGTGGGCTGTGCGTACCGTTGGTTCTAGGGCCTTTTTGATAGGCCCATGGGCAAGCCTGGCTCACCCTGAGTCCTGCCCGGAAATGACTCAGCGATTTAACAAGCACTTCTAGAATGCTCACCGTGTTCGGGACACACTGAGCCCTTTGCAAATATCAGCTTGTACAATCTTCCCAACAACCCTAGGAAGGAGATACTGTTTTTATTTCCATTTTACAGATGAGGAAAGTAATTTGCACAGAGAAGGGGGGTAACTCCCCCAAAGTCACAGAGCTGGAAAGTAGCTGAGCCAGACTGCAAACTCAAGCAGCCTGGCTCAGAGCCTGGGCCCCTAACCAGTTCTCTGCTGGAAAACTCTCTGTCCACTCTTCGGCATGCTCGGCGTCCCTCTTCTGGGTCCCTCGCCAATTCCTACCTACACCCCCAAGTAAGCCCCTGACTAACTCTGTGTTAGGGGCGATAAAGGCAGCATGGGGCCTCCATTTTCAAAAGGACTGAGGAAGGGGCTAGTGCCTCATTCAAAGGAATGAACAAATGGTGAGATTTCAGACAAGACCCACCCTCTGCCCTCTGCGCCCCTGCACCAGGTTAGTCACACCCGTAGATCCCTTCCCTCGTCCGGATGATTCACGTGTGGACATATTTAGGAAGTTCCTATAATAGCACAGAGATTTCCCAGGTTGTAGGGGCCCCACTTGGTGAGAGGCCGGAGGAAGGGTGCTCTGAGTTCCAGAACGGTGGGCAACTCTCGGGAGGGCAGTCTGGAGTGGGAAAGCTTCCTCCAGCTGCCATCCCCCAAGTCCCAGGAGGGCCACCCAGGCCACAAGGGTGCCCTTCACTCCCCAAGGCTCCCCAGCAGGGACGGGAGCACAGCTTTTAAAAATACCAAGGAGCCTTCCTGCCTGGGTCAGCGTTTACCCTGAGCTCCGAGAGTTATTTCTGAGTCTTCCCAGTAATTTAATTTTAGCCATTTATTCCAATGTGTGTGTTTTGGGGAAAGCCAGGGTGGCCTCTATTATGGTTTGGAGTATTTTGGGGAGGCCCTGGTTTCCAGAAGGGATGCAGGGACTCAATTAGGCAAGACATCAGCGAACAGAATTAAAATAACTCAAGGAGACAGGCCTGCGGGTCCCTGGAGGTGATGCCTCTGCTTAGCCCCCCGGAGGAAATTAAGACCAAGGGGCCCTGCGGGCCCAGTGGGCACCTCTGAGGTGGCAGCTTGTGTCACTGTCTCCAGCTCTCCCAGCACCTGCAGGCATCTCAGGGCCTTTCAAAATGCAGACTGGATGGAGCTGCTGGGTCTTTCCAAGTTGGCCTGGACGGACAGCCCCAGCACCAGGAGCAGACAAGCCCACATCAGTGGCAAGTTCCGGAGCTCCAGCTGGTAGGTAGACAGGCAAACTCACCAGCAATTTAGGAGAGCTTAAAACTTATAGGCACTAGCCCATTAACACTGCAAGGTTTTTGGAGGGATTATTCTGGAGGAATTACTAAACAGAGGTCAAATAGACATTCGGACCCCCCTACCAGCACCAGCCATACCTGACCACCCCCCACCCCCTGCCCTCCCCTCCCCTCCCCTCCCCTCCCCTCCCCTCCCCCCAAGACAGGCCTGCCTCACCCCCGACCTGCCCGCTGCCCCTCTCCCGCCTCCTCCTAATTCACTGTCCTTGCTCACTGCACTTCCCGACCCCAGTCTGCTGTCGGTTCCCTGAACAGGCCAACCTCACCTGTCTGCACCTGACTGGCTCCTCCGCCTGGGCCCTTGCTCACCCGATTCTTGCCTTGCTGGCTCCCTCTCGTATTGCGCTCCCCTGTCACTACCCAAGCTCTTTTTTTTTTTTTAATATATATATTTTAAAAATTTATTTGTTTATTAATTTATTTATTTATGGCTGTGTTGGGTCTTCGTTTCTGTGCGAGGGCTTTCTCCAGTTGCGGCAAGCGGGGGCCACTCTTCATCGCGGTGCGCGGGCCTCTCACTATCGCGGCCTCTCTTGTTGCGGAGCACAGGCTCCAGACGCGCAGGCTCAGTAATTGTGGCTCACGGGCCTAGTTGCTCCGCGGCATGTGGGATCTTCCCAGACCAGGGCTCGAACCCATGTCCCCTGCATTGGCAGGCAGACTCTCAACCACTGCGCCACCAGGGAAGCCCTACCCAAGCTCTTTTTCATCCTCCCTTGATCCTCTTCCCTGACCTTCCCCATGGTTGCTGGGGTGCATCGGGCCCGGCATGGACTGAAAGAGCTCTCCCTGCCTGGCTCACCTGGAGCAGGTGCGGCAGCTGAGGGATTCGAGGATGGGGCGGGGATGGGGCGGGAGCGTGCAGGACACTCACTGGCGCGTGGGAGGGCGAGCCGGCTCCTGAGTCACCGGCTCCTGAGTCACCTCTCCCGGTGATCGGTGATCGCCCGAGCCAGCCAGCGTTACCGCACCTAACCCCTCCCTCGGGAATACGCTGCCCTTCAGTTGCCTTCAGACTCCTCTCTTCAGCTTAAGGGGAGGATTCTGTGGACAAAGGATCCAATTTCAGGCTTTCTGTCGGGATTGACACTGAACTTGGGAAAGATGTGTAGACCCAAAGATGAGAAATGTTTTTAGGAAGAAAAATATACTCGATGGGGCTGTGTGCATGTTTGGCCCAGCGTCCCAAGCGGCCACAGCAGACTGGCTCGGTGTGTCAGAGAACAGATGGTCACCCTGAGCAGGAAACCTGGTGCCTCTGAACCGTGAGCCACAGCCGTGGCTCAGACAGGCTGGGCAGGGACCAGGGTGGGACAGGCAGAGGACAGGTTTCTGACTTTGCCCTGATGATCAGAAGGTTGGCACACTCTCGGTCAGGAGTGGGGTTGGGAAGCTGATCGCTAGGACCTCTCTAGGCGGGGCCCACAAGTGCCAGCTCCCTCCCAAGGAGCCATCCAATTTCTGTCTTGGGCATCCTTTCCTGGCCAAAGCTCTAGGTCTGTATTTTTACTGTGGTGTTCACTCTGCACACAATTAGGAGAAACTGTCTATGCCTCCTCATCCACCCCACCCCCACTACTCTCAAGCTGCTCCTCATGTACCCACATTTACCACTCTTGCATCCCATCTTGTGAACTGGGGTGTCAGGAGTCAATCCGGCCTTAATGGGTAACCCAGGGCAGGTCACTTTGCATTTTCACCAGAGCCTTCAGTGATGACCCAGAGTTAAGAGAGTGACCTCGTGCTAAGAGCTTGGGGCACAGTGAAAAGCCAGGAGGTGTAGGGAGTAGGTAGGGAGGGTTCATGGGTTGTATTTTTTGAGGGCGGGATTTTTAGCTCCTAGAAGCCTAGAACTATCCCACTTTAAGCAAGCATCCTTTTTGCCTCTGTGTTCATTTTCTGGAAGTCACATAGCATGGACTGTAGAGCCCAGGTTCCAGCCAAATGTATAGGTGGCCCCTTGGGTGTGCTGACTTGTCTAGACTTGGTTTGGGTCTCATGTGGAGCCTCCAAGGCATGACTTCATCTCTCTGAGGCATGTTTCTCATCTACAAAGTGGGACATCTGCCTTCTAAGACTGTTTTGCTGTTGAAATGCAGTGATGCTCTGAACACAGGTAAAATATCAAGGGCTCTCAAACATGAGGACTTACTGCCTGTCTGTGTGTGTGGAATACACACATCTGTGTTTATAGCTGTGTGTGTGTGACTATTTTAGGGACTCTGCCAGTTATCACTTCCAGTGATAGTTTGCTGGAAATGGAGCTGGGCCTGCACGCTTGTATTGGTTATCTATTGCTGTGTAACAAATTACTCCAAAACTTAGAGCTTCAAACAGCAACTATTTTTTACCTCACACAGTTTCCAAGGGTCAGGAACCCAGGAGCAGTTTAACTGGGTGCTTCTGGCTCGCGGTCTGTCTTGAGATGGCGGGTCAAGCCTGTTGGCAGTGATTGTGATCATCTGAAGACTTGATTCAGATGGGACTGGAAGATCCACTTCCAAGCTCACTGACGTGGTTGTTGGCAGCCCTTAGTTCCTCACTGGCTGTTGGCCGGAGGCTTCATTTCCTTGCAATGTGGGCCTCTCTGTAGGGTGCTCATGATAGAATGAGTGGAGAGAGAGAGAAAGAGGCTGTCATGTCTTTTGTAACCTAATCTCAGAAGTGACATACCATTCCTTCTGTTCTTCTATTGGTCCCATAGACTAACCCTTAGGTGGTGTCAGAAGGGACTACACAGGGTGTGAATGCCACCGGGTGGGGACCATTGGGGGCCATCTTTATCTGATTCTAGTTTCTTCCTGTGGCATTGCTTTTTTTTTTTTACCTCCCATTTTAAATGATCTAGTAAAATGCAACAATGGGTTTGAATGGATTGAGGTTTTTGCTGTTTTCCCTTTTCTGGTTCAACTTCAAATCTTTCCAAAAATGCCTTCCTTATCCTGTCCTCCCCTCTACACTCGTATCCTACCTCCCCGTGGCTCCTCTCTACAGTGGAGCATGAATTAGAACCTCTCTCACTGGGGAAGGTTTTAGACCAGAAGATGCTCTTTTCTGAGCTTTGGGACCTACCTGTCCTCCAGGGGTCCAGCAGGTAGTTCCATGCAGAGGGAACTTTCCAAGATACACACAGTCACACACACACTCTCTGTCTTACTCACACATACTTATTTTCCCTTAAACTCTATAGTCTCAATGATTATAAAAGATTGGGCTTTAATTGGAAGCATATTGAAATACTTGAATCTCTCAGACACTGACAGGGAAGGCTTCCTTGGGTAGGAGAGAAAAGAACACCGGTATTAGCAATACAAATAAAGGTGTCTTACGCAGCCTTTCTCATAGCATCCCTGCAGCAGGCCCGGGGAGCAGATAGGACAAATGTCCCCATTATAAGAGTAATGTAAGTGAGACTCGGGCCACGTGATTTGCTCAAGACCTTGCAAAACGGAAGCTGGTCCCAGGCCTCAGAATATTCAGACTCTTTGCCATGGGGTTGTGGAACGTCGGCCCTAAGTAGGGGGACATGCGCTTCTTTTCCATCCATTCCAGAATAAATGGTGATCTGGGGTTGTCTGCCTGTCTGGGTGCGGGTTATCCGGCCTGGGAGAGCAGCCCAGGTGTTGCAGGGGTTCAGGATAGTGGAGAGGAGCGACGTCCCTCGGAGCTGAAAATGTCGTGGCAGGAGTGATGACCGGTAGTGAGGGAGCACACAGTGGTGATGGCAGAAGAGGACCGACCCTCTTTCATCTCTTCCTTCCAATCCGCCCACAGGCTCTTCCCCCTCCGCTGTGAAGGCATCACTAGAAGCATGTTCAGGAGGCTCTGGCTCCAGATGGAGTCATTGGAATGGAGTGATAATGTGCCCCTTTTGTCTGCAGTTGTGCTGGCCAACACAGGACCCAGCGTGGCTATTTAAGTTGAAGTGAAGTAAAGCTAGAATTCAGTTCTTCAGTTGCACTGGCCACATTTCAAGTGCGCGATAGCACCGCGTAGCTTCGACGACAATGATGGTTAGCTACAACGTGATGGTTACCACACTGGACAGTGCAGACGGAGAACGTCTCTATCCTCACAGAAAGTTCTGTAATGTAGCCCTGCCCTACAGAAACTCCCGGGCCCCAGAGAGCCAGGCATGGGGCAGGGTGGGGGAAGGAGGGAGGAAGCAGACTGGAGGGGAAGAGTCTGAGGGTCTGGGCAGGGGGAAGAAGGCCTGAGAGCAGAAGAAAGAAGCTGAGAAGGAGACGTGTTCGTTGAGCAGCGTATCCCCCGCTCCTCCGTCGGGCTCGGGAAGTGTTTGCGCCTCCTTCAGCTGGGTCTGGAAATGAGGGCCAGTGCCCGCCGTGCTGGGGTCCAAAGCCCCAGACCTGCTGGGGACATCACTGAGAGGTGAGAGTGGAGCCCTCCTTGTGGACGATCCAGGGCACACCCTTGGGCACAGGGAGTGACACCAGGAGAAAGGAGGGCACAGGGTTCCCCCACCACCACCATTCGTTCCTTTATCAACAGTCCCCACCCTCTACAGGTGACTCCATTAACCCTTCATTCCCAGAGAACTCCACGCACAAACCACGCCTCCAGCAGCGTCTTCCCAGGCTCTCTCAGGGCACCTGGTAAGGGCTTGATTTGCTTTGGGAAGCGAGGGTTGCGTAGATTTCAAACCAAATCTTATATGGAAACTAAATATATAAATCAATCACAGCAGACCTCTTTAGTTTTGATCAGGTTGGGTCTAGAAACCCACCTGTCCTCACCACCGCTGTCCCTTTGTCCCCACTAGCGTAAAGTAGTTACTGAAGCTGCTCCGTATGGAGTGTGCCCTGTGCTTGCAGCCTGTCTGGGTCAGGGGGGCTGCAGACTTCTCTCATAAAGGACCAGAGAAAAAAGCATTTAGGCCTCAAGGGCCATGTGGTCTCTGTCACATCTACTCCATCCTGATTCCACATTGTAGGGCAAAAGCAGCCACTGACCACATGCAAACGAACGAGAGGGGCTGTGTTTCAACAAAACTTTATTCACAAAAACAAGTGGAGGCTGGATTCGGCCCATAGGCCATAGTTTGCAAATCCCTGATCTAGATTATCATAGGAACACCAAAAGGAAGGATATGTCTGTTTGCACCTTACACTGAGGAGGCCAAGGTGCAGCCATGTGGAGTCACCTCCCTGCCTCTGCTCTCACGGGCCTCTTGGGGCAGATTCAGGCTGCACGACCGGAGTTGACATCCCCTGTCCCTCCATTCTGCCCGGGATGGAGTGCCTACCCAGCGTCGCCCCAGGACGGACGTAACAGGAAAGCCAGAGGAGAGGCCCTATGGGGTACCAGGCTGTTCTACCCCTTCCCCCAGCATGCTCTGGTTCTTGAAGACAGTACCGCATTTCTCAGAGAAGCAGGTCTTAGGGCTGGTGTGCTGCTGGCTGGGTGCTTGAGCTCCGGTCTGCTAAGCCTCATATGCCCTGTTGGACAAAAGTCCCTGGGGATGCATTTTGATGTGGAGGCTGCAGAAGGCCTTGCTGAAGGCTGCTGTGGGAGACCTCGGGATTCGGGTGCCTGGGAGTAGCCGTGATGCCTAAGGAGTAACAACAGAACTTGGAAGGCTGTAGGAAGAAGAGTGTCCCCTGCCTCCCTGAAGCTTTTGAGGCAGAACTTGAGAAGTCAGAAGGTAGAAGGGGAAAAGGGCCAGCAGGACAGTGCACAGACAGGACAGGTCTTGCCTCGGCAACGGGGCTGGCCAGCCCTCTGCCCTGCATGAGGCTCTGCCATGCCCTCCACGGGGCAGCCACCACCTGGAGCTAACACTACGGCTCAGAGCATCTTCAGCCTAAGAGAGGTCTCTTGCTCTTGGTGAGCTGTGTTTGAGCAGCCCCTCTGGACACAAGGCTTCCCATTCACCCTCTCGTGATGGCCCAGATCACAGCTTCACCTGCAGACAACACAGCCCAGCCAGCAGAGCTCAGTTCCCGACGTGCCCTCCACCCCACACCAGCCGTGCTGCAGAGGGGCAGGGCTGCCCAGCGCCCAGCCAGGATCCTCGTCGGGTGTAGACAAGAGGAGGCACTCACTAATGTGAGCAACCGTCTGGGGGCTTTATTCACCTTTGTGCCTGCAGTAGAGGCATGGTGTACTCTCCGTAGATATTTGATCTACTTATTAATCACGTTAATAGTCATAGTATGAATGAACGGCATTTTGAGAGGCACTGGGGCCTTGTTGCCTAAACTTCCATTAGTATCTGCCTCCTTTGGGTTTAAAAATTCACGTTCCCTGTGGTCCCTTCCAAAGTGTAGCTACCTTGGGGGAGGTGGTATCCTGAAGCTCTGGGACCCCTTCCTGGGACTGGCTTTGTCAAGTTTGTGGGTTACAGACAGGGGAGCGGGGGGCAAAGAGGGACAGCGTGGGCTGGGGGGAGGCGGGAGTGGACTTGAAAGCCCAGCTGGGTTGCCTGATGATTGTGCCTCAGCCCTGCTCCCCTCTAGGGGAGTGGCAGCCTCCCATTTCCATTAAATCCCTCAGACCGCACCCCCAGCCTGAGTGGTTAAAGCAGGACTAGCTGGGCTCTGGGCCACCGCTGCTGTCCTGGGGGAGCCCGCCAAGTGCCGGGTCAGGGGAGGGGCTCTCTGGGGACTGACAGCCGTGCCCAAGCCCCAGGGAGCATCTTGCAGTTGGGAGGAGTACCAGGGACACAGATGGCCAGGCGGGGGCTCTGGGCAGCCAGCTCCCGCAGAGTGCTTCTGGGTGAGTGTTCGGACCACGATGCCGGGGGCTGCTCTGGCCTGTCCCACCGCAGAGCAGCCAGGAGTGTTGAGAAGGAAGAAAGTTCTCTGTCTGCCCAAGGTTCTTCATTTTTGTAAGAGCAGCATCGTGAAAGAAGACAGCTTGCACCCACCTCCTTCAAGGCCATGCCTGTGGGGACCCTCCCAGCCCTGCTCGGCCTCCAGCCGGCCCTCCAGCCCACCTCAGGGTGCTCGCCCTAAACCACCCCCCAGCCCGCCCCGGAAATCCCAACTAACCCATCCCTTCTCCACGTCTCACAGGACTGGGTCTCAGAGCGGAGCTTTTCCGTGGCAAAGGTCCACCTTCCCATCCTAAGAGTCCACCGGGGGTCTTAGTTCTGGTGGACGTGGTAGCAGTTTGGGGTCTGATAAAGGGGGTATTTGCAGGTAGAGCTGGCCACCGCCCCCTGAGGCAAGCTTAATGCTTGGCAAGGCCGTGAGGGAGGTTGGGTTCCTCAAACTCCGCTGTGCCTGTTCTGGGAGCTGTGGCTCAGATCCCAGATGGGAGCCTCCAGTGGGGGAAGGCGCCAGGCTGAAGCCTCACCCCCTCCCTCTGGGGCCAGGAGTTGGGGGACCTTCAAGGCTGCCCCTCTGGCAGTGACTGCCCACCAAAAATAGGTCAGGGCCGCCCCCCTCAAGCATTGCTGTGGTCAGAGAGATGATGTCAGATTAGCTATATTAAAATTCCTCGAATCCCAGGATTCGTTGGGATTTGTTTGCATCCTGTTTATCATGGGGCAGCATTCTGGGGGAGAGAGGGACATTTTCCTTGAGAGGCTGAAGCGCTTTGTAGTGTTGGCCTCATCTGCCTCGTGGTCCCTAGGGTGGCAGAAGCAATGCCTGTCACCAGCCCCTTTACAGCTAGTAAGTGAGGCTGGACAAGGGGGCTTTGGTCAGGAAGGAAGGGTCTCTTGAGTGCTTCTCGCAGGCCCAAGTCTGTGCCGGGCATTCCAGGAGCTTATAGTCTAGTTGGAGAGAAAAGGTATACTGTACACTTCCACTTAATAACATTGTTGTATGTGTGTGTGTGTGCGTGTGTGTGTGTTATACGTTTTGTACGTGTATACACATATGTCCACATGTGTGTATATGCATGTGAGTCGTTTGCATGTGTAATAGTACAGTGCCAGGCCATAGGCCCTGGGACTTCAGAGAAAAGAAAGATTTCTGGGGTTTAGAGTAACAAAGAAGCCTTCCTGGAGGAGGTGGAACATGGTCTGTCTCTTCAATGGGCCAGGCAGAGGGCGGGGGGAAGCAGAGGCAAAGGTCCCGAGGTGGGCCCTGCCTGGTGTGGTGTCAGGGACAGTGCACCAGCTGGCCTGACTGCAGAGGACACCGCTGAGGGGCCGAAGAGAGAGGTATGTCAGGGAGGGCCCTCTGTGGAGGGCATAGAAAGCCAGCCAAGAGTTTAGACCCAGTGCACCAAGCTACAGACACATCTCTCGATGCATTGTATGCAGACGTCCAGGCTAGGAGAGGGCGTCACTGGAGGGACCGCAGGTGCCACGACACATGGTGGGAAGGCGTGTGGCTTGTGGAGGGTGGCGAAAGAAGGGAAGTTCATGTCGGAGGGAAGGAGATGAGCTTGGGAGCTGGAGTGGGGTTGAGACGTGAGGGGAGTGTCCCTGAACAGAATCTGTATCTCCAAGGCAGCCTCGGACTTTTGTTTTGCGTGCCAGAGCCCAATTCTCATCCTTTTAGGCTGGAGTCTGTAGAACGCTTGCTGGCGATGCAGTTCCCCCCATCAAAAGAGGTCGTGATCAAAATTTAAGACGTCCTCCTCCCCAGGGGCCCTTAGAGCCGGTGACAAGATGTAGGTGCTCCCTTTGCACCTGCTGTCCTCCCTGGGAGCTCTGGCCCGTGAACGGGGCAGAGACAGGAAACCCCCGTGCGTACTCAAGGAGGGGAGGACGAATGGCCTCTTGGGGAGGGCTGGGCTGGACCTTATCCCGCATGTCAGGGGAAGTGGAGGAGTCGGAAACGGCACGCCAGGGTGGTCTGATGGCTGGGATGGCCTCATTCCTGGGAACGGTTGCCACAAAGCCTTTTCCCCAGCTTCTCCATAGCAGCACTGTTCTTTCCCGGAGTGTTATTGAAAACCCGCAATTACCAAGCCGCCCCTGGGTGGGAGTGTTCAGACCTCTGTCTTTTTTCCAATATACACTGAGTCAAGACTCAGTCAGTGCAGAAAGTGGATTCCTCTCCCACATTCCTTCCCGCACGGGCAGTGAGCTGGGTGATGACGTATTTCATGTCTGGGATTAGGAAGGTGAAAGGGGGTGGATGCCTGTGCCTCTCCAGGCTCTGAAGCTGGTCAGCCTCCTGCTCCTGGCATGCTCAGGGCTACTCAGCAGATCCCACAACGTCCCCGGAGTTTGGGGCCCCTTCTGCCTCCATCTGCACCAAACGGAAGTCAGAGCTGCGGACGGAAGCTTGGGAGAGGACTTTGGGCTGGAATACGTGATGCGCGGCTTAGTGGAAAGCTCCACCCAGGCTGTACTTTGGGGTGGCTCAGAGTTTTGCTCTTTCTTGTGCTTCCAGTGATTTTTCTTTTTGGCATATTTATTTCCTGGCCTCTTGCCTTTACTTGTGTGAGTTGTGTTTGAGGGTTTTGGGAGAGAAGGAAAAACATACAGAATGGGTGGCTCCAGATTTGAAATTTTCTCCATGGAAAAGAGAATAAAAGCAGCTGTCATGCACCAGGAACTTTCGGAGCTGTACCATCTTGGCCAGTTGAGCCCCCGGGCTCTAGAAGGTCTTCCTGGGGAAGGTAACATTGGTCCTGCCTCCGTGGGGAAGAGTACAGAAGCTTCCTGTTGGGGCAGGCCAGCCTCTGGGCTCGGCTTCCTTATCCCTGAGGGAGCAGTCAGCCCTCTGCCATCCTGACCAGTCGCCTGGTCACCTGCTGCTTCACCCTCCTGACATCTGTGGACTCCCTAGAACTGTACCTGCTCAGCTGGCTGCTCTCTGCTGACCCCCTGCTTTGCCCATGCACGCCTACCTCCTGCTCACAGCCCTGTCTCCGTGACGTACCACGTGGCTCCATATCGCCCAGCAGCCCTTTGCCGTGTGCAGAGAAGCGGGTGATGGACGCTGAGGCTTTTGCATGATGAAACATGCCTTTAGCACCTTCTCCTAAGAAGGGATTGTTTGCTTGCATGGTTTGCCGGAAACAGGTTTGGGTCAGCCTCCATACCTGGTCCTCTATCGACCCACAGGACCCACAGAGATCATCTTATCCAGGCTGCTCATTTTGCAGCAAGAGGGGGGCTCCCCAAGGAGCCAAACTGTGAGCTAGGTCTCCAGCTCCCACCCTGATACTTCTTCTAGCAATTGGCAAGCCCCTGCCCTGCCTGTTACCAAGAACCAGGGAGGTCTAGAAGTTCAGAACTGGAGGAAACCCCAGAATAACTCATTCTCATAAGCTACTGCACATGGAATTCTAGGGACTGTTTTGCCCCTTACCCAGAGTGGTGGTGCTTGCTAGAAAGCAGAATTAAACCACCTTGGTACAGACAATTTTAAAAGTAACTTAATAAAAATTGTTTTTTAAAAATCCATCCCTAAAAATAAAAAGCAGAGTAAAATAAGTGACCTTAAATAATATTAATCGAAAAAAGCAAAGTGGAAAAAGTACATGTAGTATGCTACTTTTCTTCCTAAAAGGGAGAAAATGTGTATTCATATTTACTTATGCTAAAGATAATGAATGGATGGATAAACCATAAAACCAATAAAGTGTTTATTTATGGTACGAAAGGGCAGTTGGTGGGGTGGGGGAGTAGAGGGCAGACATCACTAAACACCTTGTTTTGCAGATTTAACTTTGGAACCCATGTAAATATTTTACATAATTATATTTTTAAAAAAGAAATTAAAAAAGAAGAAAAAACTAAAGGAAAAACTATTTTACATAATTAGAAATAAAAATGTAATTGAAATAAAAACAGACCTTTTGCTGAGCCTGAGAGAGCAGGTGTGCTGCCTGAGCTGGAGTTCCAAGCAGCTCCTTAGGTCACTGTCTCCCCGAGCTTCAGGCTCCTGCATCCTTCAGCCTTCTCAGTGTCCCCCAGTGGGTGCTTCAGAACTTATCAATCTCAACATATCCAAGACTGAGCTTCTGTTCACCTCAAATCTGCCCTCTCCCCCAGTCTTCCGTGGCTCAGGTAACTTGGCTCCATCCTTGCCGTTGCTGAGGCCAGATACCTTAGAGACATCCTTGATGTCTCCCCTCCTCTCCACCCACATCCAGACTGAAATTCCTGCCAGTCCCACCTTCAAAACAGGTCCAGAATCCACCCACTTCTTACCACCTCTACTCCTGCCCCTCTGGTCCAGGGCCCCATTGGCTCTCGCCTGCATTATTCCTATAACCTCCATGGTCTCCCTGACTCTGCCTTTTTAAATGTGATTCCTTTCTTTAGACTCCTCCACTAATCCCCAACATTTCACATAGAGTAAGGACCAAAGTCCTTTCAATGGTCTACAAGGCCCCAGGTTATCTGGTTCCCATCACCTCTGACCTCATCATCTGCCATCCCCCCTCACGCTCTGCACTCCAGCTATGATGGTCTTCTTAGGGGCCTTGAGCACACCAGTAAGCTCCTACCACAGGGCCTTTGCACTTTACCTGGATTGCTCCACTCTCAGATATTTACATGGCTCCTTCCTCAAGTCTTTGCTCAGTGGCACCATCTCAGTGAGATCTGTCCTAACAATTCTATCTAAAAGTACAAACCCTCATAGGTGAGAGAGAGTGAGAAGTACAAACTTCCAGTTATAAAAGAAATAAGTCACAGGGATGTAATGTACAGCATAGGGCATGTAGTCAATAATATTGGAATAACTTTGTATGGTGACAGATGGTAACTAGACTTACCATGGTGATCCTTTCATAATGTATAAAAGTATCAAGTCACTCTGTTGTACACCTGAAACTAACATAATGTTGTAAGTCAATTATACTTCAATTTTTAAAAAACATTTTAAATTAATAAAAGTGCAACCCCCCCCATGGGTGTCCCCCCACACACCAGCACCCCCAATCCCCCTTGCTGGCTGCATATTCTCCATAGAACTTAATGTCCTCTGCTATTCTGTATTATGCATTTATTCTGTTTATTATCTGTATCTCCCCATTAGAGAGAGAAGGTCCACAAGAGCAGGGCTTTTTGTCAATTACTCCCAACCGTATCCCCAGTGTCTAGAGCAGTGCCTGCATATAATGGAACTCTGTAGACGTTTGTTGAGTAAACGAGTGGATGGCCAAGGAGGTAGCCCTACCCAGGGTACTTACTGTATCCTCTCGGGTCCTTTCAGCAACTCTGTTACGTTCCTGCCGGCTCTCTGGAGTGCCTCCCCACCACAGGTCTCCCTGCCACAGCCCAGAAATTAGGCTATTAAACTACCCAAAGGAGAGTCTGAATCCCGCCTGGGCCCTGGCCTGTCTCATAGCTTTGCCAGCACCAGCCCTCAAACACACCACTTCCCCTCCTGACCAGGTTTCCCACCTAAAGGAATGGGCTCGCTGGGCTGTGCTGAGAGACCCTGTTCGTCTGCCGCCCTCACTTCCCCCTCACCTGCCCTCAGGGCCGTGCCCTGCCCAGGAAGGGAACAGAGAGCCAGTGAAGGGCTGCTGGGACCAAGGCCCCCGAGGGAGTCCTCCAAAACGCCTTCCTCATCCCCCATGTCAGAAGCCACGTCCCACTCCCCCACAGTAAAAACCTAAACATCCACTTCTAACAGTAGAGCCTGACACCTCCTGGAGTGAGCCTGGCAGGCCCTGCCTGCCCACCAGGAATGAGCCGTGGACAGAGGCTGCACATGCGCTGATACTTACCATCAACTCCGGGCAAGATTCCAGGGACAGACAGCACTCCCCATGGGCCAGGTGACCAGGGCAGCTCCCCAAAGGGGGTGGGCTTGAGTGCCAAGACCCAAGAGAAGATATTTTGAGGCGAAGACGGGTGAAGGGGCAGTTCCAGCAGGGAGATGGCATGGACACCCTTGGGGGGAGGGGGACAGGCAGGTGAGAGCCCCATGCTCAGACCTCCAGCAGATTTTCAAGTCTCCCCCAGGAGAATTCAAGCCCTTCAGAACACCCCACACTGAAGCTGCAAACGTGAGGTCATGTGGAAGATGCCAGGCTTGCAAGGAGCCTGGGCATGCCAGAGGAAGTGTCTCCTGAGCTCACACTTGAAGTGAGAGCACTGTGCCCAGAGTCCTGACTTGTCACTGCTGCTGGTCCTGAGTGAAGCTACGACAGTGGCCATGGGAGCTCCTTACCGAGCCCTTGCTCTGTGTCAGGCGCAGGCCAGTTACAGCTCATTTAACCCTCAGAACCGTAGGCAATACCCCTTTCATTATCATTCCCCCATTTTGCAATTGGGAAACTGAGGTACAGACCAATAAGAGCCTTGTCCAAGGCACACAGCAAGGAGGTGACAGGGCCTGGACTTGAACCCAGGCCTGGTTGGCCCCAGAGACGGGCTCTTATCCCCACGCCAGGGGTCTGTTTTCACCTTTGGAAGCTCGCAGTGTGAGACCCTGCCTGTGGGTGTGGATGGAGCCCCGGCTTAACGCAGAAGAGAGGGGCACGCCCAAGACCCACCCCCTTGGCCAGTTCATCACTCAGCAGCCTGGAGAGCCACTTTGGTGGTTTTGAGCATTACTCAGTTTGAAATGATTTTTATTCTTAGTCAAATATTTAATGTTTTACCCATAATGGACAGTTGGTTAAAGGCAGGAAGCATTAAAGAACACCGATATTAAAAGGCTGGTTCCTGAGGAACATGCAAGTGGTAATAGCTCTGCACGTTTGCCTCGGGTGCTCCACCCGGGTCCGGGAGCCCCAAGCATCTGGTCGGAGTCCTGGAGACCCCGAGCCTGGCCAGCGTCCCACTCCGTTCATGGGAGTCAAGACCCTCCCTGCTCACGACCTGCTATTTGGGCAGAAGTGATTGCAAGCACTTCCTGAAAATTCTCACGTCTCATCATTTAGAAACAAAGCAAGAAAATTACAAAAACAAACCAAGTTGATTTTTATTAAACAAACATACAATTTAAGAATTCCAAACAGTGGGCCACAAAATCAGTTTTTGCTTTTTGTTTCTTTTTCTGCCTTATATAGTCAAGCGTTAGCCTGCATGTGAGCATGTATGCGGTGCCAAAGACACAATGAAATGGTAATATGTCATTTTGAAATTTCTTTGTGGAAAATTATGCTTTTGCCTTCATAACTCATTTATAATAAATGAAGGAGAAGGCATCACTTGGTAAGTGGGGGAAGGTTAAATATTGCCTTTAATCATAGATGTTATTAAAGGTCATATTAGATATGAACCTTTATTATTTACTCCCAATAACATATTAATCTAAAAACTATGTTTTATATAAAATAATTTCTTTATCGTATGCCATCGAAAGTAATAAAAATTTTTTAAATTCCTAAGTGTGTTTGCAAGATGATATATTACTGTGAGGGGAGTTCTCACGTCTAAAAAAGTGGAGCAAGGCTGCGGCCAGCCCACTAAACTGCCTCAGTTTCCACAAGTGTAAAAATAAGTATAAAAATATGTACTTTTCCTCACCCATTGAGGGACTAGGTCTCCTGGTGGGTGCCGTAGAGGCCCACCCTGGGGAACAGAGTCTTGCTTTGAGAAGCTCCAGGTATTACCCATAAGGGCAAATCGACTTGCTTATGATGGTACATGGGGTCCACCCAGGCCTGTGTCCCTGGGGATGTAGGAGTTTGGCTACTGCCCTTCAGATGGTGCCCAGATGCTTGAGCTCCATTAAGGAACTTTCTATAGGTCGCAAGGACACAAATGCACGGTGAGCTCTGTATGCACCTCCGGTGAGGCCACCCCTACCTACGGTGAGGGGTCTCTGCAGTTTTACCTGCTGCTAGGTGAAGCAGGACCCTCTGTGGTCAATTTTATTGTATTTTATTTGCTTTGCCTGGTACATAAGAAATTGACTTAAGAAAAATTGCCACCAAGCCTTCGTTGAGTCTGAGTTTCTTCTAGAATGCCCACTCGACTTCTTCCCTTCTAACTAGATCCTACTCATTTTAAAAAACTTCTGATTTCAACAAAAATCTCAGACTCACAGAAAAGTTGCAGGAATAATACAAAGAATCCCCATATATTCTTCCCCCGGATTCCTCAAATATTAACATTTTACTGCATTTGCTTTATCTTTCTCCCTCTAACCTACATTATTTTCTGACCTGAGTGAGAGTGAGTTGCCAAAAGGATGCCTTTTTACTGATAAATAGTTCACATTGTGTTTCTTTATAAAGACATTTTCTTTCATTGCCACAGTACGATGATCAAAATTGGGAAACTAACATCAACACAATACCGTTACCTACTCCATGGTCCTTACTCATCTTTCTCCAGTGATCCTAGAGCAGGGGTTACATTCAATTGTCATGTCTCTTTAGTGCCTTTTAATCTGAGGACAGTTCACAAATCTTTGTATTTCATGACATTGACTTTTTTTAAGAACAACTAGTTGTTTTTGTGTCATGGTCCCTCATTCCAGTTTCTCTGATATTTCCTCACGATCAGATTCTCAGTGCATCATATCAGGACACTCATGCTGTCCCCTCACCCCAGGACTGGTGATGCTGACTTTGATTAATTGGTTATGGCCGTGTCTGCCAAGTTTCTCCACTGTGAAATTATGAGTTTTCCCTTTGTAATTAAGAAATAGCTTGTGGGGAGATCCTCTGAGACAATGCCAATATTCTGTTTTCCTCCAACTTTCAC
Organism: Eubalaena glacialis; assembly: GCF_028564815.1. Classification (NCBI taxonomy): domain Eukaryota; kingdom Metazoa; phylum Chordata; class Mammalia; order Artiodactyla; family Balaenidae; genus Eubalaena; species Eubalaena glacialis. Next base: position 26,134,735 of record NC_083730.1, on the reverse strand, counting down.
CTACTAGCCTCCACTGATGATTCTTGCTTAAGAATTATTATTATGGTGGCTGCCAGATGATTTTCTTTTCTTTTCTTTTCTTTTTAATAAATTTATTTATTTATGGCTGCATTGGGTCTTCATTGCTGTGCGCAGGCTTTCTCTAGTTGTGGAGAGCGGGGGCTACTCTTCGTTGTGGTGCGCAGGCTTCTCACTGCGGTGGCTTCTCTTGTTGCGGAGCATGGGCTCTAGGCGCGCGGGCTTCAGTAGTTGTGGCACGTGAGCTCAGTAGTTGTGGCTCACGGGCTTAGTTGCTCCGCAGCGTGTGGGATCTTCCCAGACCAGGGCTCGAACCCGTGTCCCCTGCATTCATTGGCAGGAGGATTCTTAACCACTGCACCACCAGGGAAGTCCCTGCCAGATGATTTTCTAATTCCATCATTCCTTCCACGTTTACTAGTTGTCTTTCTACTGTCAGGGAAAGTCTCTGGTTGATTTTAAACTCACTACTCTAAACTTCAGGACCCTGCATTTGGGAGCTAAGGAGAGTAAGTCCTCGTCACCTGTCTGAATGTCCCTGAATATACTTATACACTGAATCCTGGCTGATGGGTGTTTAATGAGAAGGCTATCAGCACAGTACTTGCTCTTGGGAAGATTCTAGCCCAAGAACCCATCTTCTGGGCAGTCGTGTCCTGAGAAGGCTGGGCAGGTTGGGGGGAGGGTGGTGTTGGGGTCCGTGAGGTGTATAAACCTGTTGAGTGGCTCCCTCTCCGCCATGATGTCTCACCACGGACTTGTCAGTTCCACCAGCCCCGGCTGAAAAATGTGGCCGGAGGGAGGCCCTACTCCAGCTAACTCCATTTCACATCTCCTCTCCTTCCTGAGATGGAAAAAATGGTCCTTCAGGGACAGAGCAAACCTGTCAGTAATGAAGTTGTGAGGGAGAGGCTGTCCCAGGAGGGTGGCTGGGTTGTGATGGCTGATGGACTGAGGGGGGCCAGTAGCCGGCAGCATTCCCCTGGAGAGCCTGGAAACTCAGCGGTGCTCCACTACCCACAAAGCCGAACCAGCTCAGGACTGCCCAGGGATCCTCTGCTTCCCACAACGGAGCCATCATTTCTTCACCTGGCTTCCCAGGGCTGGCCCAAGGCAGAGGGGTGAGTGGGCAAGGTTACACCGAGCCCTGGGGTCATCCCTTTGAGCCCGCCCCTCACCTATTTTCCAGTTGTAGGTCCATTTGATTAATAAAACAACTGAGGGGCAGAAAGGTTAGACAGCTTGTCCAAAACCACCCAGCTAGACAGGGGCAAAAACCAGGATGTGAACCCAGGTGTGTCCGATTTCCAAGTTATCGCTGCATCCTGCTGCGTCCCCAGGTGGGGACTCCTGCTAAACCCAGTAAGGTTTTGTGGAGGAGGTACTGATTGCAGAATGGGCAGGTTAGGGATAGGAGGTCTCCGTGTTTGGATACCTCCAGTGACGGGGAGCTCACCACAGTTCCAGACAGCCCCCTCCAATGTGGGGTAGCTGTCCTGAGGAAGTTCCTCCATTAGGTGAGCTCAGGCTGTGTCTCGGGCCTTCCTTCCCCCAGAGTTCTAAAGGACTCAGCAGTTGGTGACACCTGGTATTTAAACAACTCTTAGGGGACTTTCTCCCTATCCCTCTTCCTCTTTGTCCTATCTTTGAAAGCCAGTTTGAGGGCTACTAGACTACATGGAGATGGTGAGATTAAGACAGATGGTGAAAAGGGCTAGTTCGAGTGGGCCTCTGAAGCCACTCAGCCCGTGGAGTAAGTGTGATAATGTGGGCCAGCTGAGGCCCGCTGGCCAGCTGTGGTGGACACGATGGCCAGGCTTTAGGCTAGGAATCAAGGAAGTCATTGGAGGTAGCCCCTAAGCCTGTGGGAACTCCTTGGGTAGTATTTCCTTTGGAATGATGGTGGTGAGTATCTGGTGATGAGAACTTACATGGTGGGAAATTATGTCCAAAATGTAGCCTCTAGAGGCCAGAATTAGAGCAGAAGTAGAAGCTGGACATCTAGTGTTTCTTCTTTGATTTCTAACACTTGAAAAAGCCTGTTTCCCCACAACCTCAGTTCTCCCACCTGTACTATGGGTGCACTAATGCTCAGCACTTCCTCCGAATATCTGATGGATTCATGCTATATTGCTTGGAAAACCCACAATATAATATTATTCGAAACAACACTAATATAACACATACATCAACTCTTTTAAAACTCACAGGAACCCTATGAGATGAGTCCTCTATTTGTCCCCATTTTACAGATGAACAAGCTAAGGCCCAGAGAGGTTAAGGAACTTGCCCAGTGTTGCACAGCTGGAAGTTCAGAGCCTGGATTTGAACTCTGGGGGTCTGATTCCAAAGTCCATACTTTGAACTATGGCAGTATGTTGCCTCTTGGTAAATACTCTGGGAGTTTGTGTTGGGCACTTTCTGTATTCCAGGCAGTGAGGGGCTATGGAAGAAGGCCACACAGGGGGCAAGTTCACACCCATAGCCAAAGGCTTCCTCGGTATTTTAGGAAAAGTGGGTGGGAGCGCACAGGCTCCAGAAAGGTGGCATGGCCAGAGTTTGCTTCCTGGTGTTGATTGACATGGCTTGGTCAGTTTAGCCACAATTTCAATTTAGCTGGAAAATCGAGCATCCCAGCTGAGACTTACCTGCATTCGTGTCTACTGTCCACCAGACTCTGAGTGCGTGCCCAGGGTGGGCATATAGCTCGGGGGATACCTGGACCCGCCAGTAGGCTGCACTGAGGGTCCATGGGCCAGACTTGGAGACTGCAGGGCTTGGCTGGGCTAGGCGGAAGGGCGAGGGCCTTTCCCTGGAAACAGTCCGCTAGGGCAGCCGCGTGCTCTTCCCATGACATCACGCTGCCTCAGAACGTATGAGGCCAAGGATTCTTGGAATGCCTGATTCACCCTGGAACAAAAATAATACCTCGTATTTATAATGTGCCTTTGTTCCCCAAAGGCTCTCCCAGGCTTGATTGTATTGTAACTTCAGACGTGCCTTGTGATCTAGGCAGGAATGCAGAGAAGGTGGGACCCCACCTAAGGAAATGCCTTGAGTGAGGATTTGGTGTTCCCCTTCTGCAGGTGGGCATACTGAGACATGGAGAGGTGGGTGCTTTGCCAAAGCTGCCCAGCAGATTGGTGCTGGGAGCCCTGGATTTCCAGTGGGTTTGAGAGGAGGGCCTCAGAAATGCCCCAGCAGTTGAGTGAGACTCAGAGCCGCATCTAATACCCCAGAGAAAGCTATTTCCCCATGGGCTTCTGTGCTGCCCTAAGATGGAGGACGGTGCAGGAGCCTACAGCTCTTCCCACCCCCTCCCCACCCCAAGTGCAAGGGTAAAGCCAGCGGGCCACCTGAAAACTCAAACTCCCCCCAGCCCTGCCCCTCAGGCCCCAGCCGCAGGAACTAGCAGACCGAGGTGGGGAAAGGATTGTTCCCAGCACAGATGGAAACCCGAGGGCCACATGTGGCTTTTGCGGTTTTCCCCAGACGCAGTGGAGCCAAGGCTGGAAGGCCGGATTTCCAAACCTCAACCCAGAATGCCCGTCCAGAGCCCTCCCAGGCTTTCCCCTCTCCTGGGCCTCAGCTTCCCCGTTTCCAGTGGCCTCGGGCTCAGCCTTTGGCCTTTGCATCTGCATATCTAGCCGAGTTTCCGCACCACGTGCTGCCAGAGCCACGACCCCTCCCCCACTGGCCTTGGCCAAGGCCTGGGATCCTCTGGATTGGGGTTCCAGTGGCTCAGCAGTGGCGTGCAGGCTGCCCCGGGCCCTCAGGACCGTGGAACAGGCCGCAAACCCTTGAGACGAGAGCATGGTGGTTGAGAGCACTCATCCTCGGGCCAAACTACCTAAGTTCAAACCAAGTTCTGCTTCTTGCAAGCTGTGTGGCCTTAGGCAAGTACTTACCTTTCTGTGCCTCACTGACCTCTGTAAAACAGAGTGCAGTGGTCCCTCCCTCTTAGAGTAAATGAAAGCTGTGCCTGGACCGTGGTTAGCGCTTCATACACGTTACCGTGTTTTCATTACTGTTATTCTGCATCTTTGTGATTTCAGCTACATTCCCATTCCTCGGGGCAGCCCTCTTGGCAGGGATGGCTTCTCGGGCATGCAGTCTGCGCTCTTGTGCTGAGACCCATGCTCAGAATGGCTGCGCTTGGTTTAATGCTCTGCTGTGGCTATCGTGACAATTTTTGACAAGAGGCCCACATTTTTATTTTGCACAGGGCCCTGCCAATTATATGGCCAGTCCTGCCTCTAGGATCAGACTAGGACAGACCCCTGTGCTACACTCTGCTTCCCTTTCTTCATGACTCTTGTTCCTGGTTGTAACCAGATACCTGTTTCTGTAATTACTGGATTAGTGTCTGTCTCTCCAAATGGACCCTAAGCTCTATAAGGACACAGCCCTGTGTTGGAGTCATCGCTGTGTCCCCAAGATCTGGCTCATTGCGGGGCTCACTTCAGGCATGAATGACTGCCCAGCCCCACCACAGACTCTGAGGGAGATTTAGAGAAGGTTCTCACACAACTGAGGGAAGTAGATGCTTTTAAGTGTTCACAAGAGGAACGCCCAAGGCCGTAGGTGGCAGAGACTAGGGAAGCCAGACTATAATTTCGTGAGGAGTCTAGAGATAGAGGGGGCACCCTGGGAGCTGGGGAAGGCTCCTGGGCGGATCTGGGCCTCAAAGCCTGGGTGGGATTAGGAGAGGTATTGAGAGACTCCTTAGGGAGAGCTGAACAGCTTTTGTCACCCCCTCTCCCCAACTCCCAGCTTCCCTCAGAGTGTTCCAGGAGCTATGTGGTCTTGGGCAAGCCCATTGATACCTCTGCTGAACCTCCAGACAGAGGTTCATTAATTAAACATGTTTAATTAATGAAGCAGTAAATGAACCAGCTTTTCCCTTCTTCATTCCTTTGTTCATTCATTCTGTAGTTGGTATGAAAAATCTTTTCTCTGCCTCAGGGTGAAGAGTCAGACCCTCTCATTTCCATCCCAGAGCATCCCTTTCGCCAGGTAAACATCTGGTCTCTAAAGCTTTCAGTCCACTCAGTGGAAGACTGAACTTCTTATGTGAACTCTTGCCTCGGCTGGCAGAGGTCTCAGTCCTGAATCATTTCCTACCCAACTCTGAGGGAAAGGAGAGTCCCACAGTCTGCTGGAGTGGGAGCCTCTAAAGCTTGGCTGACCATCCAAGGCAGCAGGAGTGCTCCTGAGCACGTGATGCTCCTCGCAGGTTGTCTGGGGAACCTGGTGCAGGAGTGCGCCTGGCACACAAAGCCGGCTGGGACGGTGCTATTGTTCCTGCCATGATGTGGATGATGGCAATTACAGGCGGGGCATTTGTCTTAGTGGCTAGTAATGCCCCAGTTCTCCAGACCTAAGACCTCCTAAGACCTCAGACAAGTCATTGTTAAATCCAATCATGTAGCGTTTCAGGCAGTACCTTAGAGCAGAAACACAGATCCAAGTTCCAGTACGGGCTTTGCCACTAACTAGCTGGGCAGCCTGAGGGGAACGAAGCAACTTCTCTGAACCTTGGCTTTCTTATATGTAAGACCAAGCTTTCTCATGCTGTCTCTCGTGTATCTTCACAGCCACCCCGGAGCTGGGGGCCAACACAGCTAGGGAAGGAGACACAGAGGGGTGAAATCCCCCTAAGCCAGGCTCTGAGCTGACTGTAGTCTCACAGACAGACCAGATGAGGAATGTCCTACAGAACAGACGCACTGGGTTTCCAGCACCTAATTCAGCCCCGAGTGTATCGTAGGTGCTCAGTTAACACAGGCCACTCGGATCCTTGTCTCTTTGGTAAGCCAATGTCATGTTTCCCTTGGTTGGCTCCCTGAAGAGGGAAATATGTCTCCGCTATGCTTTTCCTTGCTAAGTTGCCTATTCTGCAAACTGGAGCAGCCTTGTGTGGCGGGTGACCCTTGTTTCCGCGCCCCACATGCCGAGCTAAGCTAAACAGCCCCGGAGCTGTGTGCCTGAGCCCCTACATTTCAGCTCGTGCTTTGTCACGGCAGCGGCGGGGGCAGGGGAGGTGGGACCTGTGCAGGGCATGTGTAGGTGGGCAGGAATGGAGGCGCCTAAGCTAGTAATAAGCAGTCATCACTTTCTGAAGGCAAGAAATATGAGCCCATGCATAGTTCTCAAACCACTCGCCCTAGGAATTTTGCTTTCAGAAATTTTTAAGCAGACCTACAAATTATGTGGTGAAGTGTCCGACATTGAGAGAACCATAATAAGTTGGTGGCCCTCAGAATATCTAGTTGGGAGTGATTATGAAATAAAAAACGAACAGAGAGACGTTTGTCTGCATTTGGACTGCTGTTAAAATCATTTTTAAAAACAAAATCTGAAGTTATTCTCCCTACACCCACCTCCCAAAATGCAGCTGTGGTCTTCCGAGAACTTTTTTTTTTTTTCTTAATAAAAGAGAACAGTCTTAGAGTGGAACAAGACATCTGATTTCAGAACCCAAAGAAGAAAGAATAAACTAAATGAGTGATGGAAAAAGCATACTGACAATTTCCATTCTCAAAAAAAAAATAAGCATTATTTTCCTAACAGCAGGTGCTGCCAGTAGCACAAATGGAATATTAATCTTATCTCCTAAGCCATTCCTCCCCCCTCCCTGCCCCCACCAGAGAAAACTTCCCCCGACAGATGAGAACATAATAAGCAGACAGGGAGGTGGATTTTTGCCCTTTATGGCTCGCGGGGCTGCATGTTTAGTATGTCTCCGAAACCTGGACCCACATATCTGGGGATCTGAGACCAAATATGGCTTCCTTACCCGCCACTGGGAGCGACAGGGCCTCATCCCCAGATCAGCCAAACCTAAACCCACAGGTTTCGTGGTGAGCAGCCAGCTGGCCCCTGAAGGAAGGTATCGACGAAACCCAGGGCCAGCAAACACAGAAGACAGGAGCTGGTTTGGGCCAGCTCAGCCAGAAACCGCTGACAAATATTTGTGAATGGCCAGAGCAGGGGAGCCTGGGTCTCCATTGTTGGAGCCCAAGGCCCAGCCCCAAGTTTGTTCCAGGAGTTAAGGCCCTCTCAGCCCTTTTCCAGGCCAAGGACATGGGCCTCATGTGGTCATCACCACAGAAGGTCTCAGCGGTAACTCAGCCCTTCTCTCCTGAGGGGGCTGGATCTGAGGGCAAGTGGGAGACAGGAGGTGGACGCTTGGGAGCCGTGACTGGCTGACAGGCTGGGTACACTCCTGAGAGCTTCTGCAAGGCCCTCTGGTGTGGGACTTCTCCTCACTGAGCCTCAGTTGGCTTATCTGTAAAATGGGAAGAAAGATTCTTGACTGGCCTGCGCACAGAGACCAGTCCCAATGATCACTAGCCCTGAAAATTAAGCAGGAAGGGAGAAAAGGGGCTCCATGCCCCATGCCCCTCCTCCAAGGGCATCTGGCTCTTCCCTGCCCTCCTAGGGGCCACCCAGCCAATCTCATTTGCTGTCCAGCCCCATATCAGCCCTCCTCCTTTTGAATCATGAGTCTTGTCTGCCCAGTTAAAAGGGCACCCTTGAGGGTGGACTCCCAAGCCTCTCCTCCCCCTGCTGTGGACATCATTCCACGTGTGCAAAGGAACTGCCACCCAGGCAGAGTGAGTCCAAAAACAGCCACTAATGCTCAGCAACCTCGGGCATTCTTCTTGGTCATTGCTGTGTTGACAGGGCTGGCCGGCTCCAAGGTCTTTTGAACCAGGAGGACATGGAGTTCCAGGCCCCTGAAAATTTCCAGGAAAGAATAGCAGAAGCTCTACAAGGCCTAGCTGATTTCTTTCTGAGACCTTGACCAGCCATGTAGAAATTACCTTCTTCCTCCTCCAGGTGGAGAGAAGTGGATTTTGGGGGGTGGGGGGGCGGGGAGGGGAGCCGGGGGAGATGCTGGGCAAAGAGAGGGGAATCCCTGATATGGCAAGTGGGAAGCCAGTCTCAAGACAGATGCTGGGAAGGGCTTGGTCAACCATTCTTTGGGGGCATTCCTTGGGCCATAGCTGCAGGCACCACAAAAATTCTAAATAAGGATGACAGAAGTTGTGAGAAGCAAGCATTATCTGCCAGGGAATTTCCAAGGTTCTTCTCCGGGCTTAAAAATTACACTCAAAGAACAAAGAGAGTGGAAAGAAAAAGGGCCAGTTAATTTAAAGTAATTAAAAAATAAAAGTAGGGAGAATTTACAAAACGTCACGGCACGTGGTGCCGCAGGGAGTTAGTGGGCCGTGAAATTTCTTCCGTGCTCTCCCAGTGCTTCTCAGAATGAGGGATCCAGGCTCCTGAGCTGACCTGTGTCTCGGGCATCTGGCACATCTGAAGGCCAGTTGGTGATCCTAGGAGGAATCCAACTCAATGAGTCACTTTGCTGATGGGGCCCAGCTCGTCCCCGTTCCCTGGGTGCCCTGCCCTGCTCTGAATACAAACGGACCTTCTTCCAGAGCTTAGTGTTAGGCCCATGATGATCCCTGTTTTTAGAATGAGACCATTAGGGAATGAAACTGAGTGCCAGTGGCGGTGGTGGCAGTGGTGGGATTGGGTGGAGGGGCTGCCTCTTTTGACTCTGCTGTATTGCCTCTTAAATTATTAAAATAAATACAACTAAAAACCCTGGACATTTAAGTATACAAACAAACATAAGAGAACTCTGAAAGGCAGCGAGTAGAAGTCAGACTGGGTGGGGACCTTGGCACCTGAAGGATGACACAGCAGTGACTTGCTTGAGTTTTCTTCTCAGCCTCATAAATCCCAGACTTGGAGCGAAAGAAGCCGGCAACCCAGAAACACCCAGAGGCGCAGGCATACCAAAATGGCCACAACAAAAGCCTGCCCTCTGCAGCCGAAGAACCAGGCAAGGGGCAGACTCTTAAGACAGAAAACTCTTAGACAATAACTGCTCTACCTCAGGCAAACGCCCTAGAGAAAACCGGCTCCACCCCACCCATGCCAGTAAGGGCCAAACGAGGGGCTGAGATTCCACCTTTGCCAGGCTGTGACGAGGCACCCAAACCTTGCCAGGCTGGTGTCAGTGAAGCTGGGTGGGGAGTTGAGACTCACCCCTGGAGGGCACTGAGCACCCCTCCCTCTGTGTCAGTGGAGGCCATGTGGGGAACAGCAGTGTGACACCCTGCCCCTCCTAGCCAAGTAGGTGTCTGTGTGTGGAACCAGACCCCCCCACTGTGCCCAGCATTAAAGAGGACCCCCTTTGCTCTGTCAGAGAAGACCCAGTGGGGAACCTGACTTCTCCCCCGACCCTGCAGTAATGAGGCAGCACAGCCCTTTCTACTACTGGACCAAGGTAAGAGGAAGCCAGCCAAACAGAAGGTTTGATTAAGTCCAGAGTCTCATAACATAATACCCAAGATGTCCAGCTTTCAACTGAAAATCTTCTGTCACACCAAAACCTTGAAAGATCTCAACTGAATGAAAAAAGACAATACATGTTAATACCAAAATAACAGAAATATTAGAATTATCTGACAAAGATTTTAAAGTAGTCAGCATAAAAATGCTTCAAAGAGCAATTTGGAAACACACTTGACACAAATGAAAAAACACGTCTCAGCATATAACAAAGAATCAAATGAAAACTTGAGTTAAATAAAAAACTCAATGGATGGACTCAACGGCAGAATGGAGGGGACAAAGGGAAGACCAGTGTCCTGGAAGATAGAACAATATAAATGATCTAGTCTGAGCAACAGCGAGAAAATAGACTGAAGAGAATGAACTGAGCTTCGCAGACCTGAGGGACCATAACTGAAAATCTAACAGACCTGTCATCCAGGAGGTAGAGGAAAGAAAGGGTGTGACTGAAAAATGACCCAAAGAAATAATGATTGAAAACTTCTCATGCATTGCTGATGGGAATGTAAAATGGTACAGCCTCTCTGGAAAACAGTTTGACAGTTTCTTTAAAAATTAAATATGCAACTACCCTACGACCCAGCAATGGTGCTCGCAGGCATTTATTCCAGAGAAATGAAAACTATGTCCACACAAAAACCTGTAAATAAATGTTCCCAGCAGCTGTCTGCACAATAGCCAGTAATTGGAAACAACCCAGATGTCCTTCAGTGGGTAAATGATGAAACTCACTGATACATCCACACCATGAAATACTACTCAGCAGTGAAAAAGGAACAACTATGGATACATGCAGCCACCTGGATGGATCGCCAGGGAATTATGCTGAGTGAGAAAAGCCAATCCCACTGGGCTAAATACTGTATATATACAACATTCTTGAGATGACAAAATTGTAGAAATGGAGACTGGATTAGTTGTTGCCAGAGGCTAAGGAGGAGGTGGTGGGAGGGAAGTAAATGTGGCTATCAAAGGGCAACACAGAAGATCCTGGTGGTGATGGAAATGTTCTGTGTCTTGATTGTATCAGTGTCAAAATCTTGGTTGTGACCTTGAACTATAGTTTTGCAAGATGTTACCATGGAAGGAAACTGGGTAAAGGATTCAAAACATCTCTCTGTATTCTTTCTTACAGCAGCATTTGAATCTATAATTATCCCACAATAGCAGTTTAGAAAAATAAATTTATGTTCATTTAGAAAACACAAAAAAGAAAAGAAAAATCCTCATCCCATCCCCTAGAGATAATGACTGTTAGCATTTTGGTGTGTATCCTTCCAGTTTTTCTATGCATATGAATACTTGCCTTAAAAAACAGCACCATGCTGCATGTATTACAACACATGCTACAGAGTGAATTTTTCACCATGTTCTTAATTTCTCCACAGTCTGTTTTTCACTGCTGTTCTAAACACTGCTGAGATGAATATCCTTATTCCTACATCCCTGTGCTTTGATTATTTCCTTTGGATAAGTTGTCACACGTGGATAGATTGCAAGGTCCAGTGGTTTACATGTTTTAGAGACTTTTGTAACCAATTGTCAAACTTCCCTCCAGAAACATACTAATTTCTACTTCTAATATACAGTGGGTTGTAAGTTACTGTTTGTGTGGAAAGAAAAAGAAGGTTATACACCTGTCTCTCACTTAACAACTTTAATTCCCCCTGAAAACCCTGCCACTTAGGGAAAGCTTTTCTTTTAATTTTTTATTTTTATACAATGTTTAAAGGTTACTTTCCATTTACAGTTATTACAAAATATCGGATATATTCCCAGTGTTGTACAACACATCCTTGAGCCTATCTTACGCCCAGTGGTTTGTGCCTCCCACTCCCCCACCCCTATATTGCCCCTCTGCCCTCCCCACTGGTAACCACTAGTTTGTTTTCTGTATCTGTGAGTCTGCTTCTTTTTATTCACTAGTTTGTTGTATTTTTTAGATTCCACATATAAGTGATATCATACAGTATTTATCTTTCTCTGACTTATTTCACTTAGCATAATGCCCACCAAGTCCATCCATGTTGTTGCAAATGGCAAGATTTCATTCTTTTTTATGGCTGAGTAGTATTCCATTGTGTGTGTGTGTGTGTGTGTGTGTGTGTGTATACCACAACTTCTTTATCCATTCATCTGTTGATGGACACTTAGGTTGCTTCCATATCTTGGCAATTGTAAATAATGCTGCTATGAACACTGAAGTGCATGTAACTTTTCAAATTAGTGTCTTTGGCTTTTTTGGATATTTACTCAGGAGTGAAATTGCTGGGTCATATGGTAGTTCTATTTTTTTGTTTTTTTGAGAAACCGCTGTACCGTTTTCCACAGAGGCTGCCCCAATTTACATTCCCACCAACAGCGTACAAGGGTTCCCTTTTCTCCACATCCTCACCAACATTTGATATCGGTAGAAGGGAAAGCTTTTCAATGAAAAAATTTTCATTAATTTTAATGGGAAAATGATCCATCTAACCCCAACCCAAGATACCCCCAAATTTTCACAGATACAGAATTATTGCCCCTAGGTCCAGATGGCAGAATAGAAGGATGCGGAATTTGTCGCTCCTCACAAGTTCATCAAAAACACATTTACAAATGGAATAATCCCCATAGAGCTCCTGCTGAACAGTAGTGGTAGACTTCGGACACATAAAAGAATGAAAGAAAGAAGAAAAAAGAAAAAAAAGAATCAAAAAAGAGACCAGCAACCCTGGCAAGAAGCTGAAGGTGAGGAGAGGTCCCCACATTAAGAAAGACTCCCTCATGGAGGGGAAATCAGCTGGGACAGAAAAGGAACTTCGGGGGATCAAAGGAGGACACTGCAGATGGTCTATGGAAGGCAAGACAAAGTAAGAACCGCACGCATGATCTATACGGCAGCTCTGTGCATTCCAGCCTGAATCGTGAGTCACCTGTTGTGAAGGGGAGCTGGGTGCTAGAAAGAGGGGTTTGGAGTGCAGAGCCAGGGAGAGGACAGCTCTTGGTGGTGAAAAAAACAGCCTGAAGGGACAGGAGCAAGGGGCATCACAACTGGGAAAGTCTGTGGAAAAAGCCTGAGACACCATAGCAAGGCGTCATAGTAGCGTGGCATGCAAGGGGTGGAGCTGCTATTATAAACCCCTTCCCCATCCGCTTCTTCTGCCTCTGTGGGCATTGGGAGGGGCTCCCACCAGAGCAGGCCCGCCCACCCCTCATGCCAGGGTCATCTTTGCCTGCACTGCCCACCCCAAAACCTCCTTGGGAATCAGCTCTGGACACCCCTGCCTGGGACAAGAGTCCACCGAGGGGACTCTTGGCAGGGTCAGAGGGCTAAAGCGTGGGGTTGGAAGAACAGACCTGGAGAGAGAAACGCAGTTGGCCACGCAGATACGATAGAAGGGACAGGACTGAGGGGACGCGTGGCCAGGAATGCCCCTAGAGGAAGCGGGGTCTGCCTGGAAAGCAAGGCACCATTGTTGAGAGACACACGGGGGGCGGGGGCAACAACGCTCCCATACACCAGCTCCTGCCACTGCAGGTACTGGGAGTACCCAAGTGGGCTCCAAGCAGCTGCTGCTTTCGCTCCCACTCACCTGGGCAAGGATCAGATGCCTGAGGGTGGCACACACGCAGAGGTGGGGTTAAAACCAAAACTGACCCTGAAAGGTGGTGCAACTAAGGAAGAGAGACACAAATTTTTCTATGCAGCAGCACAAGCTGTGAATTAAATCCCCAAGATCGGCTGGGTAAACCCTGCGTTTGTGGAATACCTGAATAGACAATGAGTGTTTCAACATCTGAGACCAGTCTAGCCTTCTCAGCACTGGACTTTGTGGACAGATACACATGGGAATCAGGCCAAATCAGAGTCTGAGCTGGCCCCACAGTGTCCACAGCAGGTCCAGAGACCTACCTAGAGGGGTCGGGCCTGGGCCTCCGGGGTGGAAACATAGAGTCCAGGACGCTGGAACACCAGAGAATTCCTGGGCCCAGGCACTATTAATCGGCACGTGCATTCCTGAAGGTATCCATATCAACACCAAGATCCAGCCCCACACAACTGCCTGCAGGCTCCAGTGCTAAACACCTCACACCAAACAACCAGTAAGACAACCCAGCCCCACCCACAGTAGACAGGCTGCCTAAAGTCATACTAAGCTCACAGACACCCCAAAACACACCACCTGACACAGCCCTGCCCATCAGAGGGAAAAGACTCAACTCCACCCAACAGAGTGCAGGCACCAGGCCCTCCCACCAGGAAACCTGCACAAGCCCCTGGACCAACCTCACTCAGCAGGGGACAGTCAACAGAAAGAAGAGGAACTACGACTCTGCAACCTACAGAAAGAAGACCATAAATACAGTAGTTCAGACAAAATGAAATGACAGAGAAATACGCTGCAGACAAAGGAGCAAGGTAAAATCCCACAAGACCAAATAAATGAAGAGGAAATAGGCAAGCTATCTGAAAAAGAATTCAGAGTAATGATAATAAAGATGATCCAAGATCTAGGAAATAGAATGGAGAAAATACAAGAAACGATTAACAAGTACCTAGAAGACCTAAAGAACAAACAGTCAGTGATGAACAACACAATAACTGAAATGAAAAATACACAAGAAGGAATCAACAGCAGAATAACTGACTGGAGTAGCAATACTCATATCAGACAAGACAGACTTTAAAATAAAGACTATTACAAGAGACAAGGAAGGGCACTACATAATGATCAAAGGATCAATCCAAGAAGAAGATATAGCAATTGTAAATATCTATGCACCCAACATAGGAGCACCTCAATACATAAGGCAAATGCTAACAGCCATAAAAGGGGAAATCGACAGTAACACAATATTAGTGGGGGACCTTAACACCACACTTACACCAATGGACAGATCATCCAAACAGAAAATAAATAAGGAAACGCAAGCTTTAAATGACACAATAGACCAAATAGATTTAATTGATATTTATAGGACATTCCACCTGAAAGTGGCAGAATACACTTTCTTCTCAAGTGCTCACAGAACATTCGCCGGGATAGATCACATCTTGGGTCACAAATCAATTTAAGAAAGTTGAAATCGTATCAGGCATCTTTTCTGACCACAACACTATGAGATTAGAAATCAATTACAGGAAAAAAAACTGTAAAAAATAGAAACACATGGAGGCTAAACAATACGCTACTAAATAACCAAGAGATCACTGAAGAAATTAAAGAAGAAATCAAAAAATACCTAGAAACAAATGACAACGAAAACACGATGACCCAAAACCTATGGGATGCAGCAAAAGCAGTTCTAAGAGGGAAGTTTACAGCAATACAATCCTACCTCAAGAAACAAAAAAAATCTCAAATAAACAACCTAACCTTACACCTAAAGCAACTAGAGAAAGAATAACAAACAAAACCCCAAGTTAGTAGAAAGAAAGAAATCATAAAGATCAGAGCAGAAATAAATGAAGTAGAAATGAAGAAAGCAATGGCAAAGATCAATAACACTAAAAGCTGGTTCTTTGAGAAGACACACAAAACTGATAAACCCTTAGCCACACTCATCAAGAAAAAAAGGGAGAGGACTCAAATCAGTAAAATTAGAAATGAAAAAGGAGAAGTTACAACTGACACCATAGAAATACAAAGGATCATAAGAGAGTACTACAAGCAACTATATGCCAATAAAATGGACAACCTGGATGAAATGGACAAATTCTTAGAAAAGTACAACCTTCCAAGACTGAACCAAGAAGAAATAGAAAATATGAATAGACCAATCGCAAGCACTGAAATTGAAATTGTGATTAAAAATCTTCCAACAAACAAAAGTCCAGGACCAGATGGCTTCACAGGTGAATTCTATCAAACATTTAGAGAAGAGCTAACACCTATCCTTCTCAAACTCTTCCAAAACATTGCAGAGGATGGAACACTCCCAAACTCATTCTACAAGCCTACCATCACCCTGATACCAAAACCAGACAAAGATATCACAAAAAAAGAAAATTACAGGCCAGTATCACTGATGAACATAGATGTAAAAATCCTCAACAAAATACTAGCAAACAGAATCCAACAACACATTAATAGGATCATATAACATGATCAAGTGGGATTTATTCCAGGGATGCAAGGATTCTTCAGTATATGCAAATAATCAATGTGATACACCATATTAATAAATTAAAGAATAAAAACCATTTGATCATCTCAATAGATGCAGAAAAAGCTTCTGACAAAATTCAACACCCATTTATGATAAAAACTCTCCAGAAAGTGGGCATAGAGAGAACCTACCTCAACATAATAAAGACCATATATGACAAACCCACAGCAAACATTATTCTCAATGGTGAAAAACTGAAAGCATTTCCTCTAAGATCAGGAACAAGACAAGGGTGTCCACTCTCACCACTACTAATCAACATAGTTTTGGAAGTCCTAGCTACAACAATCAGAGAAGAAAAAGAAATAAAAGGAATATAAATTGGAAAAGAAGAAGTAAAACTGTCACTGTTTGCAAATGACATGATACTACACGGGGAAAATCCTAAAGATGCCACCAGAAAACTACTAGAGCTAATCAATGAATTTGGTAAAGTTGCAGGATACAAAATTAATACTCAGAAATCTCTTGCATTCTTATATACTAACAACTAAAAGGCAGAAAGAGAAATTAAGGAAACAATCCCATTCACCATTGCAACAAAAAAATAAAATACCTAGGAATAAACCTACCTAAGGAGGCAAAAGACCTGTACTCAGAAAACTATAAAACACTGATGAAAGAAATCAAAGAAGACATAAATAGATGGAGCGATATACCATGTTCTTGGATTGGAAGAATCAATATTGTGAAAATGACTATACTACCCAAAGCAATCTACAGATTCAATGCAATCCCTGTCAAATTACAAATGGCATTTTTCACAGAACTAGAACAAAAAAATTTTACAATTCATATGGAAACACAAAAGACCCCGAATAGCTAAAGCAATCTTGAGAAAGAAAAACAGAGCTGGAGGAATCAGGCTCCCTGACTTCAGACTATACTACAAAGCTACAGTAATCAAGACAGTATGGTACTGGCACAAAAACAGAAATATAGATCAATGGAACAGGATAGAAAGCCCAGAGATAAACCCATGCACATATTTTCACCTAATCTATGACAAAGGAGGCAAGAATATACAATGGAGAAAAGACAGCCTCTTCAATAAGTGGTGCTGGGAAAACTGGACAGCTCCATGGAAAAGAATGAAATTAGAACACTCCCTAACACCATACACAAAAATAAACTCAAAATGGATTAAAGATCTAAATGTAAGACCAGACACTATAAAACTCTTAGAGGAAAACATAGGAAGAACACTCATTGACATAAACCACAGCAACATCTTTTTTGACCCACCTCTTAGAGTAATGAAAATTAAAACAAAAATAAACAAATGGGACCTAATGAAACTTAAAAGCTTTTGCACAACAAAGGAGACCATAAAGAAGATGAAAAGACAACCCTCAGAATGGGAGAAAATATTTGCAAATGAAGCAACTGACAAAGGATTAATCTCCAAAATATACAAGCAGCTCATACAGCTCAGTATCAAAGAAACAAACAACCCAATCAAAAAATGGGCAGAAGACCTAAATAGACATTTCTCCAAAGAAGACATACAGATGGCCAACAAACACATGAAAAGACGCTCAACATCACTAATTATTAGAGAAATGCAAATCAAAACTACAATGAGGTATTACCTCACACTGGTCAGAATGGCTGTCATCAAAAAACCTACAAACAGTAAATACTGGAGAGGGTGTGGAGAAAAGGGAACCCTCTTGCACTGTTGGCGGGAATGTAAATTGATACAGCCACTATGGAAAACAGTATGGAGGTTCCTTAAAAAACTAAAAATAGAACTACCATATGATCCCACTACTGGACATATACCCAGAGAAAACCATAATTCAAAAAAACACATGCAACCCAATGTTCATAGCAACACTATTTACAATAGCCAGGACATGGAAGCAACCTATATGTCCATCGACCGAGGAATGGATAAAGAAGATGTGGTACATATATACAATGGAATGTTACTCAGCCATAAAAAGGAATGAATTTGGGTCATTTGTAGAGACATGGGTGGACTTAGAGAGTGTCATACAGAGTGAAGTATGTCAGAAAGAGAAAAGCAAATATCGTATAATAACGTGTATATGTGGAATCTAGAAAAATGGTATAGATGATCTTAGTTGCAAAGCAGAAATAGAGACACAGACTTAGAGGACAAATGTATGGCTACCAAGGGGGAAAGGGGTGGGGTGGGAGGAACTGGGAGACTAGGATTGACACATATACATTATTGATACTATGTATAAAATGGACAACTGATGGGAACATGCTGTATAGCACAGGGAACTCACGTAGTGCCCTGTTGTAACCTAAATGGGAGGGAAGTCCAAAAGGGAGGGGATATCTGTATGTGTATGGCTGATTCCTTTTGTTGTGCAGTGGAGGCTAACACAACATTGTAAGGCAACCATACTCCAATAAAAATTAATAAAAAAAAATTTATCAAGTGAACAGTGAAATTGAGTTTATATAAGTAGTAATAATTTTAGAGCAAATAAATACAATTTGTTCATGAAATGCGGTGCATCGAAGTTCTGTTGTACCTGCCAAAGAGATGGATCACAGACTGGGATGGGGGCCTCATTCCCTAGAATGTGACGTCTTCTCTCCACAAACTTTCTTCACTGGCTTTACAACTTTGAGAGGCTCATGGTTATCCTGTTCTCCAAATGCACTTCAAATAAGGTTATGGCACAGAAAACACCGTGAGGGTGAAACAGAGGTGGAACACAGGAGTGCTTCAGTGATGGAAGCAGCCCTTGAGCTGCTGGACTGAACGGTTCTCAGAATACCCCCACCCCCTTGCTCTCCTTTAGTCTTCAAATCAACACGTTTGGGGTTTGTCCTGTGATGTACACCTCAAATTTGTTCCAAATGATAACCTCTGCTTTGAAATTGTCAAAAAAACTCGATGAGCCTGTCTGCCTCAAACCACCATGTTAAATATCACTTCTGTATTGCTCAGCTCGGGCTGCCATAACAAAATACCACAGACCGGGTGGGTAAACAACAGAAATTGATTTTCTCACAGTTCTGGAGGCTGGAAGTCCGAGTTCAAGGTATCGGGTTTGGTTTCTTCTGAGGCCACTCTCCTTGGCTTGTAGGTGGCCGCCTTCTGGCTGTGTCCTTACATGGGATTTCTTCTCTGTACCTGCATCCCTGGTGTCTCTGTGCATTCAAATCTCCTCTTATTATAAGGATACCAGTCATGGGAATTCCCTGCCGGTCCAGTGGTTAGGACTCGGCGCTTTCACTGCCAGGGCCCGGGTTCCATCCCTGGTTCCCTCAAGGCACGCGGCATGGCCAAAAATAATAATAATAATAAGGATACCAGTCAAATTAGATTAAGGCCCACCCCAACAGCCTCATTTTAACTTAATCACCTCTTTAAAGGTCCTATGTCCAAATGCAGTCACATGCTGAGGTCCTGGGGGTTGAGGCTTCAACATATGAATTTGAGAGAAACACGATTCAGCCTATAACAATTTCTTATAGCATATTTTGTTAGTGGGTTTGGGGGCAGAAATGTCAGTGTACCCAAAGAAAGGTTGTGTAACAAATAGTATAACTTTTCATGAGCCATGATGGTTAAAAAGTCATTAACAGGATAGTTGTTATCAGATGCAGGTCTGTGTATATATCTTTACTGGAACATGCATAGAATATGTTCATGAAATGGTAATGGCTGCTTCAAGAAGACATACTGGGTGTCTGGGGACAGTCAGGAGGGTTCACTGTATACTCTATCACTTTAATTTTGTTCCCTACACATGTACTAATGCATATTCTAATAAGGGAATAAAATACTTATTTTAAGTCAAGGGGTGACTTAAATCCTATGTAATCACAGGGACCTGTCTGTCATATTCTCTGCTAGTATCCCCAAGCCCCATCACAGAGCCTGGTGCATAGGAGGTCTTCAGTAAGGGTATTGAAAAAATGAATAAATAAATTCCTTCGAGTGTTTGGACACAGGGACCCTGGCCAGTGGCCCCAGTGACCCTCTCTGTCTTTCCCCTTTGGTTTGCAGGCGGCAGCAGAGACCCCCAGGAGGGAACAAGCCTCAACAGCACGGTGACCACCCACCGGGCAGTGCCAAACACAACAGGGACCACCAGAAATCCTACCAGGGGGGCTCAGTGCCCCACCCCTCAGGGAGGTCCACCCATCATGGCTACAGCCAGAACCGGCGCTGGCACCACAGCAACATGAAGCATCCACCAGGCGACAAGGGGGAGGCAGGCGCCCACCGCAATGCCAAAGAGACCGTGACCATGGAGAGCCCCAAACTCGAGGACGCCCTGGGGGATGCCGGGCACAGCGGCCTCGAGCCCCCCTGCATCCCTGATGCCCTGGCCCCGGTGGCTTCCGAGAGGCTGCCCCTGCTGCAGCCAGGGGGTCCAGAGGCTGAGACAAAGCGTAAAGACAGTATTATTCCCGAGCGCAGCGGGGAGCGGCCCAAAATTACCCTGCTCCAGTCTTCCAAAGACAGGCTGCGGCGAAGGCTGAAAGAAAAGGTACCGGTAATTGAATTTTCCTTGTTCTCTTGCACCAGGGAGGACAGCACGAGGTAGGCATCTTGGTAGGTGGGCTCGGGTTTGTGGACCTGGGGAGCCTCGTGGAGGGAGGCTCATGTGGCCCCAGCACACCTGGTCAACGCTGCCTGAGGGACCCCCGGCCACCAGACGGCAGGCCCATGGCCAGCTCTGCATGTGAACCCCCTCCAGCACATTCCACCCTCCGAGTCCCGGGTGAACACTCGGTACCAGCCCCCATCCTGAGAAGGGAGGGGAGGAAGAGGCATGTGCTTCCAGGTGTTGGGAGGTGTGCAGAGAAGGCCTGGTTCTTCCCTCCAGCATTATCTGGTGGCAGATACTGCCCTGTTAGTGCTAAAGGGCATCTGGGGAAAACACAGAGCCTATAACATAAGAATGCTTCTCCCGAAGGCGAGTACCAGGCTGCGCTCCCTGCCAGGGGAGAGCAAAGGTGAGTAGGGCAGAGTGCAGCAGACTGGCCTAAGCCTTGCCACTCCCCCGCTTCACCACCCAGCAGTAGGGAGGGGTCTAAGGGACAAAATTTAAGGAGGCACTCACTCTCAGCATCACGCAGATGCCCATCCTGCACTGGCACAGCCCTGAGAAGGAGGGCCTCCTTAAATTTTGCTCCCCAGGAGCCTCACATTCCTCACCCTACTCCTGGCCCTGGTGTCTAGAGCCTAGTTCACAAATTCAGGAAGAGGTGCCCCAAGCCTCCAGAGAAGGGCTGGAGCTCTGTCCCTGGCAGTGTTAAGTCCGCTCTGTGCACCCTAGCTCCCCGTCCTCAGCCAAGGGTGCAGGTAAGGTCACCTTGGAAAGGAGCTGTTCCCAAGAAAGGCCAACTTGCCCCCAGGTTTCCTCCACGAGTCCTCCTTTTGGGGCTTCTGCAGAGCTCGAAGTTCCGGGCTTCTCCCTGGCATCTCTCTACTGCCTTCTCTCCTCCACCTTTCACCTCCGAGGCCAGGTCCACACTCAGGCAGGACAAGGCAGGTCAGACCTTTTCCCTGATCAGTTCTCGAAGGTGACATGCTGCTGCTGGCATCCTTACAGCCCCGGGCCCCCACCCACTGCTCCCTGTGGGGCAGGCGGCTGTGAGGTCCTCACAGTGAGGAAAGCCTCACTCATTCCCTTACATCCCAAAGATAAGAGCCTGGGAGAGCTTCCCAAGTGATGGCCAGTGTGTGGTCTTTGCCTGAAGAGCTTCTGGAACAGATTGCTGCAGTCCAGCCAGGGAGAGAGGATTGTTAAGTCTCTCCAGCTCTACTGAATGTAACCGCAATGCCACAGAGGTGAAACAACATGGGCTTTAGAGTCCAGCAAACCAGCTCAGTCTTCACTCTGCCTTTGACTGGCTAGGTGGCCTTGGGCAAGTCACCTAACCTCTCTGGGCACAACCCCCCCCCAGTTTATCCATCTGTAAAATGGGTATAATACTATCCACCTTGCAGGCAGACTGCAGATCAAATGCCATAAGCTGTGTGAAGACCCTCGAGGGGTTATTCTATACATACAGACCACTATTCCTGCCCTGGGGCCCACAGGGTTGGGGTGGGGAAGGAAGGGGGAGGTAGAACAGGTAAGGTAGATCCGTAGTGCCCGTATTTCAGCTTCAAGAACTGCCCTCAGGTGAGGCCTCCTGGACTCCTGGACCAGGAGGAATGGGCTTAAGCAATAGCAGGGCTAAGGGAAAGCTATAGACCATCTAACCTAACCCCCTCATGTTACCAGGGAGGAAACTGAGGCCCAGAGAGTGAAACCACTTCCCAGAGCCATCCAGCTAGAGACAGAGAGCAGGTTCTAGGACCTGGGTCTGAGCCTCCCAGCCCTGGATTCTTCTGTTGATGCCGGAAGGGCAAACACGGGGCTTCCCTTTATGTCCCTGCGCCTGCCCTTTAACCCTGGTCTCACATCCCAGCAGTTAAGTCAGTCATTTTCCTGGCCGCCAATCTATACTTCTGAGACATCAAATGCCATTTTCTTCCTCCCCCAGCACAGGTCTGGTTCCAGTTGTAGTGAAACCACTTAAGGGTGTAGGGTTTTTTATCTGAAGTTTCCCTCCTCGAAGTGCCAGTTGTTTTCGTGGCACATTGGAGGATTCCTTGGTGTGCAGTACTTGTTGTAAAAAGCCAGCACAGTCTCCATAGGACACAATGCCAAGGCCGTGTCACAGGGATCCCCACACCCAGAGAACATGATGGTCCTCGGGCTGAAGGAGCCGAGGTCTGGAGGACAAGGTAGCCACTCCATGGGCACCTTTAACCAACAGAGCAGGCATTTTGGATGCTACCTCCTTCCTGACCTAGTCTTCCTACGCTCATTTTCTCTTGGCCCAATTTCTTATCTGTTATTTTATTTCATCTTTATAAGCCCCATTAAATCATTTCTAGATTGAGATATTTAATGTGTATGAGGCAAAGCCAGTGTGTATGGGAATCCTGGGTAAGAGCTGGAGCTCACAAGAAGGATCCACCCAGGGTGTCACAGGGGCCAAGAAAAGGGTCAGCAGAGAGCCTGGGGCCCCAGGGTCCATGGTGAAGGTCGGCATTCCCGGAGGGATCAGACCTCGGGTTCTAGAAGGTGGGGCGGGTCCTTTCTGAGGGCGGCAGCCCCCCCTCCACTGGCCACCGCTCCGCAGAAAGCTGGGCTCCGCTCAGGCGCGACTCGGTTTGTCTCCCGCACCCCCAGGATGAAGTGGCCGTGGAGACCACCAACCCTCAGCAGAACAAGATGGACAAGTTGATTGAGATCCTGAACAGCATGAGGAACAACAGCAGCGACGTGGATGCCAAGCTCACCACCTTCATGGAGGAGGCCCAGAACTCGACCAACTCCGAGGAGATGCTGGGAGAGATCGTGCGCACCATCTACCAGAAGGCCGTGTCCGACCGCAGCTTTGCTTTCACGGCCGCCAAGCTCTGCGACAAGATGGCGCTCTTCATGGTGGAGGGGACCAAGTTCCGGAGCCTCCTCCTCAACATGCTTCAGGTAACGGACGCCGACAGCTGCACCTCCCCCCCCACCCCCCCGCCGGTGGGTTATTACTAGAGAGAAGGCTGCAGATTCTGACCACAGTTGAACTTTTCCCAAGTTCCACCCTTGCCCGATTAATTATAGAAAATAAAAAGGCACTCAAGGGGCAAGGGATGAGTGGCCGGATTTGCGTGTGTTTGTGTGAGGGCTCCATGGTTACGATGGACCAATATAATTTTATAGGTGCTTCATGTTTAACCAGCCTTTCCCTCTTTCTATTTCCATGATAAGAGGGCTGGCTCTTGTCTTAACAGGCTCTGTGCTTTGACCTCTCCACGTCCCAGCAGACATACACTTACTGTGGACTTCTCTTTTCCTCCTCTTCCTCCTCCCCGGGACCACCCTCCAGACCCTGCAGGTGGTGCACTGGTTGTAGTTGGTGCTGAGATGGGTCGAGCAAAAGGCATAAGGGCCTTGAGGAGGGAAGCTTTGATCTGTCTGCCAATGCGCCTGGGCTTCTTGAAACCACTTTTAGGGCCGAGGGGAAGCATGGAGATCAAAGACCGTCTTGTTCCTTGGTGCCATCCCACTAAATCCCTCCACCCCAGAGAGCTTAATCCTGCCCCTCTTTATTCCTTCCTCCGTGGGTGCCGGCGTCCAGCGATGGTTTTACTGGGGTGTGTAATGGGCGTGGGCATGGGTGCTTAGGCAGAGCCCAGCACTGTTTGATCTCATAGGTGGAGACCTGAAGGCCTATACCTGCTCTTTCGTCATGGGTGGTAGCAAGTGAACTGGTCCCAGAACTGGTGGCATCAGGGAGAGGTAGCAGGTGGCACAGCATGGTGGCCATGCCAGGCCCAGGGACTCTTCCTTGCAGACTTGGCTGTGGAAAATCATCTGTAATCCTGCTTTGTACCTTAGACTAGTTGAGATATGAAATGAGTTTCAGTCCAGGTAGGGTAAAACAATAGCTTAGAAGTTCTGAAAGTAGGATTACAGAGCTGGAAGAAACCACCTGCAGGTCTGTCTTAACGAGGGTGACCATATAATAGGTCATCCAAACCATGACACTTTTGAGAGTCAGGGCTCTAGTCATAATCAGGCCGAGACCCCAGGTGTTAACCAGGATATATGGTCACCCGGGTCTTAGCCACCTGGTTCGCAGTCTTCCCTCTCTTCCCTGAGAACAGGGTGGGAGGAACCCCCTCCGAAGGCTGCCCATGGGCTCCATCCCCGCCGTCCTCTCTTCTTCCCAGGGAGACTGCTCACTGCAACCCGAGCCTCGCTGGCCAGCCTGGGCTGCTTCTGTCCAGCTCCAGGCACCGATCGGGTTCCCATTCCTGGATCGCCCACGCTCCCCGGTGATGAATTCCCTCATTACCTGAGGGATTTGCACATCGGGCATGTTCCTCGCGGGCCGGAATGTCCTGGGAGAGTGTGGAGGGTGACGGTGGGGAGCAGCCTGTCTGCCACGTACAGCCAGGCATGGGGGAGTCAGGGACAGATTGGCCTTTGGCCTTGGCTTTTATCAAGAGAAGGGCCAGGATAGGGCAAGACTTCTAGACAATAGTTGGACAGACACACAGGGCGTGAGACGAGATGCACCCAGGCGGGAAGGGCAGCTGGCAGCAGGGGCCACCCAGGATCCTGCCTCAGTCAGGCTTCTCTTCCAATGACCCGTGGTTAGAGCGGCCTTGCCCACAGTGTCCGGCAGAGCATCAATCCTAGGAAATGCTCAGCCACAAACGGAGCTTCGTGGCCCCTACACCCGCCTCTCCGTCAGCCACAGAGTGGACTGGCTTAGGCCAGCAGGAAGGGAACCTGTTTGGCTACATCCAACTCAGTGAAGTCCCCTTTGCATTCCCCAGCTAATGACTTCTTGTGGAATTAGTGTGCTGAGAGACACAGTTTGGCAAACACTAGCGCAGGGAAAGAGCACTAAACCGAAAGTCAGGAAACAGGGTTTCTCGGCCTGATTCAGCCATCGTCACCCGGAGCTTGGCCTCTGCAGCTCCTGCTGGGAAAGTGATTGGCTGCTCCACACTGGTCAGTGGACCTTATGATTTTGCGCTGCTGAAGATGAGGCGGGGGCCTCAGGGAGGGCGTGAGTGGCCCCACGTGAGCTGCTTCCCTTCCCTCTCTCTCCTGGCCCTGTTAGTGACATGAAGTAGTCCTGGGTCCCTCTCATCCTCAGAAACTTGCTTCCCCCATACAGGGGCTCAGTGATAGGTGTGTCATGTGTGACAGGCTTTGGGGGCCGGCCCAAGGGACCCAGTCCTGCTAGTGTCACTTGCCTCTGGGGCAGAGGGGGACTCTCACTCCCAATCTGCCATTTGCCTGGGTGGAGCATTTATGGGTCAGATATTTAGAAATCGAAATGTCCCCTAGACCCTACCACCCCCTTCATCTCCTGCAGCCCCAGCTTAAGTGTAAGAGGGAGAGGGCTGGAGCTGGACACTCAGGCCTCCTGGGTCACTGTTCAAAGCCCTTTGGCTCCCATGGAAGGTGGGCTGGATGTGCTGGCGTGAGGCTGCCCCTAAGCTCCTAGCAGACCCCCGGTTACAAGGCCTGGAGGAAGCCAGCACCGCGTGTCTGTCGGGACCTCCTCTGCAGCTGAGGAGGTGGTGGGTTGGAGTAGGCTTTCTAGGCAGCATAATACATGGCCACTCACCACCCCAGACCCACAAGGCTCAAGAAAAGAGAGCAGTGGGCATAGCTCATTAAACCCCACTTTCCTTGTGACCCACAGGGGTGTCGTTTTTCACCTGCTTTCATTTTCTGGCCAACCTGATTTGTATCCCTTCCCTGGCCAACAGTCCTGGGCCTGGCCCCCAGCGCCTTCCCCCTGCTTTCTCCCTCTGAGGTTCACGCTCAGCTGCATGCACTCAAGGCCCATTGCCTCTGATCCCCAGCCGGCCCCTGGTTCAGTTCGGCGCCCTCTGAGATGCCCCTCACATGGCCAGGTTTCGCCTCTGCCTCCATGTACAAGTTCTGAGACCCGGCTTAGGGATTCTGGCTGCAAAGCGGACATGGTGTGACGTGCCCTATGAACACAGCTCCCAGCAGCTGTCTTTGGATGTTGCCCTCCTTGGCCGACCGCTTTCACTGCCTGGGCTTCGGCAGTGGGAGCTGGCAGCACGGCAGGGGAGGGGCAGGCTCTGATGTAGTGGACACTCTCTGGCACAGTGTGGCGCTGCCTGCCAAGCTGGGATGCCGCCCCCGCGGAGAGGCAAGTGGGCCCAGGGGGAAGTCAAAAGACCTTTCACCCTTCCCAGCCAGACTCAGCGTGGTCATCTCAACAAGTCCAAAAGCACTACCCTCCCGAGCACAGAAAATGCCAGCGACCTTGGGGTCCCAGGGGACCCCGTCACCAATCCACAGCTCAAAAATCATCTTCAGTTTTTACATCTAAACTGAGTCTTTTTGCCTTAGATGTGGTCATTTTCTTAGTAATGTTCTTGTAAGTAAAATTCTACTTATTAAACAGATATTTCTCGGATGTCTGTTATGTGCCAAGCGTGCAGTCTTCATTAGATCAGTGCTTCTCAAACTTGAATGTGTGCTTGAATCACATGGGATTTTATTTAAATAGAGGTTCTGATTCAAGAGGTCTGGGTAGAACCTGAGATGCTACATTTCTAACAAGCTCCAGGCGATGCCGATGCTGCTGGCCCAGGGACCACACTTTGAGTACTAAGACATCGGATGGCTGATGGTTTGTAGGTGGTGGGTCAAGTTCATAGACAGGCCAACTGAGGCACAGTCTTTTATTGATGTGATGTCAGAAGGGGGGATCCAGCCTGGGGATATTGAGTTCCAGCCACCAGGTTTTCTTTAGGGCATTGGTTCTCAGCCTAGCTGTCCGTTAGAATCTCACGGGGAGATGCTTTTATTCGGTTGGCCAGAAAGCTCGTTCGGTTAGTGAATATGTTGTTCAATAAAGTTCTTGGTGAAGATGAAAACTGTGTCTCTTATTTTTATTTGAGACTGAACGAGCTTTGTGGCCAACCCAATAAAACATACCGGCCTAGGGGCTCCACCACTAGACAAATTGAATTAGATTCTCCAGGGATGGGCCTGGGCATCCTTTTTTAAAGACCTTTCTGGCCGATTCTGTGGTGCCGCAGATTGAACACCACTGTTAGAAAGATACTCCAGAGATGCCCGGACTGTGCCACCACTGTCACTTATGAACCACTGTCACTTATGAACAGCCCTGCCTGTCACCCTGTGAATCACCCAAGAAATGTGTACCAGGTACTGGACTCTTTGCTGAGTGATGTGAAGGATTCAGAGCCTGAGCTGGTGGGAGAACACCAAAGCAGGAGACATCAGCCCCCCCGAGACACTCCCGTCACCTTGCCCGGCCTCGGTTTCCCCTCTGTGCAGTGAGAAGCTGGGCTGGACCATCTCAGGGGACCTTTCTCACATACCTCGCTGTCCTGAGATTCCGCCTGGGAAGCCTCCACACTAACCGCGTCAGCCAGCTGGAGGCTGCCTCTCCTCTCCTGCCCGCCCCATTTCTCTCTGCTCTCAGCTCCGTTCCCCAGGTCCTTTTCCTTTTTCTTGGTCTCAGACATTTGTCGAAGCGCCTATCACATGTTTCAGGAAAAGGGCCTCACTCTCACTCTCACATCCACGTTGCCAGGCTAGGCCACCAGTAAAGCTGAGGAGGTGATTCGTTTCCCTGCCCGACCTGCCTCACCCCACCTCTTCCCACCCGGCTCCCAGCTGCATGATTGCAGGGTCCCGCACTCACAAGACTATGAGCATTGATGGATCCTGACTTCCAGGAGAACGTGGGCTGCCCATGGCCCCTGGGTTACAGAGGTCACCAAAACTCTGCCTTGATCCTCACCAAGGAATTGTGGTACGATGAGGGGAGGGGGCTCTGCTTTCACAGTGAGGTGAAGAATGAGCGTGCCTCTTTTTATGGGACCTTTGGAATGACAGGAATTGGAGGCCTGAGCCCCCTCCACCCAGCACTGCCCCGTCACCACCCTGGGCCTTCCAGTCCGGCTCAGGGAATGCTCCTTTGCTGAAATGTGCTTGGGTAGTATAAGTTCAAGCCCTCCTCTGTTGAAATGTGTGTGCCCTGTTTAGCCAAGAGGTGTCTGCATCTGAGCTATGCAGAGCAAAGTATTATTAGAGCAGGCATCAGTGTGTCTGTAACTGAACCCAACTCTCCCTAGCAACCGTTGTCAACAACACATCTAACAGAAGGAGGCAATACCTTTTTTTGAAGAAAAAAAAAAAACAAAAAAACCCTCATCTCACCAAGTCGTAAACACAACAAGGCTGTTGTGAAAAGACAACGCAATTCAGAATCTGGCATGTGACCAGGTTTCAAAATAAATTGCTGTCTGCCAGCACCTTCTAGAAGACAGCCTGACCTGGAGCTAGAAAATGGATAAACTCTCCAGAGTTTCTAGCTGGGTCACCCGTTAAGCATCGTGTTTGGGGCTTTTGATACACAGAAACTCAATTGCTTGGTGAAGGGGCTCCATGGGGCCTCTGGGAGATCTCTGGGAGTGATTTTAACTGTGGGTTTTAGCCCCAGAAGGGGCACTTAAGATTTTCTGGTCTGGCTGCCCCATAAGTGAATCAAAATACAAGCTGCATCTTCAGGGCTTATGTGACCCATCACCCCACTTTTACCCCATTTCTGCCATCTCTGTCCCCGTCTTTGTCCCACATTTGCTGGCTTGGGCAAAGGGACTGGGCTGTTCCTCTAACTCAGCTCATAAAAGGGAACCTCGGTCTTCCCTGGTGGCACAGTGGTTAAGAATCCGCCTGCTAATGCAGGGGACAGGGGTTAGAGCCCTGGTCCGGGAAGATCCCACATGCCGCTGAGCAACTAAGCCCGTGCGCCACAACTACTGAGTCTGCGCTCTAGAGCCCGCGCGCCACAGCTACTGAGCCCACATGCCACAGCTACTGAAGCCTGCGCACCTAGAGCCCGTGCTCTGCAACAAGAGAAGCCGCTGCAATGAGAAGCCCGCGCACCGCAACGAAGAGTAGCCCCCACTCGCCACAAATAGAGAAAGCCCGCGGAGCAACGAAGACGCAACACAGCCAAAAATAAAATAAATAAAAATAAATTTATAAAAAAAAAAAAAAAAGGAACCTCGTTCTTCCTGGTTATCTCAAGGTTCAGGAAAATCAAAAGTTTTTCCTCTTTACCCAAAATTTGGAGTTCCTAACCCCAATCTTTTACTGAGGGAGGGAGGAGAGGAGCAAACATTGATTCTTGGCCTTCTAACCAGCTCTGAGTTGTAAGTTCCTTGAGGGCAGGAATCCTGGCTGCGTGATCATCAGTCCCCAGCTCCTAGCATCATGACATGTACACAGTAGGTGCTCAGCAAGTGCCTGAGGAAGGGAGGGATGGAGCCCTCAGTCTTAGGTACCAGAGCTCCCTGATGTGAGATGGGCTTCTCAGCTCTTCTGAGCACTTTCATGCGTGTGAACGTGGAGATTCTCTCTCCGAGGTGGGTTCCAGGGCAGGATCCATCCCCCACGTTTACAGATGAGGACGGTGGCTCAGCAAGGCTACAAAGTCATGGGGGTGGTCAGTCCAGCACCCCAAACTCTTGGCTCCCTTGCCACCCCCCAAATAGAATATACCGGTCAGAAAGTTGGGAAAATCAGGAATTCTTCTCATGAAGCTATCAGTGGAGATTTCAAAATCCGTCCTCCTATATAAGACTCCCACTGGGTTTCCAATGGTCTGAGTCTCTGGGCTTTCCAGGCCAATAGAGAGCTGAGGGTGTCTGAGGAAACACCTTCACGGCTCCATCTGCTTTACGCAGATGAACCACACAGCTGTTCTTCCTGAGGCTGGCTCTCCCCTCGCACCCGCTCCCTTGGCCCAGAGCTCCGCCTTCACCCCTGCACGCCCACCACTGAGCCGATGTGCACTCCAGGCATGTAAACTAATTTTACTGTTGGCCCAAGCCAGGCATACCCAGGGATAGAAGCACATTGTTCTGTGCATTCCAGAGCCTGAGCAAAGCCCTGGGCTGTACCCACCCTGAGCTCCCCTCCACTGGTTGCTAGAAATCAAGAGGGAGAGAGCGGAGGACTAGCAGGCAATGCAAGCAACTCTCCCGTGGGCAGATTATGGAAGGTGATTTTGAAGACCCACAAAAGGTCTCTCTTTCTAAAAAATGTTGCCCCAATGGCACCCTGTGAGTTGTCGGTGCCCTGCAAGGGCCGGGCAGAGCTGGCACACACATTCCCCGACGGTGGGCACCAGCAGGCTTGCCTCCATGTCCTGTCACAGGAGCTTGACCTGCGTAAGAGGCTCTGGCAGGTACAGCTACCCCGCCGGGGACAGCGATGCCCAGCTGGTACCCACGCTCTTAGCCCACCGGACCCAAACCAGAGGCGAGGCCTGTGCCTCCTGCCAGACTTGTTGCCCACACTTGCTTTGGAACGAGTGAATTTTACCTTCTTTCTTCTAATCCTGATGTCTTCCCCTCAACAAACACTTATTGAGCACCTGCTGTGTACCACACGCCGTGGCACAGCCCATGCGTGTGTCACCTCTGTCAATTCTCCCTCCCCTCTCGTCGTCCCCCAGTTTGTGCCGGCGGGGCACTGGCCCAAGTCTAAGAGGTTTATTCAAGGACCCAGCTGGAATGCCTCAAGTCAGGTTCTTCTGCCTTAGTGGGGGCACCGTGGCTTCCGAAAGTGCTAAATCTGAGGCCCCTTCTAGAACTTTGGAATGCCTCATGAGACAGAAGCAGCCTGTGACTCGAAAAGAAAAAAAAAAAAAAGCATTTTGATTTTTTAATCTGAAAATAAGCAGAGGAAAGAAAATGTTTGTCCCAGAAGGAGCCCAGGACAGCGGCCTGCCAGTCAAGGTTTTCTTGTCTGAGGCTGTGTCCCCAGGTGTCTTGGGGGGCAAAGACTGTGTCCGAGAGATCTTTGTGTCCCCCACCCAGCATGCCCATGGCAGGTATTCAGCAAGCATCAGACGGCTGCTTCCAGGAGCTTCCGCCCATGGGGACAAAGGCGCATTGGTGGGCAGGTGCTGGGACAGCAGAGGGACGCACGGTGTCCTGCCCCCTCCCATCTCTGGGCCGAGGAACTTACCCTGGTCAGGAATTATTTCACCATCACCCGTGTCCCTTGCCAGGCCGTGTCCTCTTCCCTGCACGCCCTCACCTCCCACCCCGTCTTCATTTTCCCTGCTAAATCCACTGATAGGACTTGGCCGGGCGCTCCCCTGTCTGAGGCTGCCATGCCGAGGCAGGCCCTGAAGATAAGTGGGTTATCGGAGAAGGCAGCTCGGGTGTCCCGGGCCCCAGAGGGTCACCCCTGGCTGGCTGGCAGCTCACCCCCAGCACCTCCTCCTCCCCTCTCCCCAGAGCCAGGCCAGCAGGAGACAACAGTTCCTTTCCCTCAGCTCAGCGAGTGGCCGGTCCCCAGCCGCCGCCGGGAATCTGAGCTATGCTAAGCCGCTCCAGATCGCCACATCGCTGCCCTGCCCGGGCACGGCCGGCCCAGACAGGGCGCCTCTACCTGCTGCGGCTGCCGCTGGAAAGCTGGCACCGCCCAGGCCGATGGAAACAAATCTCCCTGCGGGTTATGTAACTGCTCACCGCCCTGTCCCTGGCTCCCTAGGGAGGCTTCCAGCCACCACAGAGGGAGAGCGGTGGCCCCTGGGCAGGGAGGGGACACAGAGGGTCATTCTTTCAAAGAGATGCATATAGTCTTGAGTGATTGCCCAAGGTCCTTCTCTGGATCCAAGGTCCTCAGCGCCCCAAGGAGACTGGTGTTCCCTGTAAATGCTCGCTGAGCACGGAGGCCAGCTCAAGACACTAGCCCAGCAGAGAGAGAAAGGCTCATCAGGAGAGCTGGACTCGCAGGAGAGGTTAAGGGGAGAGGGCAGTGCAGTTTTATTGTTGGCTTGTTTGGCTTGGTTTTATTATTTGGCTTTTTTTTTTTTATTGTTGTTAAGATATATGCAACATAAAATTTACCTGCTTAACCATTTTTAAGTGCATAACTCAGTGGCACCAAGTGCTACCACAGCATTGCACCATCACTCCCACCATCCACCCCCAGAGCCCTCTCATCTTCCCAGACAGAAGTCCTGTAGCCACCAAACAACAGCTCCCCAGCCCCGCTATAACTCCTCTCTCCCTTCTTTTTCCGTGAGCTCTCGCGCGCCATGCTCTATGCATACCGCATATAAGTGGAATCATACAGTTGTCCTTTTGTGTCTGGCTTATTTCATTTATCATCATGGTTTCTAGCTTCATTCATGTGGTAGCACGTCAGAATTTCCTTCCTTTTCACGGCTGGATAATGTTCCATTGTGTGGAGAGACCATATTTTGTTTATCCGTTCATCCATCATGGATGGACACTTGGGTTGTTTCACCTTTGGGCTATTGTGAATGATGCCACCATGAACACACCACATACAAGTATCTGTTTTAGCGCCTGCTTTCAATTATTTTGGGTGTCTACCTAGAAGTAGAATTGCTGGATTATATGAAAACTCTGCATATAACTTTTTAGGAACTGCCAAACTGTTTTCCAGAAGGTTGTTTTTGATGGGGAAATGTAATGAAACAAGACCCAAGTGCGGGACAGGGTCAGGGTGGAAGTGGAGAGTTGGAAGTCTGTAAGATGGAACAAAAGGACTTGGACTTTATGAAGTAGAACTAAGGAGCCATTGTTGGTTCTTGAGCTGTGGTGTCCTAAGATTAATTGAAAATCATAGAACAGTATAGACCTGAATGATCTATAGATTACCCATCGAACCCACTCATATTGTAGATGAGAGACTAGAGGCTCAGGGAGGTTAACAAAGCCCTGCTTTAGGAAGACATGGGTGCTGCGTTATAGGCTGTCATGCTTGGAAATCTGTTACATAGGACCAGGGGTTTTAGTGACCACAGTTGTCTCTTTTACAAAGAGAGCCTGCCCCTCAAAGATCCAAGCTGTGGTGGCACAGGCCTCATTCCCCACCTCCTCCCAGGACCTGCTCCCGGCCCTAGGTATGCGGAACAGTAGCATTTGGCCCACGATCCAGAGGCTGGAAGCTGGGGGTGCTGCCACAGGAACAGTGGGCGGACGTGAGAGATGTACTCCTCCACCTCTGTTCCCCTTCCTTCTGCAGGGGCCACAACAGTCTCCAAAAGCTGCAAGAGTAAGTCAGTGGGCATCTCTAAACCGAGGCTTCCCAGCCAAGGGCACACAGCCTAGGTTTCAAAGCCGGCACTGAGCACATGGCCTGCTGGCCACCTAGGGGGAGAATGAACAGGAATCACACCGTGTGCCCTCCCACCGCTGCCTCGATGCCCCCTCCACACTTCTGTGGACACCTCTCCCCCTCCTTTCTTTGCCCATACCTATGTGCCTTGGCTGTGCTCTGGATGCCTGGCATGAATCACAGTGATTTATGGGAAATCAGTGAGTGTGAAGGTGAGGCAAAGGGAGTTGGGGGATGGAAACTTTAAACAGCCAGCAAGAATGCCACACTTGTCTTTTTTTTTTTTTTAATTTTTGGCTTCATCGGGTCTTCGTTGCCGCGTGTGGGCTTTCTCTAGTTGTGGCGAGCGGGGGGCTACTCTTCGTTGCAGTGTGCGGGCTTCTCATTGCAGTGGCTTCTCTTGTTGCGGAGCACGGGCCCTAGGCTCGCAGGCTCAGTAGTAGTGGCTTGTGGGCTCTAGAGTGCAGGCTCAGCAATTGTGGTGCACGGGCTCAGTTGCTCCGCGGCATGTGGGATCTTCCCGGACCAGGGCTCGAACCCGTGTCCCCTGCGTTGGCAGGTGGACTCTTAACCACTGCGCCACCAGGGAAGTCCCCAGCCACACTTGTCTTGAACTCACTGCTTTCAGGGTGGCTGGGTTCCGTCTCCTCTAGATAAAGAAGAGATCGATTTAAGTGGACAGAAGTCTTCCCAGCTCCCCTCCAGATAACCACTAAGAGGTCACCAGGCATCCCAGGTTGCAGAGTGTGATGCAGGGGTGCAGGTTGGGGTTCATCTGTGCCTCAGTTACTCCTCAGCCAACTGGCATCATGTGAACAATCCAAACCCAGTTATGCCCAGTTCCTAGTTTCTTCTTACTCTAGACCTTTCATGTCTGGTGGCATGTCTGTCCAGGAGACGTTGTGACCCTCGACCAGGAAGCAGGGGCTGGACTGTGTGGCCCCTTGAGGTCACCTTCCAGCCCAGGAGCTCTTGCTGCAGCCTGAGAACCATCAGCACAGGGAATCTGCCCTTGGAACCCAAAGTTCAGAATCAGGGCTCCCTGCGCACCCACAGACCCTCCATCCCCTGCTGCTTCATGCCTGGCATGCTGAGTCCCCAGGGAAAAATGCCAGCCCCTTCCTGGCCCCACCTCAACCCCAGTTCAAGCCAGCAGTGCCAGGGAGAGGGTGGGCGGCCCCTTCGGGGGAGCAGGTTGTGACCTGCAGGGAATCAGCTTCACTTGACCCTTTGGTGACCTTCCAGAGCCCAGTTCACAGAGGGAGAAAAGCTTCAGGCCACTTAGAAATGTGGAGACAAGTATGCCCAGCCAAGAGCAGCCCGGCCCTCCCCCCGGGATGGCCCCCCAGCCCTCCCCCTTGAGGAAGCCTCTCGCCCCCCAAATCATCCCACTCTTGACAGTGCCTAG
This sequence comes from Eubalaena glacialis, assembly GCF_028564815.1. NCBI lineage: Eukaryota > Metazoa > Chordata > Mammalia > Artiodactyla > Balaenidae > Eubalaena > Eubalaena glacialis. Next base: position 26,100,079 of record NC_083730.1, on the reverse strand, counting down.
CTAGGACCAGGCATATTCCAGAGACGTTGTACCACTGTGTATGTGCACGGCCAGACTATTCGCACCCAGAAGACTAAGCAGAGAGGGCTTGAGGGCCACCACGCTATCCTGTAGTGCCCCCGCCTTCCAGCTCCGCCACTGAGCAGGGGCGATACCAAAGGAGGGAGGGGCTTAGGTGGTATTCGGGGTTGGCTGGGCTCCAGCTAAAGCTTAGGAATATCTATCTATAATTGGAGTAAGTGCATTCTTGGGCAGCTGCATGTCAATCGGAGCTCCACATACTGGACTCACACTTGCCATTGACCCCGTTAGATGACAGTCATTGCATTACTCTGAGTGTTGAAAAAAGCCTGATTAGAATAGTATCTCGTGGGGTTGGACGCAGAGCCACCTGGAATTCAGCCTGCAGGCCCCAGAGACTTGCTCTTAATGACGTCCTGCTGTGTTGCATAAGAAATCATTGACAAAGCACAGAGTCCAACATCTACCCCCTAACCCTGGTTCTGGCACGTCAGCTGGCAACTTTGGGCAGACCTCGCAGTCTGGCTGCCCTCCACTTACTCTTCTATTAAATGGGGGTAATAATACCTGTCCCCTACACCTGCTTACTCTACAGACATAACAATTGTTAAAATCCACTGAAATACATATCATTTGGTCTGTGTCCTCTTAAGGCCCCTCCCCCAAGAGGAATTTCTGAATTTCATATAAACATATTTTTCCTTTTACCTTTGATAAATCCCATTCATTCAAGGTTCCTAGGAGAGACCCCTCACAGACCTTCTTCCACAAGCCCAGGTCATGCTAGGGTTTGGGGTTTAGATGCAGCACTATGGCTAGCCCTGGGATCCGGCCACAAGGAAAGCTCTCACAGGGGCCCTGGAACTGGTGTTGAGGCCCTCTGGGTGCCTTGTGCTCAGCACTGTTAAATCCCAGTAAAGCAGGGGCCACTGGCCTCTACCAGATATTTAGAGGCCTACTGGAGGGCCAAGGCCAGCTAAACCAGAGAGTGGTTTAGGCAAGTCGGAGGAGGGGGCAAGCCCTTTAAGTACTGGCATCTGGGGAAGGCTTCCAGGAGGAGGTAGCATGAAAGAAGAGGCAGGGTTTGGGTGGACAGAGGAAAATAGGAGGAAGGAGCCAATTTAGCAAAGGCTTGTGGGTGGGAGGGGCCGGGGGGCAGGGGGGCACAATTGTGCAGACAGCGTGGTGGGATGAGATCGGTGTACACGCCAGCCTGGCCGAGGGTGTCCAGGCAGCAGCAGGGGGCTCTGCAAGTGTCAGCAAGCCCTGGTGTAAAGCTGCCCGGCCAGGCCATGACCCCAGGTCACAGTCACCACTGTGGCCCATTCATTTGCTGGCACTTGCTTCTCACCATTGCAGGCCAAGATTGTTTTAGTCCAGAACTAAAACTTCTACCTTAAGATTAGGGAGCTCCCTGCCAGCACTGGGCCTCGGTCAGTCTTGGGCAGGAGGCAGGGACGGCCACTGCCTCTGGGGCCCAGTCCAACCTGCTGGCGGGCTCCAGACACCAGGGTTTCACTGAGACAGGTAGTATGGGGCCTGGCATTCAAGGCCGAGAATTCAAGGCCCTCCCTTTCCTGACCAGTTCAGCGCTTCGTGGGAGAGGGCAGGTCCCAGGTGCCCACCTCGAGTGACCCACTCAGCCCCTCTTTATGGATCAGCTGCCCCCAAGAGCCATGTGGAGATGGGTGCCCGCCACACACAGCCTGCAGTGCCGGTGCTGTCATAGGGCCCCTTCCTCCAGCAGAAGCCGTACAGCCTGCAGGGAACCAGAAGCAGGGCTACATGGGATGCCTGGGGCTGGGCAGATCCACAAAGCAACCTCCGCTGCACAAGCCCCAACCCTCCTCCCCCAGCACATTTTTTCTGGCCTGCCTCAAGGGGTACGGCAGGAGACAGGAAGTCTGAAGCCAGCATCTTGCCTGGCCCTGGGCCTCAGTGTCCTCATGTGGTCCAGGGGCGTGGTCAGTCTCCCCACCGGGCAGCAAGGCTCACAGCTCCTCCTGTTCTGCTCCCACAGTCCCTCGGGCGCCTTGGGCTTGTGAAGGTTGTGTGCATGTGGGTCAAGGATGGAGAGAGCCTGGGAAACATTTGAGGGCTGACTAGGGGCAGGAAGAGAAGATGGGATGCTGCTCAGAAGTAGGGGACTCGAAGGGGCAGTGCAGGAGGCGCCTGGGCTGCAGCATTCCAGGCTCCTGCCCCAGCCCTGCCTTTCCCTAGCCGAGTGACCACAGGCCAGTCCTTCCACCCTTCTGGTGGCTTCCTTGCCCATAAAATAAGGGGGGGTAGAAGAAGTGATTTCATAGGTCCCTTTCAGCTCTTTGTTATTCTAAAGCAGACATGCAGGGCATACAGACAGTGCCTGTTAATTGCCCACTGCTGTTGGTGGGTTGACCAGTGAAGAGCAGACGCTCCCTGCCTGGAGGGGTCTGCAGTCCTGGCCACTCCTGCCCCCCCCTCCTGGTTGCGTATCTGGAGTCAGTGGCCGCCTGGCGGGCAGAGCAGCCTGCAGGGGGCGCCAGTGCGCAAGGGTGGCCTCACCTGCCTGCAGGCCCCTCCCAGTCCAACCCAGCATCTTGGCCTCCTGTGCTTTGTCCCACAGAGAAGATGTAAGCCATCTGATGGTGACTCTTCTACAAAGCCACCCTCTAGTGTTGCAGTTTCCAGCCCCTGTGGGCCCCCATCCCTGAGACCAGAAACCTCTGGCTTGGGGTCCTTTCCAGACCTCCAGGACAGGCCAGCATAGTGTCTGAAGGTTCCTGTCAGGTGTCTGGCTGAGAGCTCTGTTTCAGCCGGGCAGTCACTTTGCAGGCATTTATTGTGCACCGGCTGTGTGCGGACACTGTGCACCCTAAGTACCCATTAGACTTTTGCGAGGTGGGCATTTATTAGTCCCATTCTACACATGGGTAAAGAAAGTGCCAGGAACACACCTGAAGTCATACAGCCAGTCAGGGACAGAAGCGGAACTGGACCCCAGTCCCCTGGTGCCCTGTGCCCTCCTCAGACCTGCTGCTGCCTGAGTGCCTCTGTTGGCCAGAAGGGTATTTGTACTGGGGGTGGGGCAGGGCCAGGTAGAAGGTAGAAGGCAGGTGGTGGGGAAACAAGATAAGAAGATGCCTTTTAGATTACTTGATCAGAGTATCCTCCCCCGCAGAGTGAACAGTGGCTGGGTAATCTCCCCATTGTCATCTTATGGCTGAAAGCATCTGGAGACAGTTTCCAGGCCAGAGCTCCGTGGGTACTTGGGATCTGCTGCTCCCCGCCTGTCACAGTGGGGCCAGGGGGCAGGGGTGTCCGTCTCCACCAGGCTGTCCCAGCCGGCCTCGGCGTCTCCTCTGTGGCCATCCCACCTACTGGTTTCCAGCCCATCACCCTCATAATTCATGAGAAAAGGCAAAGAGAACTCAATTCGGTTTGATTTGCTCCACTTGGCGGCCCCAGGGGCTGGAGGCTGAAGCTCTGGGTTACCATGGCTCCTGGTGAGTGGGCGCCGCTGGTGCCCTGGGCACGTGGGCATCTGTGAGTGCCCCTCTGTTCGCAGCCCCACAGTCCGGGGCAGCTTGAATCTCCTATGACAGGTCCCAGCCACGGGAGCCCGAGTTAGCGGATCGTGTCTCACATGAGGCTTCGCACCTCCACCACCTCTCTAGACCAGAGGAAGGGGTGGTGACACTTTTAACTGGTCCCTTCCTCACTGCTCACCAAGCCCAAGAGATCAGGACATCAGGCTTGCAAAGTAAAAAGGAAGAAGTAGAGAGCGCACGCCTACATGCTGTCTTGTGTCTAAAGCTCTAAATTATTAAGTGAGGACCCTGGGGTGTGAGCCGGGGCAGACGGGTTGCTCAATCCCGAAGGAGCCCTTCTAAGGTTTCCCCGGCACCCAGCCCAGAGTGTCACCCGGGAGAAGGAGCCACGCTGTGAAAAGGCTTCTTTGACGCTGCTGCCATGCCTGGTCTTTTTTTTTTTTTTAAACTCCCCCGCCTCCCGTACAACTTGATTTGTGATGACCCCTATGCATTTCAGCAGCTGCGGCTTCATTTCAGAATCGGGTTAAGTAGCCCAGGGTTCAAAACGGAAAAGGTCAGAAGGGGGGCTGCAGGAAGGCGAGCCACACTTAATACAGCGCGTTCCCATGTGTGCCTCTGCAGACTGGGGTTCACGTGCATCCTCTCCCTGCAAACGTGGTGCCGCCATACACACACCGTGGCGCCTCTGCCTGATAAAAGGGAAGTTCAAAAACATGGTAGGTTGGCACACTGCACCAGCTCCCCCATGCTTCCTCTCCCTCCAGCCCCGACAGAAGAGGCAGCCCTCTTGAGAGCTGGTCGGAATGAGAGCTGTACAGGGGCAAGCAACTATAGAGCCCCCTCTGTGTACCTAGGGGGCAGAGTGCTGAGGTGGGGCTTGAGGGACAGGAGTGCAGGTAGGCTCGAGCCCCTTCTGTCCCTTCCCTCTGTCCCCGGCCCCCCCTCTGTCATCCCACCCTTTCTGGCTAGCACAGCGTTCTGGAACTCAAACCAGACAATCAAGGTTTGTGGAGACCCCCACCCCTGCCTTCGAGGAGCCTCTGGCTTTGCGAGCCCCCTGCTTGTTGTCAGGCTCCCAACTGACCCCAAAGGGCTTGCTTGCAACAGTTTTTTCTCTGGACTTCGTGTTTTCCCCGTCTGCTGTACCCTCCCAGCGCCTCCTGGCTCCGGCCCCAGCGCCAGCCCCTGTCTGTCCCTGCAAACACAAGTCAGCTGTGTGTGCAGACAAAGCCATGCGTCGCAGTGGGGGCCAGGCCTGCAGAAGGGACATTTCCAGGGAACTCTGGGGGCGGCGGCTGGGAGGGCAGAGGCGACTGTCTGATAGCAGGGACTCGGCGTCACCGTCTAGGGGACTTGGCCGGGCCCCAGGGGCCAGTGGCTATGGGTGGTGACTGGGGGAGACAGCCAGGCTGGAAGAAATCTGCTGTGTGAGAAGTGTAGGAAACGGGCTGGAGAGGAGAGATAACAGCCCCTGCTCTGTGTGTCTGTGCGCGTCTGCGTCTGCCGGCGAGGGTGGCTGGAGCCAGGCGGTCTGAGGCCATATCTAGGGAGATTTTTGTCCTGGGTTGTGAAAGTGACCTATGGAGCCAGCAGCAGGGTTCAGGGCCTGGGAGAGAAGACATGTGGCCCTGCCCTCCCCTCCCCCTTGTCTTATGTTCCTGTCAATGTTCCTCCATGTTCCCTCTTGCCAAAGAGCAGGAAGGGGGGAGGGGGGGTGGCAAGAGGGAACATTCTTCAGGCAGTGCAAATGGTTAAGGCCTGGGTTTCAGTCTCGATTGTATCAGTAATTTGACATATGAACTTGGATACATCCCCTAATATTTCTGGCTCTCAGTCTTGTTGGCTGTAAAATGGGGATTATTTATATCTGCCTTGCACATTGCTCAGGGTGGTCGGAAATCTCTTATGAAATAAGGACATGAAAATAGTTTGTGAACTGCAAAGTGCCACATAAACAAAAGCAGTTGTGATGATTAGACTGGTTTGTGAATGCCGGGGCTGCTGAAGAAAGGCCGGGGCTAGAGGAACCTGGCGGGGAGCAGCAGGGAGGAGGGGGGTCATGGGGGAGTTGGGGACAGTGGTAGGTCATAGCCCCGCCAAGAGTGGGCCCTGCGGGAACTGGACTCGGGGCAGGGCAGGAAGGGAGGCGGCAGAGGCTGTCTGCGGGTGTGGGGCTTGGTCACAGGTTTGCCAAGTAGAAGGTGGCCTGGGTTGGGCACCCACTTCTCCCAGGAGACAGGAAGGCTTACCCATCAGGGGCTCCGGGCACTTGCCTGGCCTGGAGGCTAAAGTCCAACAGAGCACAGAGGAACAAGGGGGAACTCTGCTTTCCTTTCCTAACCCCCACTGCCCAAGACAGCCAGGTCACTCTGTCCCCTTACCCCCTCCCCATCCTGACCTGGAAATCAGCCGTCTCTGGTGTGGAAAGTGCGAGAAGGAGCTGGCAGGGCTGACGGGGCTGCTAGGCTGAGAGAAGCTGAGCTATTTAAAGTGCGCAGCAAGCACCCGGGGGGCATGAGCACCACCCACCCCCAAGGCCCTCTCGGCATTCAGCTTTTCGTTCCTTGGCTGGATCCCAGGCCCTTGGGGCACCCAGAGGGCCACAGGTCAGATGCCAGGGGCTCTGGGAAGCTGCAGGCGGCAGCTCCTGGGGCTGGCATGGGAGGGCGGCTCCCCTTCGCCTCGGGCTTGGGTTCCCTCCTGGGGCCTCCAGACTGAGTTGGCGGGGCCACACAGACTCCTTGGCTCCCTGTGCCTTACAAACGGGGCTGGGGACGCATGGGGAGCTTAGAGGAGGAATGCCCGGCGCCTGTGGCCCAGGGCAGCTGCCGTACCCCTTCTCCACTGGCCACCACGCTGCCCGATTTGGGGAACCAGAGCCAGCTGGGGCAGGATTGGGAAGTGGGGAGCTTTGCTGGGTACACGCTTCTCCCTTGCCTGGGCCCGCCTTCCCAGCACACCCCAGATTACAAAGGGTTTTCTCCTTTTTCCCCAGTTGACGTTCACCTGTCCCGTGTCCTAACCCATTAGTGAGTCATGCACTCACTGTGCTGCCCTCCTTTCCCAGGTCTAAAAGGCCACTCAGTGCCTCGGCCCGGGAGAGGGAGTGGAAGGAGGCCTGTTAGATACGAGTACCAGCTGGGAGAGCCTTAACTGAGCGGTTCCCGCGTGCCAGGCCTCAAACCAAAGCTGGTCTACACCACAGGCTGCAGCAGCGTGCTTCATGTATGGCGTGATTTGAACAGCTGCCAACTGCCCTGTCCGGGAAGGACTGGCCATTATTCTGAGACTGCATCCTTCCTACTATCTTGGCATTAAATTGTCCTCTCTTTTATGAAATGATGGATGAAAACTTTTTTAAAAACATCCTTAACAAAATAAAACACTGGCAACCCTCAAATTTCACAGGTCCAAGAAATCCTGGAGCCCAGGCCCAGGGCCCTGGTTGGTATCCAAAACAGCACAGTTCACCTGGGTACCTGGCTGTCCCCAGGCCTGGGGAGCAGGGCCAGGGCACTCCCGAACCTGGGGCTGCGGGTCTCAGCCCAACACTAACTGGTGGCTTCACAGCTTGGGTCTCCAGCCCAGCCCAGCCTTCCCGCTCTGTTCTCTTGGCTGGAGATGCTTCCTCCCACTCGATGGGAATTCAGTGTCCCAGCTGCCTGCCCGCCACAGGCTGCCTGCAGCCGAGCGCAGCACGTTGACCCCTGCCCTCTTGAACGTTGACCTCAGTCACCAGGGCAGCACACACTCCCAGCTGCCTGACCCCCACTTGCTCCCCTGCGCCGGCTCGCACGCTCTCTCTCTCTCTTATGCACCCTCTGTGCGTCTTACGTAGCTCCATGTGCGGACTGATCGGTGGCCTTTTCCACACCAGAGAGTCATTCATTTATTAGCTGAGCATCTGCTACATGCCAGGCAGCGTGCTAGTGGAAAAATGGGAGAGACCCTCTGCCGCCATTGGGTTCCTCCTAATCTGACGGGCGACGCACACAGATAAACCAGGAACTGCCAACCAGTGTGCTGAGTGCTGTACTAGAGGGCCTGAGCAGACCGCCTGAGCGGCTGGGGAAGGAAGAATGCACGGGCGGGGGGCACTGGAGGCTGGCGCCCAGAGGAAGGGACACTCAGTGGCTGGGTGGGAGCTTCCAGATGAACAAGTGTGTGTAGAGGGACATTTTCTAGGCAAACAGATGAGCATGAGTAAAGTAAAAAGCAGGAGAGAATCGTGTGCAAGGAAAACGGAGGTGGTGTTACTGGAGGGAAGTGCGCATTGGGGACGAGGGGGCTTGGAAGATAAGAAGCAAGAAAGAGGGACTCGGCATGTTTCCCTCAGAACCTGCAGGGACCTGCTTTGTTTAACATGCATCAACCTAGAGAGCACAGGGTGCTTGGGCAGAGCAAGCGTGCATGTGTGTGTGTGTGTGTGTGTGTGTGTGTGTACAAACTCTCACATACATGCTCTCACGTACATCGTCCTCACTCTCAGAAGTGCTCGCCTCCAATATCTCCCATCCTTCCTGATCACCAAACCCCAAAGAGACCAGCCCTCAGCCCTCAGCCATTCGCTGTACTTGTGAGCATCAGGTTTTCCACACTGGGTCGCTTTGCCTTCAGTTTCTTGCTTCTGGCAAAACCAGACCTTGGGGTGGATTTCTTTTCTCTTTTCTTTCCTTCACTTCTTCCTTCTTCGCTGCCTCCTTCCTCCCTTCTTTCCTCCCTCCCTCCCTTCCTTCCTCTCTCCTTTTCCTCCCTCCCTCTCTTTCTTTTATTAAGCCTCACAGAAATGCAGAAAGAGCTCATAGATTATTGATATTTCTCATTCTTGTAGGGCTCCAAACCTGAACTCAGCTATGGCTGCTTTAAGTAACTACAAAATTAGGAAAATAATTTACAAAAAGCAAAATCTGACTTGGGATGCCCTTTCATGAAGTGGTCTAGGTGGTCTTGATGCACGCTGAAACCCCTCCACTGCTGCCCGCACTCCGGGGGGGCTCCTGGCACCTCCAGGCGGGGAGGGGGGAGGATTTCCCCCCGTGCACACATCCACCACCTGCAGAAACCCGTCCCCCCGCAGATAGTTCACGGTCCTCTGAAATGGACAAGGAGCCTGGCCCAATCATCAGGTCATCAAGGAGAGTAAAAGGCTTTCAAAAGCGAGCATCCCCAAAAACCAAACTCAGGGGGAGGAACTGTGGGGGTTCTGAAGAGACTGCCTGGGACTCAGAACCAGGCTGTGGTTCATTGGCTTTGCCATGAACTAGCTGTGATCTCGGCGTCCGCATCAGGGGCAGCTGCCCTTTACCAAGTTTCTACCGTGTACCTTGGCCACATCTGGGAGCTCTGGACATGCCAGGGCCCAGGCCGCACCCCTGACCAACTGAATCACCATCTCTGTGGGGTGGGGCCCGAGCACCAGCATTGTTCAGCTTTCCCCCGGTGAGTCCACCTTGCAGTCAAGCTTGAGAACCATAGCCCCAGGCGTCGCACTTAGAAGTTATGGGTTAAGATCATTCTCACAGCAACCCTGCCAGGTTTTATGAATGAAGAAGCTGGGGCTCAGAGAGTTTGAATAGCTTATTCATGATCTTTGAAGTTCTCCCTTGTTCTAAAGCCTGTTCCTCCTTTGCAGGACTGGATATACCTGTGCAAACACCACACAGCATGGGAGGGTGCGGGGAGGAAATGAGAGGGTGAGTGAGCAAGTTGATGTAGGCTGGAGAGAAGGGGAGTTTCTGGTGTTTGGGAGGGGCTGCAAGCCTAAGGTCTCTCTCCAGCCCCCCTCAAGGGGCAGAATTGACCCCCGATACTGAGGACTGGAGGGCCATCTGGCTCTGCTTGAACCTAATACTTGAGCAGATACTTACAGGGCCTCCCGGGCCCAGCAGTGAGCATCATAAGAGCCTAGCTAGACGCAGGAGCTATGTTCCTGCCTCAGTTCAAATCCCAGCTCCAGAGCTCACGGGCCAGGCGACTTTGGACAAGGGACCTGATCGTTTTCTCTCTGGTTCCTCATCTGCATGATGGGGATGATGGTAGAGTCGTTATGAGAATGAAATGAGACACTTCATGTAAGGATTTAAAGCAGTGCCTGGCACATAGTAAACACTCAATAAATCCCAGATATGCTAAGGATTACTGCTGTCATTACGCAGTTTTCCAGTGCTGAGCAGAAACTAGAGGGACGTGGGCCTGAATCAGTGCAAGGTGCCATCCTAAGTCAGTGTTTCTCCTTTGACCTTACCTATTCTTAGCTAGAAGATCAGAATTCCTGGGGCAGAGAGTCCAAGCCTGGAACGCTGAAGGGAGAGGAAGGACCCAGCCCAGCTGTCTTCCCTCCTCGGCCTCACCCCAAACCAGCCCAAGGGGCCTTTCTTTCTCTCTCCACCATGATCATTGCCACCTCCACCCCGCAACCGCTGACTCTATAAAAGCCTTCTTCTGGGGGCAGGGGGTGAACTGGATGACCTGGAGTCCCTTTCCTCCCCGCACTGCAGTAAATCTCCCTTCTCGTACCCTGTCAGTCTGTGTCCTGCTGGGGACCACAGCCCATCCATATGGTTCAGCCAGCAGCCTGGGAAGGGCCCTGGAGATGGGACTTTGTTTGGGGGGCCTCCAGACCATTGAGGCAGAGGCAGGGCTGGGGTCAGGATAACAGCAGGGCTTTTCACTGGCTCTCTGGCAGCAGCTGTGAGGGGGGCCAGCAAGAGACAGATGCTTGAGATCTGCCCCCATCCCAGTCCTTACTGTTTGTGAGGGGTGGGCAGAGGAGGGGGGCCCAGCGGGCATGGACTGTGGCCACATCTGTTCACATCTTAAGTATCAAAAGGAAGGAAGGAAAGGAGAGAAGGGGCCCATATCTCTCAGAAAAGCAAAACTGTGAGGCTTTTCCCAGGTCATTATCTATCTACAGGGTGGTTTTATACTTGGGGCTGTGCAGCCTAACTCCAGCCCTTAGATGCCTCCACTCAAGGGGCCTTAAACACAGCTGCCCCCAAACCAGGTGTGGCAACAAGAGATCACGATAAGCCCCTCGGTTCTCCTCTCCTCTCCTGGTTGAGTTCTCTCCCTCCTGGGAAGGAAGAAGGGGCGGGGGTGGGGGCGGGGAGGGGGGGTGTCTGTGTGTGTGCGCATGTATGCATGCACATGTGTGTGTGTATGTGTGTTCACACACGTGTGTGTTCATGCTTGTGTGTGTGTCTGTGTTGCCATGTTACGCATTCCATCTCCCAGGCAGCATGCGTCTGGCTGCACGCTGTCTGGCTGTCTGCTTTTCTTCCAAAGGACGGTTTGCAGTTTAGATGAAGGACTCCCGCTATAAATGGTATTTCCTCTGTCCCCACCCCCGCTCCCTCCACAGTCTCCCACTCCCCACACACTGCCCTGGAGGGGATTGGCAAAGCAGAAAGCTTGGGGAAGCTGAGGGCTGGGAGGCCCGGCTTGCATGCTTTGGGATATCTGTCTTGATCACCTCTCCTGAAGGGGAGGATCTCAGCAGGAGGTGAGGGGAGAGCCAGACGCTCCTGCGCATGACATGCTGCTCTGGGAAAGCAGCTTCTTGGACCTTGAGCCAGGAGCTCCCCCTTTGCAAAATCTCCAAGTGATAACACCCACAGGGGACAACTGGATGCCTGACCCTCTGACCTTTAGGTTGGGGAGGAGAAACCTGAGTTGTTGGGGTTTTTTTCATATAAATTTATTTATTTATTTATTTATTTATGGCTGTGCTGGGTCTTCGTTGCTGCACGCGGGGTTTCTCTAGTTGTGGCGAGCTGAGGCTACTCTTCCTTGCGGTACACGGGCTTCTCACTGCGGTGGCTTCTCTTGTTGCGGAGCACGGGCTCTAGGCACGCGGGCTCAGTAGTTTTGGCTCACGGGCTCTAGAGCGCAGGCTCAGTAGTTGTGGTGCACGGGCTTAGTTGCTCCACAGCATGTGGGATTTTCCCGGACAAGGGCTTGAACCCATGTCCCCTGCATTGGCAGGTGGATTCTTAACCACTGCACCACCAGGGAAGTCCGGGGTTTTTTAAATTATTATTTATTTATTATTTATTTATGGCTGCGTTGGGTCTTCGTTGCTGCGCGGGCTTTCTCTAGTTATGGTGAGCCAGGGCTGCTCTTCGTTGCAGTGTGCGGGCTTCTCATTGCAGTGGCTTCTCTTGTTGCAGAGCACGGGCTTTAGGCGTGTGGGCTCAGTAGTTGTGGCACACGGGCTCATTAGCTGTTTCTCACAGACTCTAGAGCTCAGGCTCAGTAGTTGTGGCGCACGGGCTTAGTTGCTCTGTGGCAGGTGGGATCTTCCCAGACCAGGGCTCGAACCCGTGTCCCCTACATTGGCAGGTGGATTCTTAACCACTGCACCACCAGGGAAGTCCCAAACCTGAGTTTTTAACTTTTGTCTCTTTCCAGGAGGAAGGTCAGAAAGGTTTGGAACCTGCTCAGTTACCAGGGCACCCTGACATTGGGGACAGAGCCTCACTCTGAGGACCTCATGTATAAAGCACATTTCTGCCCCCTGAGGAGGGACAGACACCAAGGCTTCAGCCAGGACTCAGGATGCTGAGTTCTAGGTCCTGCTCTGCCCCATACTCTTAAGAAGAGTGAGTGAGCTGTCACTCCTCCCTGGCCTCAGTGTCCTTGCCTGTAAATCAACGTCAGTGCCAGTAGTAAGTCCTGGGACCGTGTTCCTCCCATTTTCCTGAGCATCTCAGGACCACACCTGGAGCACTTTTGCCCTGCCTGCCTGCACACCTGCCCTTCTGTGACCACGTTGCCAAGAAGAATTCATGGAACTGAAGGAGGTCAGGGGGAGCAATGGGAACAGCCAGAAAGTACAACGATAGCCTTTGTAGATAAGATTCCTGAGTCTGGGAGAGGCAGAGATGTGACTGCAATAGGGAGAGAATATAGACCTCATCACCATCACCATAAATCCCGGAACAGAGAGACTCAGGGGTCGCCCTTGGACAGGTCATTATAGGAAAATTAAAAGGAAACACTTGTTCTGTTGCACAGGATGGGGGTGAACTCATCATTTCCCAGGAGGTGCAGGCCCAAAGTGGACACGGCTGCTAGGAAGGCTGAGATAAATGCAAGCATGATGACTTCAGGATAGGCCATGAAGGAGCCTAGGTAGTGATGCCAAAAGAGCCCCCTGCCCACTCTCTCACAGTAGGCCCCTCAGCCTGGGAGACCCTGGGCAGACTCAGGAGGACGTGCGCTGTGCTGAGCATGGCAGAGGTGGCAGAGAGTGGGTGTGTGCATGCGGGGGTGGGTGGGCTTCTGGGCTACAGACCCTTGTCCTCCCGCAGCAGAGTCACGTGGACCTTCCCTCCATTACTTCTGCAGCCCCCTGCTTAGCAGGGAGTACTGAACCAGTGAGAAGCCCCAGATCATTTTCTTTGGGTTTGGAGATATATTCACTGGTTTTTATTTTCTTATAATGTGGTAGGTGATAGCGTGGAGTAGGGAGTCCAGCAGGCCTGGGTTCAAATCCCAACTCTCCTTTACTAGTTATCTGATCTTGGATGAATTTTTGAATCTCTTTAAGCCTCAATTTCCTTGCTGGTAAAGTGGGGATGATAATAATACTCCATAGGGTCCCTGGGGGATTAAATGAGATAATATATGCAAAGGGCTTAGTATAGTACTGACCCTCAGTACCTGCTCATAACGCTGGCAGTGATTCATCTGGATTTTGCTTGGGGTGATGCCGAAAACTCGTCCTCTGTGCACCGGTGCCGAGTTGAATCTCAGAGTTTTGGGTGAAGTAGAAAATACTAGCTTTATTGCTTTGCCAGGCAAAGGAGGACACAGCAGGCTAATGCCCTCAAAACTGTGTCTCAAGCTGGGGGGATTTGGTGAGGAGTTTTATAGCAATGGTTCAAGGGCAGGGATGCTGATAAGGATGGGGTTGTGTGCAGGGCTGGCATTCCTTTAATCTGGGCTCTGGTGGTCTCCTGATGAGCTTTTCTGGTTCTTGAGGTTATCAAAACTGTGACCTTCTCTCTGGAATGAAGGATGCTTCATCAAGTCATCAATGTCTTCCATTTGTTGGGGGTTTTAGTTCTGTAGAAGAGCTCAAAGATATTGTTATATGTATCCCTTAAGGTGGAACCAGGACCCCGCCCCAAAGCTGCACTATTGTTTCTTGACTGCTCTTCCCTTGTCTCTGCATCCCCTCCCTTCCCTGATTAGCAACTGTTTGAACCTGCCCTTTGGAACTCAGGGAAGGTCATGGAGGCTGGAGTCTGTTCCCTACAAACAAGAAATGGGGAACACAGAAGGGCTTCCATGCCCAGAAGTCCCACAGGGTCCTGCTTGGTTTCAGGGGTAATAGTGAAAAGAATTTGTGTTTCCATTCAATTTATCTCATGTGCACTAATACCATGGGTCTAGCCCCATGTGAAGGACTGTGGAGATACAATCAAATATAAATCAGGGACGTACCATGTTCATGGATTGAAAGACTCAGTATTGTTAAAATGTCAGTTCTTCCCAAATTGATCTATAGATTCAACACAGTCCCAATCAAAATCCCAGCAGGCTTTTTAGTAGAAACTGACAAGCTGATTCCAAAATGTACCTGGAATCACAAAGAACCTGAAATATCCAAAGAGGTTTTAAGAAAGACGAACAACACTAGAAGTATAGATCAAGGACTGATTTTTGCTGTCAAGAAGCTTAAAGCTCTGTTGGGAAGACTAGACATTATAGTGAGAGACCCAGTAGACTGTAGGGCAGTGTTTGAGTGTAGATGCTAGAGCCTGACCCCTGGGCTTCCAATGTCAGCTTTGCCACTACAAGCTCATGACCTTGGGCAGGCTACTTTTATCCTCCCTGTGGCCTAGATTTCTCTTCTGTTAAATGCGGATAATGACAGTGCCACTGCCATGGGGCTGTTGTAAAGTTAAACGCAATCTACTGATAAGGTACATTCCACCAACAGAACACCAAGATCTGTCTTGTTGCTTGGGTTGAGTTAGAACTCCTAATCTGGTAGGGAAAATAAGACACATATACCCATGGCTGTATCTGGTGAGAGCCCTGGGACTGGGACCCTCAGTGATGCTCCAGGGGATTCAGAGGGCAAGAAAGTCTTCAGCTGGGTTGGCAGCAGGCCATGCAATGACAAAGCAGAACCGGGTGTAGTTCGCATCTGTGAAACTCCTTCAGTGCCCAGGGCTGTCTCCTAGATGTCTGGGAGGGGACAGAAATGGAATGAAGGCAGTTCCTGCCCCAAGGGTCTCATGGTCCTGTGGAAGAGGTGAGCCTTGAAGGATAAGCCACCTTTCCCAAGGATGAAAGGCTGAAGCTAAGGACCTGAGGCCTGGGAGTCCAGCCCCTCCCTTCCCGAGACCCAGACTGGGGAAGTAGCTTGCCCAGGGTCACTTGGCCAGAAGTTAAATATAGAGGAAGTTTCAAGCCGACAGGGACAGTGAACAAAGATCTCATGGCAAGGGGGAACTGCGAAGGTGTTGCTCATGGCCTTAGGAGTAGAAGGCTGCTTCTGGAACCCTGAGTTCAAGGGGGTTGTTGTGGGGAAGGGACGACCCACAGGCTTGAGTCACCAAGGGGCAGGCTGCCAAGTCCCACAGGACACCCCACAGAGCCCTTTGGCCTGGGCCCAGCTGAGCCACCCCCTGCCCACCCCCCTCCCCACCCCCCCCATACACGCACCCCACCAGGCCTGGAGACGTTTCCTGAAAGACTGAGAAAGCTCCGGGAGCTGGAGGGGCAGCCTCAGCCGCCAGGGGCCGGGGCCAGCTCTCTCCAGAGAGGCAGACATGCAGGGGAGGACGTGACCGGCAGCTCTCTTTCTCCAAGGCCAGGGATTTCAGAGGAATGCAGCCAACTCTGGCTCTGAAGTTCTCACTCCAGACCCCGCCCGGCGGGAGCCCAGGGCGCCTCCAGTCGCCACCCTGGAAGTCAGAGAGGCACGTCACAGGCCCCGTCTGTGTGGGGGAACACGTCCTCCCGGTGGCTCTGTGGGCCAGCCCACCTCCTGGTGTCCCCAGTGTCCCTTCTCCTGCCACAGGGCCTGAGGCTTCCCGATCTCTGTTCCCCTGTGTCCCCATACCTGTCTACCTGCACACACCATTGGCCCAGGAGAGCCTTGGCTACCGGAACAGGCCTCCCAGGAATGTCATGTCTCTGAGGTCACGAGCAGACGTGGGGAGGAAGGGGAGCACTGTGCAAACCCTTTACAATGGCTCAAGCCAAGAGAGCGGGTGACACCGAGCTGTCTTCAGGTAACTCTGCAGCTTTCTGCCTCGCCAGCCGATCAGACTGTGAGAGCCACGCTCTGGACCGATAAGGAAGCTGAGGCCAGAGAGGGGTGAGGAGGTGCCGAAGGCCATATACCGAGAGGCAGAGCTGGGTCTAGGATCTAGGTCTGAGGCCAGTGCTCTTTCAGGCTATTTTTGCGGTTTTGTTTCATTTCCTTCTGTAGGAGAAGGACAAGTTCTGGACAAACTGTCAGGGCCACAGTCAGGGCCACTGGAGACCCAGAGAAAAGAGGAGAGTGGCCAGGTCTCAGAGTCAGGCTCCCTACCCACCCCACCCCTATGCTAGGTGGAAACTGCCCCCTCCCAGCCCCGCCCTGAGGGTCTCCTCTTCTGTAAAGCAAACAGTTTTAGACAGGAATGTGCTGTGGCTCACCCAGATCGCCCGAGGACAAGCACTTGAATCCCGGCATCTTCCCATACTCTCCGAAGCCTGTCACTGAATTCACTGTAGCTTTTATTGTTGTGGCTTTGTTTTCCTTGAGCTGCTCTGTTGAGTGTCTTCCCCGGGTCCGGTTGACCCTGTTTGTATTCCATCCATTTTTCCAGATTTCCTGGAATCCTCTCTCCTTGGAGCCTGATCTATGCCCTCCCTGGGCACTTGGCTTTTGCTACCTGGTGTTCTTAGCTTCATTTCGTGGGTCTGCTCCTGTCCCTCTAACAAAAGTTTAGGCAACTTCATTCGTAAAACATTTGATGAATATTTATTAAGGGCCTACTGTGTACCAGGCACTGGGCTGGGCCCTGGGTTCTGGTGGGATTCAGCGGTGAACAAAACAGTCTATACAGCTTGCTCTCATGGAGTCATATTCTAGTGAGGAGGGAGATGAAGAGCATCCAGACAATAGATCAGTCAGTAAGTAAATTAGGATAAAACTGTGGAAGAAGATGAAGCCAGGCGTGTTGGGGCACAGTTTTAAATAGGGCGATTGGGAAAGAGCTCACCGAGGTGACCTTTCGATAGACCTGAAGGAGTGACCCATGTGGCACCAGAGGAACATCCTAGACAAAGGGAAACAGCAGTGCAAAGGCCCTGAGGCCAGAGTGTACCTACTCCATGGGGGCCAGGAGTCAGGGGTGGGGCAGGGGGCGGGGAGCTGGCGGGGTGGGTGGGGGGAGGGACTGTGGGAGGACATCAGGTCAGAGCCATGGCCGGGCCCACCTTGTGCAGGATCTGCAGGCTGTCGTGAGGACGTCGTATCTACCCTGAGTGGGATGGGACACCTCAGAGGGTTTTGCGCAGGAAGTACAAGATCTAGCTTAGATTTTAATGGGACCACTCAGGCTGCCAGGTTGAAAGTAGTCTGAAAGCGTGAGGTAGACCCAGGGAGGCCAGCTTGAAGGCTTTAGGAAGAGGCTTTAGGAAGAGACAGGGCAGAATCTGGAGCAAATTTGAAAGAAGAGCTAACAGGAGTCACTGAAGGGTTGAATGTGGGTGCAAGAGAAAATGTTGGCGTCAAGGATGATCCAAGGTTTGGGGCCTGGGCAACTGGAAGAGGGGGTGGCCACTCACTGAGATGGGAACGATCACATGGGAGCAGCGTGTGGAGGGCAGGACCAGGAGTTCACCGTTAGGCACAGCATGTTTGAAATGCATAATAGAAAGTGGTCGTGTGGAGTGGGTGGCTGGAGTCCTAGGTACAGTGATCTGGACAGCAATAAGCCTCTGAGAGCCATTCAGTGGCATTTGAAACCATGAGACTGGATGAAATCTTAAGATAATGAAGATAAATGGTTTAAAAGGCCACTTGCTTTAGAGCAGAACCTGTGTTTTTAATTATCCAGCGTCATGAATGGGTGGCCGATGACTAATGGGCTAGCTACCCCCATAGCATGGCAGGCTGGGCCCCTGCACCTCTCCCCAGGATCCTCTCCCAGGCTAGCAGGGCACCAGGACGCAATTAATTATGCTTGTAAATGAGGAGGCTTCTGGGACAGAGAAACAGGGAGGGGCAGGCTGCAGCCCCATCGCCTCTGAACCTCTTGACATTTCATGGGAAAACGGTGTCATTTTAGCATTTCATTCCTTGGTGAGGCTTAAATTTCAGCTTCCGGAAAACTGACAGAGAGCCTGGGATGGGCGCCTAGGGCTATCTTTGCTCCCTGCGGCTTTATATAACTCAGACCTTTTCCCCACAGCCATCCACAACTCCAGCTTCTGTAGGTGGTGCCAATAAGATTAAGTATTTAGCGCCCACTATATTTTGTGCGTGGTATTTCTGACAAAATGTTTCCTGCCTCCATGACGATCTCTCAGTAAACAGAATACCTTGGAGGAGGGTGGCATACTGCGTGGCACAGGCTCCAATGGGCTGCTTACCTACTCCCTCCCTCCCCTTTTTCTTGTTAATCATTAGCCTGGCTGAAGTTCCTCTTCAATGATCTAGTTTTCCCTAAAAATCACTCCCAAATACTTCTTTGAGGTCACCATGTAAATGCCCAAGCAGGAATAATGGAGTCAGCCTGGGGACTTCCCTGGAGGTCCAGTGGTTAAGACTCCGTGCTTCCAATGCAAGGGGCACACGTTTGATCCCTCGTCGGGGAACTAAGATCCCACATGCAGCACAGCGCAGCCAAAAAATAAAAACAGAAAACAAACAACAGAAACAAACAAAAAAAGCCAGGCTGCCCCAATCTTATTAGATTTGAGTGCCATTAGGTCCAGTCATTTCCCCAGGAAAATGGGGAAGGGCTTTTCGGAAGAGCCTGATTTCAGGACAGCCAATGCCCAGCTTGCAAGGACTGTGAGGGCTCAGCCCAGCCTTACAGATAAGAAGCCTCAGAGGGTCTCCCAGCCACCCAGGCCTGCACAGGACTGGCAGTGGGACACCAGAAATGGAGCACAATTGAGTTGGGGGTCCCCCTCTGCTCCTATTACCTTCTCTCCTGCTCTGTGGAAGATTTCATCACCATCACCATCTGTACCACCTCTGGATCCTTTGGGCCTACTGACTAGGGGCCAAAGGGTGACTTTCAGCCCCCCACAGAAGTGCCACAGGGGTGCCCGCTCTAACCCCTAGCTCGGCTCCTGCTCCCCACTCCTTCCTCATAGAGATACACGGACAATACTGCTCTCATTTGTTTTTTTTAAATATGTTGCATTTTTTTAAATAAATTTACTTATTTATTTATTTAGTTTTGGCTGCGTTGGGTCTTTGTTGCTGTGCATGGGGGCTTTCTCTAGTTGCGACGAGCAGGGGCTACTCTTGGTTGCAGTGTGAGGGCTTCTCATTGTGGTGGCTTCTGTTGTTGCGGAGCACGGGCTCTAGGCACGCGGGCTTCAGTAGTTGTGGCTCGCGGGCTCTAGAGCACAGGCTCAGTAGTCGTGGCGCACGGGCTTAGTTGCTCCACGGTGTGTGGGATCTTCCCTGACCAGGGCTCAAACCCGTGTTCCCTGCATTGGCAGGCGGATTCTTAACCACTGCGCCACCAGGGGAGTCCCTGCTCTTATTTTTTGCTGCTCCCTCAACAGATTCATTCCTCCCAGCCAGGCACAAAGCTGAAGGCAAGAGTGAGCTTGTAAACAGTCTAAAGTCATGTCGGGCAAGGAATCAGCCAGCATTCTAACACAGACTGATGGAAAGACGGAACAAGTAGGAAGAGCCAGAGCTAAGGCATCAGCTAAACTCCCACCCAGCAAATGCAGGCTCCCCCAAAAGGCCTCTGCAAGTTGGGGAAGAGCCTTAGACCAGGAAGGGTGAGCTTGGCTGGTGGTTCCAGAGATGGGGGCTCTGGCCTAGACAGGGGGCTGACTTTTCAGTAGTCAACTGCTTGGGGTAGTGGGTAGAGAGAAAACTTGGAAGCAGAGGGAAGTTTGGGGACATTCTTCCCAGAATAGCTTTAAAAATAGGACAGCTTTACAAACCACCTAGGATGATTGAAAGCAGGTGGGATTGAAGCAGATGCCCTCTGGAGATGCCTGTCAGACCCAGAGTTTGTCAGAACTCTGCAGGTTTTCCTGATTGTTCAGCAGATCTCAGAACGCAGCTTAAGACATCCCTTCCCCCAGGCCCCCTGAGTACACTGCGTGAGAGTCAGTATCTGCCAGAAAACAGGCCCCCCAACACCTGTGGAGGGAGGGATGGAGGGAGGGAGAGAGGGAGGGGAGAAGGGAGGGAGGGATGGATGGATGGAGGGATGGATGGTTGTAGACTCTAAGTTCACCAGCTAGAGTCCTATGTGGGGATCCATGACAGAGACCACAGAAATCACAAATGGTTAGTTTTGCCTTCACTTCCTGTGTTGGCTTTACCTGATGTTACTTTCACGTTAGGAAGAAGCCATGTTTTGGAGGCAATTGGCATTACTCCAGGCCAGGTATTTTGATCCTCAACCTGTAAGGTTGCCTTCTCCTTGAAGGATGGCATATCCAACCAGGACTTAGGTGCTGGAGGGAGGCCCATCTGCTGCCCTAAGTGCCTGGGTAATCGCCATTCTCTGCCAGCATCCCTGTGGGCCTTTGCTTCTTTCCCAACCTCATTTCTCCAAGGTCTTCAAATCCCTTGGGTTATGATAACTTGCAGTTGGTGAGAAATGGGCCGTCTCACGGGCCACCACAGATGCGAGCCTGTATATCACCTTTTCATTCAGCCAGGATTGTTGTAAGGAGTCCCCAGATTAAAAGAAGCTTGCAGTGAATTCTTCCATTTAATGAAGATGTTTGTTGGGAGGAAAAAAATCACTTCTTAGTTTTATTTATTTATTTAAGTTTCTTAAAATGGCTTATAAAGAGGTGCTTGTATTCTCTGAACTCTTTCAAATATGTGGGTTGTATTTTCCCCAGGAGCTTACTAACCTGGGGGGTATGACCAGATCGCCTTCCTCTGGATCCCCAGAATGGGGTTCTGCACTTGAGTATGCACCCCTTCTTTTTTGTCACTTGCTTGATGACTCAGAATTCTGTGTGCGGAAGAACTTCAGACCCTCTCTCTTTGTGTCAGAGTTTAATGCTTATGGAAAATTGAATTATTTTCCCCCCAAAAGGAAGGAACCTTAACCATCCATGCCTTGGGAAAGCCGACTTCTTTGCCATCCACAGAACTAAGCCTGGCACCATCTTTCACGCGCTGGTGCTGGAATGGCAGGCTTAGGGCAGAGGAGGGAAACACCTACTGAGGGACCACTTTTGAAAATGGCAAACGTTTCCACACTCAGCCTTTTTTTTAGCCTTTGGATCAGTGAGGGTTTATGCACAGGAAGAGGGGACTTGCTGGAGGTGGTTAGAACAGAAAGCAGCTTATCAACGTGAACATTATCCTAAGGAAGCGACCATATCTGACCTTGCAGTGACGCCCATGCATCCTGCCCTGCACACTTGGACATGTGCACCCTGCAGCCACCCCGAGGCTGACTGGGGAGCAGAACCTAGAATTAGAACAGGCTCGCCTCTCTTACGTACTCATGGCTTCTGGAATATTCGTAAGTGCTCTAGAGATACTTGTGCAATGGGAATTCTGAGTTAGAGACCTACAGCTTCCTTAGGGCCATCCTGTACACTGTCCAAGCTTTTCTCTGAAGCTGGAGTCAGATGTGCCCAGCCCAGAGTAAAAAGGGCCATGTCAGCAGCCTGCACCGACAGCCTTCCTGGCCTGAGTCCCCGATATCCTTGTCAAAGTCCCCCATAGACTCCAGGGCCTCCTGTGATCAGTCACCCTATAGCTGATTTCCCATGGTGCTACCCCTAATTTTCTAAACTCTCCCTAATTTTCTTCCCTTCAGATCCCACCTGTCTTAAGTCTGGTTTTTCTCATAGAAGGGCAAGTTTCTGATCAGTTGAACTGTGCCAGTGTGATTTGTAGTTGATGTTTTACCCTGTGGTTTGACTGGGGGGTTGCTGGAGAAACAAAGTCTTATCCTAAAGGTGCAGTGTGGATGGGGCACCCTCAGGCACCACGCATGCTGGTTGCAGGGGAAATGCTGTAAGGCACAGAGGGGCCTTTGGGCTCACTCCACAGAGGCCCATGCTTCTAGGTCTGCAGCCGTCCTCTACCCTATGGGACAGGATTCAGGCATCTGGATCTCGCAGTATCTATGACAGGTAGTAGGGCATGTTGTATGAACCCATTCTCCAGATGGGACTCAGCAAGGCCAGGTGATTGCCCAAGCTCACACAGTGCTCTCTGCACTCTCCTTGGATGTTTGCTAAGGAAGCAGAGCCTTCTGTGGCAGGCAGAGCCGGTGGCCTGTGAAGGGACACTGCACCAGGCCCTCTCCACTCCTCTCACACAGTCAGAACATCACATGTCACCTGGGTAACCCTTCCTCTGCCTGCAGCAGAGCCAGCGCCACCAGGGGCTGGCGTGGCAGGGAGGTGCCAGACACGACTGGTACCTCCGGCTTCCTGCCCTTTCTTTCTGCAGACCTGTGAGCAAGCTGGCGTTATTTTTATCTGGGGACACAGGCGTGGGAAGTATTTGTCAGTGTCATCTGGTAAACGCAGTTGAATTATCTGTTGTCCAAGGCACCCCCAAATAAGTAGCGTTAAGTGTGCTAAGCTGTTCACATTTAAAAATACAGTCAGACTGATGAAAGATAATTTGCTCACAGAGCTGACATCACAACCCAAGCACAGAGCTGTCAGTGCCAGAGCCCAAACTTTATTTTTACCCTCTTGGGGCTTTGAATCCTCACACATAAGGACCCATGCTTTTCTTTAAACCATCATTCTGTATCTATAATCCACAAGAGGGGAAATGGCCACAGTCTGCGGACTGGGTGCAGGGGCAGGTTATACACGCCGCTGTGGTGTCTGCTGAGTTAGCGCGAGCTCCATTCTGAGCCCAGTGAAGTAGCTGCTTGGCGCGCAGGTGTGTGTCCTATGCAGCCCCTAGAAGGTTTCTAAAGACAGTTGCAGGGGTGCCCCCTCATAGGCCTTACACTAGATGGAGCCCCTCACTGCTTTGTTTCCCAGTGTTATTCAAGGACCTCTGCATCTTGCTGGGTCCTAATAAGTTGCCCCAGTGGGAGCAGGAGTGTGCAAGGGATCGCTCCAGGCAGTGGCTCTCAGCTGCGGGTGATTTTGCTATGCTACAGCTATGAGCGAGGGTGGGGACTTTGACCGGCATCGAGTGGGTAGAGACCTACAGTGCACAAGACACCCCCCGCAAAAAAGAATAATCCAGTCCAAAATGTCCAGTGTGCGGAGATTAGGCAAGCCCACTGTAGCAGATGGCGCCTCCTCCACCATCCAGCGTGTGGCTTGACAGGAGGTGCCTGGTCAGCAACTGGGAAAGTGACCAGTGGTGGCCAGCAGCTCTTGATCACGTGAATCAATTCAGGAAGGGTCTATTGAGCCAACTACCTAGTGCAAGGTCAGGACCAAGCTGGACTTTAAGGGGCTGGTGGACCGTTGCTGGTCCATCCATGAGGACCAACCACCCAGTCTTGTAGAGCACTCTCAGCTCACCAGGTGATTGCATGCCCATTGCCTTATTCAATCTTCACCACCACTCATGGGCCTGATGGACAAGTATACTTGGCTTCATTTTGCGGATGACCAAACTGAGGCCCAATGAGGTGAATAACTTGCCCAAAGTCACATAGCCCCAAAAAAGGCAAGTCTTCTGGTCTTCCCACTAGATGATTTCTTAGTAAGGATAACATACCCTTTCTGATCTCAGAGGTCCCTCTTCTGTCTTGGGTCATGTTGGATCCTGTATTGATGAGGAATCATTCCTTCCTTCCATCCACCTTAATATGAATGGAAACATGAATAAGGGCAGGATGAGCTTCCCATCTTAGCATCTACCATTTTCCCTAGGAAACTTCCCTTTCTAGGGTGGCCAAGGGGTGGGAAGTCAGACAGATCACACCTGCCATGGAGGTCCTTGAGCCCTAACTGGGGAAGGCCAAGGAAGCGAGGAGGAGCCCAACATCTATTGAGTCTCTCCCCGGCCAGGCAGTTTTCATTCTTGCTGTGTCTAGCCCTGTTACCCTTTCCCGCATGGAGAATGTGAGACTGTGGGAGGTCTTGGGGTTTGCCGAGGTCTGAGGGCTGGGTAGGAGTCTGATGATCCAGGCCTGTCTGGCTTAGAGGCCATGGTGCATACTCTTGACACACCAGTGGTTTTCAAACATTTTTAGCAGCAGAGTTGTTTTTTCCAAACTCGATTTTGGGCATATCCTCCACCATGTGAAACAGATCCAGCAGAGGGGCTCTGCCTGGAACCAAGGCGTTCGGAGCCTGCCCACCCGACCCCCCGTCACCCACCCCCAGAGTTGGCCCGAGGCTCCTTGGAACAACATGAGGCCCCATCTGGTCTGTGGCCTGGAGCTCTCGGCTCATCGAGAGAGCCTGAGTGCTTCCTTCGGGGCCACCCCAACCCCTGCAGTGCTGAGCACAGAGCAGACATCAAGTCCAGATGGGTAGGACCAAAGGAAATGGCATGTTGCAACAGCGGGGCCTGTTCAGACAGAGCCTGATGCGAACAGCTTCCATCCAACAGCTTCCATCCACATCTTTGCAAAAGATACCAGGCGTGACGATCGCTGCCACATCCATATCCCCATACGGTCTCCAGAGGTAGGGCAGGAGCCAGGATCCCCATTTCACACATGCAAATTTTGGCCTTCCCTGAGCCCACTGGACCTCAAGGCCTTCTCCTCTGCCCCAGCTCTCGCTGCGTGCCCCACCTATAGCTGTTGCTTAACTGTCGTCTGGTAAACATTTTGGGATACAGATTGATAAAAGATGTGTGCCCCCCCGACCATTACAGCTTCCCTGAGGGATAATGCCCCATAAATGTTAATGTGACTTTTGAAGACTTCATCTGTGGCAAAGTTCAAAGTCGCGGGTGGATTTGGGCTTCAGGCTGAGTCATTCTGGAATCCCCATTATAGGCCAAATCTTTTCGTGAGCAATTCAAGGGGTTTTCTCAAATTCTATAAATAGTTTAATAATGCCTGTGTGATCATCTATTTTTATCGCTAGCCTTCCAGACAGTTTCAAAAGTAATGTGGCTGCTCACTGAAAGCAGGATTTCACAAGTCTTCAGTTTCCAGTTGCTTCCAGAGCGTGGCCTGTGGGCCTGGCATGGAACAGTGGGATCCTGGACAGCGTTTCTGCCTGGACGAGGTGGCCTGACTCTCCTGGTAGAACCTGGTCCGGGCAGAAACTCTGGGAGCAGACTCTAGGAATCTCCAGAAAGCTGGATAAGCTGGGCTCTGGCCCCAGCTCCCACTTTCCTCCCACAGAAAACCCTGGACAAGACATTTGTCCCCTGTGTGCCTTGTTTCTCAAATTGCAGGCTGTGGGCATTGCCCCTGTTCTATTCAGGGGACTCACGGCTTTTCCCCTGGGTTTTCACATCTATTTCATCACTCCATCACCGCATTGACCCTGTGCAGGTCAAATAGTCTCTTTCCATTTTACAGATGAGGACACTGAGGCAGATTTTTCACAGACCGGCCTGACAGTCACACGATGCCCTGCCCAAACTAGACTCGTTGCCCTTTATTTTGCAGTTCCTCAAGCTGAGGCCATGGTGAGCACGCCCCCAGCCCACTCCCCACCCTCCCCACACGGAGCTCTGCATAACGGATGAGACCTGCCTGGGCCGTGGCCAGACCCTGGTGGATACCTGCCTCCAAGCCCATGGCCACTCTCTGGGCAGGACAGCAGCCAGGCAAGGAGGAATCCCAGTTCTGCAGAGTCAACAGCTGGGCCCTGTCATCCGGGGGGACCTGCAGGGAAGTGCAGGGCAGAGGCAGGCAGCTGTCCTATGTACAAGTGGGTCTTTTCAAACAGGATGCCTTTGGGGGAGAAAGAACAGCAGAAGCAGAACTAGAGGCCTGGGTTCCAGCCCTACCAGCCTCGGAAGGATGATCAGATCCCAGGATCTCTTCCTCCAGCGTAAGATGCTGTGTAGGGCAGAGGTGGCAATGTTTGTGGGAAGTGCTTGGGAAAGAAAATTGTTATGTAAATGTGTGGTGGTACTATTACAACAACATCAGGCCGCAAGGGACAGATGAGGCCAGGGGAGGCCAGGGCGCCAGCACTGCAGAGTCTGCTGAGTGTCTGGTTACCGAGGGCTGCCCTAGGTCTGTGGACTCAAGCGCTCTGACTCACCCGTACCTGGGAAGTGGTACCTGGAGGTGTCTTCCTGAGGCTAAGTGAACCCTGTGACACCCTGTTTGCAGGCATTCCTGCTCAGCCACCTGTAGTCCTGTCAGGCAGTCCGGCCCTCTCTTCCCGCTCAGAGTTTTCCTTCCAGCCTCTTTTGAGGGCATTTCAAGGCCACAGCCACAGCAGGTGCTGGCTCCCCCTTGCCTGAGAATGAGGCTTCGTGCCTGCATAAGTGCGAGACAGAATTCCCACTGAATCAGCCCAACTTCTCAGCTTCTTTTCACTGCACCCCAGCGCCACTACCCCGCGCCTCCTACGGATCAGCAGAGCTGAGCCTACCTGACCTAATTTTGCCAACCCAGATTTTGCTCACACCCTGGGAAGCTTGAAAAATGTCTCCAGAATATTCTAGATTAAACTGGAAGTGGCTGATGGCAGTTCCCAGCCACAGTGTGTTCCCTTCACCTAGAGCCAAGTGCCAGGGAGAACGCATTCTCAGCCTTGGTGTCCATCAGTCACAGAGAAAGTCTCCAGTGCTTTGTTTATTAATAATAATAAAGGGCCAGCATTTGGGGCATGACGTTCATGTATGTTTACTAGAGCAGATTCAAGATTATACCAATAATGTTACTCTCTCTTTATTCTTTTGGGTGGGACTCAAAGGGCAGCAGTCACAACCAGCACATGGGGAATTTGACATGATGCTCGGGAGAGTTTCAGGCACTGGTGAAGGCCATGCTCATGGTTCCAGGCCAGGCTCTGTGTTTGCAGTGGGCAGCTGTTGTCTCTGTCTGTGGTCTGGGGATCTGTCACAGGGCCCCACATTGCCCAGCCACAGAGTTGGCCATGTGACTTGGGTCTGGCAAATCAGGGAACCCCATCTCCACATCCACCGTGATTGGTCTGAGGGATGGTCATCTGATGAGCAGGGCCAATCAGAATCCTTCCCTGAGATTTGTGGGTTGGGCACAGGAAAGAGGGGTCATGATAGAGACTGGGAACTACTGACGGCCATCTTTGCCATTGCAAAGGGAGACCCAGGCAGGAGACAAAGTTGTCAACATGCACGAAGCTAAGACAGGCAGAAGCAAGAGCAGGGAGGACCAGCTCTGTCATTGTTTGAGCCCTGTGGACCAGCTATGTTCTTGGGGACCACCCCCTTCCACCCCTGCCACATAAACCAGTTCAGGCCCTGTGTGCTTTAA
Organism: Eubalaena glacialis; assembly: GCF_028564815.1. Classification (NCBI taxonomy): domain Eukaryota; kingdom Metazoa; phylum Chordata; class Mammalia; order Artiodactyla; family Balaenidae; genus Eubalaena; species Eubalaena glacialis. The sequence goes on along the minus strand of NC_083730.1, from coordinate 26,072,976 downwards.
CTAGTTGGAGAGGGTTTCTGTCCAGCCAAGAATGCCATCTAACAGTGTCCAGGGGCAGAACAGAGGGAAGCAGTGGAGTGACCAGGGCTTTGGCATCATACGGTTGGGTGTCTGGGCCATGGCCTGTGGAGGTCAAGGCTACTCAGGGAAAGGTCCAGCCTGGAGTGGGAAGGGTAAGGACATGCCCAAAGGCAGGGCCCAGTGGACATCAGAACCCAAAGTAAGCAACCGGTCCCAGGGCGGAAGCTGTAGTCTCATCCTCACACCGGCCTCTGGGGTGCCTTCCTTCTGCAGACAAGATGCAGGCCTGCCGCAAACTATTGGCCAAGCCAAAGTGACCTGCAGGTCAGAGTCCCACTGTTCCAGAGTAGAGGTACACCTGAATCCCCAGGGCCAGGCCTCAGGGCCCAGCAGGACTGAGCAAAGACTGGCAGCTGTGGCCACACAGATGTGGCCGTGATGGCCAGCTGTGAGTGCAGCCTGGCCATACACCCCCTGGCTGGGGCCGCACACACAGCCTGCCAGAAGGAGAGGGTGGCCAGGTCTGGGGCCGGCTTTGGTAGACAGAATGACTCAGGACACAATAACCAGGAGGTCTCTCTGCCACTTGTTAAACACCTACTGTGTGTGCCAGATCCATTGCACACGTCACTGTTTGACGCCAAGGAGGTCTGTCTGACCCAGTCAGAGTGATGCCAAGACTTGGGCGATCCTTCCTTCCTGCTGCCCCAAGTGGGGGTGTGAGAGGCAGGGCATGGGCTGCCACCAGGGAGGACCATCCAAGACACAGGTGCCGGCCAGCTAGCCCATTCTCCCCTCTCCTCCTCTCCTGACGCCAGGCTCTGCTGGAAGGATGCCCACCCAGCCTCAGCCCACCCTCCTTTCCGACTCGGGCCCATTTCATCCCCTGGCTGGCAGCCACTCTTCCCTCACAGAGGAGGGGCCAACTGTCATTCTGATCAGTTCTTTTTGGTCCTAAGTCACAGAAACCAACTTGAGGTAGCTTCCCATCCCTGAATCCTTCTTTCATAAGGGTACAGAGGTGTCTCATGGAGCCCAAAGGTCCCAGGAAAGGACAGGAAATGGCACATTCAGGGTTCTCTCTCAGGCCAGGGGAGATTGATCTGCCATAGTGTCTGCAGTTTCCCCTCCAGACCAGCCATCAGCCTGGGAACGCTCCTGCCTCTGCCCCTGTGACCAGGTGCCAAGAAAGGACCATATCACCTTCTGTGAGGTGGAAGCTCCTGCCCTGGGGTCCCCCCAGATGATAATGACTGGGCAGGACAGGAACTTCCCAGGAGCTACCCAGGGCCTATTTCTACCCACTGGGGGCGGGCAAGCAGGCCCTGGGCTGAGAGAGGAGGACAGAGGAGGGGGGGGAAGTGAGGAGGGGAGCGTGCAGGTGGGCTTTGATGGCTGCAGCAAGCAGCACTGAGGGGCCAGGTGACTGAAGGGGAGGCCCAAGGCGGGAGAGTAGCCAGGTGAAAACCACAGATGACCCTGTCGCAAAGGGCGACTCTACAGAATGGCATGGGCTTACTTGACGCAACCTTGAAAGGGGGGAAAAAAAGTCCCAAATAAGCAAAGAAACCTCACCCTGTGACAAAAATGTTACCCACAAAAGTGAAACAAATGCTACGAGACAGACTGGACCAGGACTGGCACAGAGCAGTTGGGAAGAATACGTCTGGGGAGTGAAATAACAGCCACAAATGAAAGAAAAGGTGGATCCTGGCAAACATACTGGCTCTGTCCTCTCAAGTCTTAAATTAAGAAAAGAATGGTAGGAGGGTTCCTTTTCTCCACGCCCTCTCCAGCATTTATTGTTTCTAGATTTTTTGATGATGGCTATTTTGACTGGTGTGAGGTGATACCTCATTGTGGTATTGATTTGCATTTCTCTAATGATTAGTGATGTTGAGCAGCTTTGCACTGTTGGTGGGAATGTAAATTGATACAGCCACTATGGAGAACAGTATGAAGATTCCTTAAAAAACTAAAAATAGAACTACCATACGACCCAACAATCCCACTACTGGGCATATACCCAGAGAAAACCATAATTCAAAAAGTTACATGTACCACAATGTTCATTGCAGCACTATTTACAATAGCGAGGACATGGAAACAACCTAAGTGTCCATCGACAGACGAATGGATAAAGAAGATGTGGCACATATATACAATGGAATATTACTCAGCCATAAAAAGAAATGAAATTGAGTTATTTGTAGTAAGGTGGATGGACCTAGAGTCTGTCGTACAAAGTGAAGTAAGTCAGAAAGAGGAAAACAAATACCATATGCTAATACATATATATGGAATCTAGAAAAATGGTACTAATGAACCTAGTGGCAGGGCAGGAATAAAGATGCAGACGTTGAGAACAGACTTGAGGACACGGGGGAAGGGGAAGCTGGGACGTAGTGAGAGAGTAGCATTGACATACATGCACTACCAAATGTAAAATGGATGGCTGGTGGGAGGCTGCTGCATAAGACGGGGAGATCAGCTCGGTGCTTTGTGACCACCTAGAGGAGTAGGATAGGGAGGGTGGGAGGGAGGCTCAAGAGGGAGGGGATATGGAGGTATGTGTGTGCATATAGCTGATTCACTTTGTTGTATGGCAGAAACTAATACAACATTGTAAAGCAATTATACTCCAATAAAGATGTATTTAAAAAAAAAAAAAGCACTCAGGAAAGAAAAAGAAAAGAAAAGAAAAGAATGGTGGCAGCCTGTTCCCTCTGAACAGGTTGGCCTCTTAAAGAAGAGCTGTCTGATCACTTAGCATGGAATCTTTACCCACATGTTCACCAAATGCCTGCTATGAGCCAGGTACCATTCTAGGGGACGTGGCAATGGATAAGACAACAAGACTCCAGACCTAGGGAAACTTTCTTTCTAGTGAAGGGTCAGATCATCAACAAATACAGGACCTGATACAGATGATAAAGGCTAGGAGGAAAATAGAGCAGAGCCAGACGATGAGCCCTGGGGGCTGCTATCTTAGAGAGGCAGTTAGGGGAGGCCCCCCTGAGGAGCCAACATGGGAGCAAAAACCTGAAGGAAGGGAAAGTTTGCGCCGAATAAAAAACAGAGTACCTTCTATTTGAAAACAACTTTCCTCTTGCCAGTATAAAGAATTCTGGCAAATACTCTTTTTAAGCCCTCCAACCAGTGGCCTGGGGGAAGGACTGGGATCAACTCATTGCTGGTGGGCTGTCACCAGCTCCCCAGGACCCACCCCTCTCACGTTTCATCGTGACTTCTCAAGGAAAAAGAAACTTCCTGCCAGCAGTAAATAAAAGGGCACTTTCTCCTCCGCACTGGGGACATCGCAGCAGCAGCTACCTCTCTGCACAGAAACAAACCAGAGTCACCAGGGATGTAGAATGTGGATGGGCAAATTTCCCTTGGTCATTTGTTTTAGGAGAAGGAAATGATGGTGAGTTTGCAGGGATTGGTGGGGCTGCCGTCTACTTCAGGAAGCTTCAGAATACACTAAGATCCTTGTGCCCTAATGCCGCCCGTCTCTCAGGGCACCATCTCCCTGCTGCAGCCGCTGGCCGCCCGGTGGGGGGGTTCCCCCTTTGCCTGTATGCAGCTGTTTTTGGCTTGACCACAGGACTCTATCATGCCAGAGTTCATGTGGTTATCCAGAGCAGGGAAGAATTTCCCAGAATGCCTTGAGAAACCTGAGACACTGAATGGCTTTCAGGGCTTATTGATGTGGCCGGTGCAGGAAATAGCAGTACGTCAATAAATAGTTTTAGGCAGGAAACGAGGCTTAAATGGTAACCTTAAAGTTTGGGGAAAGGCACTAGGGGTTGCTGAGAGGGAGCCTGCCAGTCAGATGAGAACCTGGAGCCAAATACCAGTCTTTGAAATGGCTGCCACCAATCTGAGGCCCCTTGCTGGTTCTGGATGCAAAAGGCTGAGGTTGAAGGCAGAGCTGGAGACCCAGGGGATGGCTGGTTTCAGTTGGCAAAAAAGAGCTCCTTGTTCCAGAGGAGAAGTGGGCAACCTACAACGTATGCGCCCAGAAGAGACACATAGGCTGGCTTTTGGTGGCCGCTGGGCTGGGCAAGTTCACAACCCACTTCCCCACCCTTGTAGTGAGAATCACCACTAGCTGGCAGGTCACTCCAAGAGTTCCGATGTCCTAATCAAAAAAATCAAGGGAAAGGGTCACGATCTGCCAGTTTCTTTTTAAGTAACTGTTTTTCTGACTATAAAATGAAACGTTCTCAGAAAAGTGGGGAAATTCAGAAAATAATAAAAAGTAAAAAATAAAGGTCATCCATAATTCCACTATTGAGAAACGACTACTGTTAACACTTTGGATATTTCTCATCTTTTTCCTTATATAAAAAAATTTGTTTTTATTCATGGGCGAGATTATATAATATTTGCAAGTTTACTTTTTCTTTTTTTTTTAATTAATTAATTTATTTATTTATTTATTTTTGGCTGCATTGGGTCTTCGTTGCTGCGCTCGGGCTTTCTCTAGTTGCAGCGAGCGGGGGCTACTCTTCGTTGTGGTACGCGGGCTTCTCATTGTGGTGGCTTCTCTTGCTGCGGAGCACGGGCTCTAGGTGCACGGGCTTCAGTAGTTGTGGGACGCGGGCTCGGTAGTTGTGGCTCATGGGCTCTAGAGCACAGCCTCAGTAGTTGTGGAGCACGGGCTTAGTTGCTCCGTGGCATGTGGGATCTTCCTGGACCAGGGCACAAACCCATGTGCCCTGCATTGGCAGGCGGATTCTTAACCACTGCGCCATCAGGGAAGTCCCTGCTTTTGTTTTTTTCACTTAGCATTACACAGCCATTTTCCCAAGCTGTTATAAACTTCTCATAAACGTAATTTTAATGGGTCCATGAATCATCATTTACTTAATCATTCCCCTATTGTTGGATGCTTAAGTTGTTGAATTTTTGTGTGTATTAAGCTTATTTTTCCTGTTATTTTAAATTATTTCCTTATGATAATTATCCAGAAGTGCAATTACTGGATCAAACAATAAGAACACTTGAAAGGCTTTTTTTTTTTTTGGCTGCATTAGGTCTTCGTTGCTGCGCACGGGCTTTCTCTAGTTGCGGCTAGCGGGGGCTACTCTTTGTTGCGGTGCGTGGGCTTCTCATTGCGGTGGCTTCTCTTGTTGCGGAGCACAGGCTCTAGGCGCGCGGGCTTCAGTAGTTGTGGCACATGGACCCAGTAGTTGTGGCTTGCGGGCTCTAGAGCACAGGCTTAGTAGTTGTGGTGCACAGGCTTGGTTGCTCCGCAGCACGTGGGATCTTCCCGGACCAGGGCTCCAACCCGTGTCCCCTGCGTTGTCAGGCGGCTTCTTAACCACTGCACCACCAGGGAAGTCCCCAAAGGCTTATTTTAAGATTTTTTTCAGGAAAGTGATACCAGTTTACATGACTCATATTATGAGAGTGCCTGTCTCACTTCATCTTTACCAGCAATGACAATTACTGGTTTTTAAGCTTTGCTAACATAGAAGGTGGGAAAAAATGATATTTTCATTCATTTGATAGCTACTGAGATTTAATTTCTTTTTATATATTTGTCAGCAATTTATGTTTTCACATATGAATTATCTTTTAATGCCCTTTCCTGTTTTGTCCATGAGGGATTTAGTACTTTTAATATCAATTTGAACAAGCTACTTAAACATTAAGACCATTACCTTTTGTCACATTTATTGCAGATATTTTTCCTGGTGTATCCATTGCCTTCTAAGTGTGTTTATAATATTTCGATTTTTGATGCATTCTTCTTGTTTTAATTTAGAAGGCCCTTCTCCATCCAGAAATTCGATAAATACTTTAATTTTCTTCAAGTTCTCATGGTTTGTCCTTTTTTTTTTTTTTTTTTTCTTTAACATTTACCTCTTTATTTCATCTGGAATTCATTTTAGGGGCCAGTGTGAAAGGAGACTCTAAATTATCCACTCCACCCCACACCCACCCCGACGTAGACAGCTGTTTCTGCATCATTGCTTGAGTGAATAATGCTTCCTTTGCTACTGATTTGTGGTTCTCTAGGGGCCATGTGATAAACCCTTATGGATGCCAAATTTGTTTCTAGGCTATCTGATCTAGCTATTCATTCTTATGTCAGTTCCACACCCTTTTAATTATTAAAGCTTTAGGATAGGTGAAAGTAATATAACTCTTTCCAATTTTGTTCTATTTTGTTTTTAGCTTTTTCCCTATTATTCTTTCAAGTTACTTTTAGGATGGTTTTTTTCAAGTCTCCATTTCCCCTTTCCCTCCAAAACATTCCCGTTGGAATATGGAGTACAAATTGGTGTTAAACTTGTGAATTATTTCAAGGAAAATTACCATCTTTTCAGTGCTGTCTACCCATTAAGGAATATTATGTGTTTCTTCACTTGTTTAAGACTTTCTCTTAAATTTCTCTGTTCAGTTTTGCAATTTTCTTCATAGAAATCACACATTTCTTAATAATGTCATTTAAGAACTTTTATTGCTTACTAAATGAGCTTTTGTGCATTAAAATGTCTCACTGGTTAATTCTGTCATAAAAAAGCTGTTGATTTTTGTATATTAAGTTTACATCTAAATACTATTAATTAGTTACTAAACTCTCTTGTTAATTCTGATCTTTATTAGAGAGTTCTCTTGGGTTTTTCACATATATAATCTTATCAAATCATTTTACCTCTTTCCTTCCAAGGGTCATGGATGTTGCCGCTGTTTTTTAATCAGGCCTATTGATATTATGTTTATAGATGTACTGATACTATATCATCCTTGCCTTTCTGGGATAAAATCTACTTGGTTATAATGTATCTATTTGTTAGTAGTTCATTTAGGACTTTTATGTCTACTCACATTAGAAAGATTAGCCCATAGACTTCCTTATTTGTAATTTACTATCATTATGAGATTTTGGTAATAAGGAACAGGAAAAGCTTATTTTTTCTGTGTTCTGGACCAGTTTACATAGCAGAGCAGATATCTAATTTTTTGAAAATGTGAATCAACTTACCTACAAGAGTCATAAATTTAGAGACCTCCTTATAATATGTAATTCAGAACTTTTCATTTTATGATTTTCTGGCTTTTAATTTATTTTTTCAGTAAAGTTTGGTGATATTTATTTTCTAAAAAAAACCTATTTCATCATTTTTTCCAAAATCATCATCATAGAGTGGTAAATAGTTTTTATTGTGCTTTTTAATCTACTCCATATCTGTTTACATATATTGTTCATATTTCTTTTTTATTTTTATTATTTTTTATTTTTAGTCATTGCAGTTTTTTTATTGAAGTATAGTTGATTTACAATGCTGTGTTAGTTTCGGGTGTACAACAAAGTGATTCAGTTATACATATATATATTTTTTCAGATTCTTGTCCCTTATGGGTTATTATAAAATACTGAGTATAGTTCCCTGTGCTACACAGTAGGTCCTTGTTGGTTATCTATTTTGTATATAGTAGTGTGTTTATGTTAATCCCAAACTCCTAATTTATCCCGCCCCTCCTTTCCTTTTTGGTAACCATAAGTTTCTTATGTCTGTGGGTCTATTTCTGTTTTGTATATAAGTTCATTTGTATCCATTTTTTTTTTTTTTTTTAGATTCCACATATAAGCAATATCATATGACATTTGTCTTTCTCTGTCTGGCTTACTTCACTTCATATGATAATCTCTAGGTCCATCCATGTTGCTGCAGATGGCATTATTTCATTTTCTTATGGCTGAGTAATATTCCATTGTATAAATATACCACATCTTCTTTATCCATTCATCTGTCGATGGACATTTAGGTTGCTTCCATATCTTGGCTATTGTAAATAGTGTTGCAATGAACACTGGGGTGCATGTATCTAGTTTTCTCCAAATATATGCCAAGGAGTGGGATTGCTGGATCATATGGTAGCTCTATTTTTAGTTTTTTAAGTAACCTCCATACTGTTCTCCACAGTGGATGTACCAATTTACATTCCCACCAACAGTGTAGGAGGGTTCCTTTTTCTCCACACCCTCTCCAGCATTTATTATTTGTAGACTTTTTGATGATGGCCATTCTCATTGGTGTGAGGTGATACCTCATTGTAGTTTTAATTTGCATTTCTCTAATAATTAGCAATGTTGAGCATCATATTTCTAATTTTATTTCTATTTCTGCTTTCTTGTTTTTATATATAATTTCCTTTCTTTATTTTCTAATTAATTAATTTCTGTATTTTGTCCTTTCATGTATTTCCTTAGTTATTGGTGGTTTTCTAAGTTTTTTGAGTTGAACATACAAATTAACACTGTTCAATAGAAGTATAACATGACCCACATATGTACTTTTAAATTTAATATTGTATTGTACTATACCCAATATATTCAGAATTTCAACATGTAATCAGTATTTCTAAAATATTAGACATTTTACATTCTTTTTTCCATACTATGTCTTTAAAAACTAATGTCTATTTTACACAGACAGCACATCTCAGTTTTTTAGAGGCACATTTCAAGCACTCAGTAGTCAGTTTAGAGGATATATTTGCTTCCTTTTAATTTTTTTATTTTTTATTTCTTTAATAAATTTATTTATTTTTTATTTTTGGCTGCATTGGGTCTTCATTGCTGTGTGGGCTTTCTCTAGTTGCAGCAAGCAGGGGCTACTGTTCGTTGCAGTGCGCAGGCTTCTCCTTGCGGTAGCTTCTCTTGTTGGGGAGCATGGGCTCTAGGCGCACAGGCTTCAGTAGTTGTGGTGCGTGAGCTCAGTAGTTGTGGCTTGCAGGCTCTAGAGCACAGGCTCAGTAGTTGTGGTGCACGGGCTTAGTTGCTCCATGGCATGTGGGATCTTCCCGGACCAGGACTCGAACCCCTGTCCCCTGCATTGGCAGGCGGATTCTAAACCACTGTTCCACCAGGGAAGTTCCTTTGCTTCCTTTTTAAATAGCCAAAATAGTTAAGGCTATAAATTTACCTTTCATTATAGCTTTGACCACATCACACAAGTTTTTACAGCTCTTTATTTCCTAAATAATCTATTAGTATATATTTGATTACATCTTCATTCCATCTTTCTTTAGGAGAATGCCTTTTAAACAAGTAATTGGCTATTTTTAAAATTGTTCTTAATTCTTAGTCCAAGTATGTAACCTGTACAGTTTCTGTATTCTGACATATGTAGTAGAATCACAGCTTATAATGAGGTTTGTTTCAATTTTGTCTTATTCATTACACTATTTAAGTCATCTAAGTAATACATTTTTTGTTCATTTAATCAGCAAAAGAATACTAGTGATTTCACTTTCCAATACTATTTTTCTATCTTCTTCTTATGTTTTAATAGCTTTTGTTTTATGTAGTTTGAGTCTGTGCTATACAGTATATATGTTATCTATTATGGATTGTATTTTTATCTATATAAATAATTTTTATTTTACTTAATGAATGTTATCTTGAAAACTACTTTGATTTTACTGTGTTTTACTTTTATTTTATATCTATTAATGGCTACTAGTGTTTTAATTTTTTTTTTAATTTTATTTATTTTTTGGCTGCATTGGGTCTTCGTTGCTGCGCGCGGGCTTTCTCTAGTTGCAGTGAGCGGGGGCTACTCTTTGTTGCAGTACACAGGCTTCTCATTGCAGTGGCTTCTCTTGTTGTGGAGCACAGGCTCTAGGCGTGTGGGCTTCAGTAGTTGTGGTGCAGGGGCTCAGTAGTTGTGGCTCACGGGCTCTAGAGCGCAGGCTTAGTAGTTGTGGCGCATGGGCTTAGTTGTTCCGCGGCATGTGGGATCTTCCCAGACCAGGGCTCAAACCCGTGTCCCATGCATTGGGCAGGCAGATTCTTAACCACTGTGCCACCAGGGAAGTCCCATGTTTTAATATTTTTAAAAGCACACTTTAATGTCTATTTCTCTATTTATCAAACTTAAGAAAGAAGCAATAACCTGTGAATCTTTATGGTCTAAATTATGAAATTTTGTGTGCTTTACAAGTCTTCTCCCCTTCTCCCACCAGTATTCATCAGTCTAAAGTAATTTAATCTTGGATTATTAGGTTACTACTACTA